>NC_091625.1:13036560-13339590 GCF_027580195.1 Bos mutus
TCTTTACTACTAGTGCCACTTAGGAAGCCCCAAAACCTAGTTGAAAAATGTGAAAGTCACATCCGACTCTTTGCAACCCCATGGACTATACAGTTCATGGAATTGTACAGGCCAGAATAGTGGAGTGGGTAGCCATTTTGTTCTCCAGGGGATCTTCGCAACCCAAGGATTGGACCCAGCTTTGCCACACTGCAGGCAGATTCTTTACCAGCTGAGTCAGCAGGGAAGCCCAAGAATACTAGAATGGGTAGCCTATCCCTTCTCCTGCAGATCTTCCTGACCCAGGAGTCAAACCAGGGTCTCCTGCACTTCAGGTTCTTTACAGTTGATCTAGTTAGACATCGGAATTTTCAATACTAGCTTGTAGACAGCCAACTTTATCACACGCAATTCTAATTTAGTTTCCCTGGAAATGTCTTGGCATCTGGCAGGTCAGTTTCTCTCTCTTCCTGAGTTCCTGTCTTGTTAAAACAAAAATTTAGAGCTGTCGTTAAAGAGTATAAAAAACAACAGACAAGTTATAGCTCAGTTCAGCTCAAGCAGACAGATCTTTTATTAAACAGACATTCCCAAGACATGGGAGCAGGCTGATCCTAAAGGAGTCTTCCTCATTCTTCAATGTGATCCCACTTGGCTTCCCCTTTTTGTACTTCCAGTCTCCTCCTTTTGGTTATGGTGTGTGCAAAGTAGGGCTTATACCCACCACCAATCAATGAAAGGGAATGCAAATGAGCATATGCTTAAGGCCAGTTGATAATTTTAAGTTATATAACAGCAGGCTGTGTTATGTCTTCACATATGTCTTCCAATAATTTAGTGTGTTAAAATTAGATGTAGAATATTCCTAAATCCTTACTGGGCTCCTAACTGCCTAAAGTTCCTTGGAAAAGCCCCTGTGGTTATTTTGTATCCACTGTGTGCCGAGGGCGCATGTGCACCAGTTGAAAAGTCTCTGTGGTTTATAGCGTATGTCAGCTCTCCTGGGTGCATCTGGGCTGGAGCTTAGAGATCAGCCTGCCTCCCTTTCAGCCAAGCCTCCCCTTGTGGCTCATGTCTAACTTCCTTCCTAACACATCTGTGTTTCTGATGCTCAGCCAACTGTGAGAATCACTGACTTTCCTTCATAAATAACTATCCACTCAGTAGCTTGTGGCAGAAACAAAGCTATAACTTTATAATGTGTGATGGCTCAGGAACCTAGATGACAAATAATTTGTACTGTTGAAGAAAGTACTAGAGCAGTTCAATTGTGCAGAAAAGTGAGCTCACGTTGTTAGAGAAATTCAAGTCTAAAAGCTGTTCCAGCTTGCAGTCAGAGGTGGGCTATGGTAATTTGTGGGCAAGGCCACATTTTTTTTTTTTTCTTTCAAATTGTACACTTTTTTGGATATACTTGATGCCTGTGGACAAAGATATATATAGGTTGAGATCCTGTGCCTCTTGACCTACTTATGTTTTGGCTGTGCTGGGTCGTTACT
Organism: Bos mutus; assembly: GCF_027580195.1. NCBI lineage: Eukaryota > Metazoa > Chordata > Mammalia > Artiodactyla > Bovidae > Bos > Bos mutus. Next base: position 13,038,039 of record NC_091625.1, read on the forward strand.
ACGCTGGCTTTTCTCTGGTTGCAGGGAGTGAGAGCTACTGTCTAGTCGGGTGCTCGGGCTTCTTACTGCGGTGGTTTCTCTTGTCGTGGAGCACAGGCTCCAGGTGCATAGGCTTCGGCAGGTGTGGTGCGTGGGCTCGGTAGTTGTGGTTCCTGGGCTCAAGAGCATAAGCTCGCTAGTTGTGGCGCATCGGCTTATTTGCTCCGCTGCATGTGGAATCTTCCCAGACCAGGGATCGAACCTGTGTCCCGCATTGGCAGGCGGATTCTTTACCACTGAGCCACCTGGGAAGCCCTGAGATCCTATGTTTTTATGCCATAAAGAAATAAATGCAACTATTTTAATCTAGAAACCTCATTTTTGACTGTCACTGAGCTAAATCGACATTTTTATAACTGCTGTCTGCAATTCATTATCAGATCATGAAATTAGTTTTTTGTCATATGCAGCAAGTGTTCTAATACTTTTGTTTCAGTAATTTATATACAAATTGTATTTCATAAATTTTAAGAGGCATATTTGTTCCATGTAGGAAATGGCAACCTGCTCCAGTATTCTTGCCTGGAAAGTTCCACGAACAGAGGAGGATGGTGGGCTATGGTGCATGGGATCACAAAAGTTGGACATGACTGAGCACACACACACATACATTCCTCAAATTTTTCTAAAAAGCTTTTAAAAACAAGACACTGGTCTCTCCCTATGCTGTACCTGATTAAGTGATGTGATTTAAATGTAATTCCAAGTTGCTATTGAGCATGAATCTCAGATATTCTAACTTCACAATGCCTGTCACTTTCAAGTAGGTTTTTTTCCTCCCAGGAAAGGTCCTCCACTGGATAAAGTGTTTCTTCCTCCTTGTTAAACAATATAGGGTAGAAGTCTGTTTTGGCTTACCCTTTAGTTCCCACACTCACTCTTTACAGACCATTTCATACTATGCATTTATGGAGTTATGCTTTTTTTAAGTGTTTGCTAGACTATTTTTTAAAATCCACTGCCTCCTGATTAATTCATTTTTAGTCTTACGTTGGTTTTTCTTTTAATTCTCTTTTACAGTTAGTCTGTACCCTTTTATACATTTTCAAAAATTTATTTTTGGCTACACTGGGTCTTCATTGCTGCATGCAGGCTTTTTCTAGTTTGGGTGTGCAAGCCTCTCATTGCAGTGGCTTCTCTTGCTGCAGAGCTCAGGCCCTAGGGCCTTCAGTAGTTGTAGCTCGCAGGCAGCACGTGTAATCTTCCTGGACCAAGGATAGAACCCGTGTCCCCTGCATTGCACGGCAGATTACTAACCACTTGATCACCAGGGAAGTCCAGTCTATACCCTTTGAATACATGGGAAATTGAAATTTTTAAATGCATAAATATACATAAAAACACACTGCATAAATTTAAAACGAAACATTTCTAGACTCTACTGTATTTAATACAAGATCAGACTATGTTTGTGTGTGCAAGCATGTGGTGTTTCAAACAATGAAACTTGACTGATCTTATTTCCAATTTTATACAGAAAAACCTCAAGGGGGGCAATTTAACAAATTGCAGAGACAGGTATCAGAGCTTTGAAGAAAAAAACTTACAAGCAGTTACATAAAATATGAGAAATTGAGTTCCAAGAGATGCATCCCCTAGACTCAAAAAGTTAGTTTGGGAAAATGTTTTTTATACCCAACCATGACTGAATAGGAGAAGGCAATGGCACCCCACTCCAGTACTCTTGCCTGGAAAATCCCATGGATGGAGGAGCCTGGTAGGCTGCAGTCCATGGGGTCGCTGAGGGTCGGACAGGACTGAGCGACTTCACTTTCACTTTTCACTTTCATGCATTGGAGAAGGAAATGGTAACCCACTCCAGTGTTCTTGCCTGGAGAATCCCAGGGACGGGGAAGCCTGGTGGGCTGCCGTCTATGGGGTCACACAGAGTCGGACACGACTGAAGTGACTTAGCAATAGCAATAGCAATGACTGAATAAAAACCACCTCAATTCTCAGACATTTACTGAGTTGCCAGTTTCTACACAGAATCCTGTAGGAGGCTAAACAGAGAAGTTCAAAGGGTCAGTCAGGAAGGTATGACAATAGTTAAAAGAGAGGGGCTACAGGTCAAGTCTAGATCAGGTCCTTCCTTTGTTGCAATGGCATAGCTGCAATCCTTACATCTGAAAGGTTACAACCCAAGTCTCAGAAAATTTTGCAGATGGCTTCACCAGCAGGCTGAGAAGACCACATCCCCACCTTGGCTTCCTCCAGACAGCACTGGAACTCAAACTCCTTATGTGGCAGCCCTACAGTTAGTGCAACACCAACTAGGGTATTCTCTCAACCACATGATTTTACTGAAAACTCAACCAAGTGGAATATTTTCAGGTTTTTAGTTGTTATTTTTTATATTAGCCATCCGTTGTTTAACCACACGTGCATGATCATACCACACTCTCTTGGCTTGGTTTTTGCTGCCAGTTAAAATAAACTACCTACTTTTGATTCTGTCCGTTTTAAAATTGATTTGGCTTTATACAAGCAATAACCTACATTTTATACAATGTATCAAGAGAGACAGTGTTAAAGGCAATATCCAGACTGCATATGTTGTTAACTTTGACAAAAACCCAAAACTACCTGAACTCTTTTAGGGAAAGTGTGACTGGTTAAAATAGAAACTGTAAATTCTGCAGATTTTTTTTTTTTTGGTCTGCCCAAAAAGGCCAAGTCAGTTTAAAGCTTTCACCTACTTCACTTTTCTTTAACCAAACATTTGATAAAATTTTCACTGTGGTAACCCTGTGATTAAAATGGTAAAGTATGGCACAGGTTATTGTATTATTAGGTGAATTTGCAATTGGTGAGACCAAAGTCAAACAACAGTTCTCTGCTGTAATACCAAGTTCCCTGTTTTTGGACCTGGTTTGCTTAGTACTTAACAATAATTAAAGTAAAACTACAGAAACACAAAATACAAGATGTATAAATGACAAAGCCCACATTTTTATTTAATATGGCTCCAAATGCAAAATTATCTCAACAAAATGATAAAGTATAGCAGAGATGTAAACTCCCAACATTTGAGTTTTTAAAGTTAATCACACAGTGATGTCTTGGGTTGTGTCCTGAGACAGGTAAAAAGGCCATTTGAAAAAAAAACTGGCAAAGTCTGAATAAAGTCTAGAGACTAACGTTGGCTTCTTAATTTTGATAAATGTTTTATGGTAATGCAGGATGATAACATGAGGAGAAACAAAATAGGTAAGGGGTATATGGGAGCTTTTACTTATCTTTGCAACTTTTCTATAAATCTAAACTTATTCCAAAATAAAGGTTTATCTGTTAAAAAAACAATGCAGTACAACTTAAAAGAGATCTTCCTAAAATATAATTTATGTTTAAAAACATCAGTTCTTTTAATTAGGTCCCATTTGTTTATTTTTGCTTTTATTTCCAATATGTTCATCGCAGCAATGTTTATAATAGCCAGGACATGGAAGCAACCTAGATGCCCATCAGCAGATGAATGGATAAGCAAGCTGTGGTACATATACACAATGGAGTATTACTCAGCCATTAAAAAGAATACATTTGAATCAGTTCTAATGAGATGGATGAAACTGGAACCTATTATACAGAGTGAAGTAAGCCAGAAAGAAAAATACCAATACAGTATACTAACGCATATATATGGAATTTAGAAAGATGGTAACAATAACCCTGTGTACGAGACAGGAAAAGAGACACCGATGTATAGATCAGTCTTATGGACTCTGTGGGAGAGGGAGAGGGTGGGGAGATTTGGGAGAATAGCATTGAAACATGTATAATATCATGTATGAAATGAGTTGCCAGTCCAGGTTCGATGCACGATACTGGATGCTTGGGGCTGGTGCACTGGGACGACCCAGAGGGAGGGGAGGGGAGGGAGGAGGGTTCAGGATGGGGAACGCGGGTATACCTGTGGCGGATTCATTTCGATATTTGGCAAAACTAATACAATATTGTAAAGTTTAAAAATAAAATAAAAATCAGTTCTCATGGCAGGTCAGTGAGAGTGAGGGCAAAGGATCCCTTGGCTGTGCTCAAGCATAGGTAAGGCTGGGAATGGTGCATAGTAACAGCAGGACTCTGACCCTTGGCTGTCACTCTTGTTTTCTGCCATTTTATATATACATATATATATGTACATATATATACATGTTGTTGTGGTTTTTTTTACAACATAGTTTACCCTTTTAAAATGTACAGTTCAGTGGTTTCTAGTATATTCATTTGCAAGGTCACAAAACTACCATTCACTATCTGCTTCCAGAACATTTTCATTACCCCATCTAAGAAAACCTGAATTAAAGATCACTCCCTAGTCCCCCTTCACCAGTCTCTGGCAAGCATCAGTCAACTTTCGGACTTACCCGTGTGGTGCAGTGGTAAGAATCCACCTACCAACGCAGGAGACATGGGTTCAGTCCCTGATCTGAGAAGCTTCCATATGTCATGCAGCAACTAAGCCCTTGCACCACAACCACTGAGCCCTTGCTCTAGAGCCCAAGAGCTGCAACTACTGAGCCTGTGAGCTGGAACTACTGAAGTCCACGTGCCTAGAGCCTGTGCTCTGCAACAAGAGAAGCCACTGCATTGAGAAGTCCACACACCTCAATTAAGAGTAGCCCCTGCTCAACACCAGAGAAAACTCAAACAACAAAAAAGCAACGAAGACTCAGTTCAGTGTCTTGTCCAACTCTGCGACCCCATGGACTGCAGCACACCAGACTTCCCTGTCCATCACCAACTCCCAGAGCTTGCTCAAACTCATATCCATCAAGTCGGTGATGCCATCCAACCATCTCATCCTCTGTCATCCCCTTCTGCCTTCAATCTTTCCCAGCATCAGATGGCCAAAGTATTGGAGCTTCAGCTTCAACATCAGTCCTTCCAATGAATATTCAGGACTGATTTCCTTAACCATAGACTGGTTTGATCTCCTTGCAGTCCAAGGGACTCTCAAGAGTCTTCTCCAACACCACAGTTCAAAAGCATCAATTCTTCGGCGCTCAGCTTTCTTTATAGTCCAACTCTCACATCCATACATGACTACTGGAAAAACCATAACTTTGACTAAATGAACCTTTGGTAGCAAGTAATGTCTCTGCTTCATATGCTGTCTACGTTGGCTATAGATTTTCTTCCAAGGAGCAAGCGTCTTTTAATTTCATGACTGCAGTCACCATCTGCAGTGATTTTGGAGCCCAAAAAAATAGTCACTGTTTCCATTGTTTCCCCATCTATTTGCCATGAAGTGATAGGACCAGATGCCATGATCTTAATTTTCTGAATGTTGAGTTTTAAGCCAGCTTTTTCACTCTCCTCTTTCATCAAGAGGCTCTTTAGTTTCTCTTTGCTTTCTGCCATAAGGGTGGTGGTATCTGCATATCTGAGGTTATTGATATTTCTCCCAGCAGTCTTGATTCCAGCTTGTGCTTCATCCCGCCTGGCATTTCGTATGTATTCTGTGAAAGTTAAATAAGCAGGGTGACAATATACAGCCCTGACATACTCCTTTCCCAATTTGGAACCAGTCCATTATTCCATGCTGGGTTCTAACTGTTGCTTCCTGACCTGCATACAGATTTCTCAGGAGACAGGCCAGGTGGTCTTGTATTCCTATCTCTTTAAGAATTTTCCACAGTATGTTGTGATCCATACGTAAAAGGCTTTGGCATAGTCAATAACGCAGAAGATGTTTTTCTGGAACTCAAAGACCCAGAACAGCCAAAGGTAATTTTTAAAAAATCAGTCAATTTTGTCTCTATGGATTTGCCTATTCTGGATATTCCATATAAATGGAATCATATTAAAAAATCAGGTAATGTTTAGAATAATCCAGAAGTACAGTATGCTGCGCTTAGTCACTCAGTTGTGTCCAACTCTTTGTGACTCCATGGACTTTATCCCAGCAGGCTTCTGTGTCCATGGGAATTATCCAGGCAAGGACACTGGAGTTGGTTGCCATGCCCAAGGGATGGCAAGGGATCTTCCCAACCCAGGGATCAAACCCAGGTCTCCTGCATACAGGCAGATTTATTTTACCATCTGAGACACCAGAGGAGCCCAAGAATACTGGAGTGGGTAGCCACACTCCATTCTCCATTCCCAACCCAGGAATCAAAACCGTGTCTTCTGGATTCTTACCAGCTGAGCTACCAGGGAAGTCCAGAGAAGTAGAGTGGTATTGCTCAAAGCAACTGTGATCTTCCAAATGACTAATGATGATAAAAGTTACCTTTTATTGGCAGTTTTTCACCCTCACAGCAGTCTTAAGAGATAGACAGTATTGCACCCACTGGCTAGATGATGAAAAGGACAGCTTTTATCCATTTACACCACTCTGATGATCTAGTCAAATATATCAGTTTAGGAACTAGGAAATTTGGGTGACTATCTCTTGGGTCACATTAATAAAAGTACACTCTAGGTTAAGAAATCAGTCTTTTAATGCATCCGTGGTCATAATGTTTAATTTTGGTGAAAACACTCTAAACTGTCTGGGAGAATGGCATGGAAAGAATCTAGGTTAAGAAACTGCTGCTGCTGCTGCTGCTGCTGCTAAGTCACTTCAGTCGTGTCAGACTCTGTGCGACCCGATAGACGGAAGCCCACCAGGCTCCCCCGTCTCTGGGATTCTCCAGGCAAGAACACTGGAGTGGGTTGCCTTCTGCAATGCATCTAAGTGAAAAGCTGTAGGGCTCAATGTTAAAAAAAGGAAATCCAACAACCCAGTCAAAAAATGAACTACAGACCTAAAGAGACATTTCTCCAAACACATACAGATGGCCAATAAGCACATGAAAAGATGCTCAACATTACTATTAGAGAAGTGCAAATAAAAACTACCATAAAGTATCACTTCATACCAGTCAGAATCAGATCAGATCAGTCGCTCAGTCGTGTCCGACTCTTTGCTATCCCATGAATCGCAGCATGCCAGGCCTCCCTGTCCATCACCAACTCCTGGAGTTCACTCAGACTCATGTCCATCGAGTCAGTGATGCCATCCAGCCATCTCATCCTCTGTCGTCCCCTTCTCCTCCTGCCCCCAATCCCTCCCAGCATCAGAGTCTTTTCCAGTGAGTCAACTCTTCGCATGAGGTGGCCAAAGTACTGGAGTTTCAGCTTCAGCATCATTCCTTCCAAAGAAATCCCAGGGCTGATCTCCTTCAGAATGGACTGGTTGGATCTCCTGGCAGTCCGAGGGACTCTCAAGAGTCTTCTCCAACACCACAGTTCAAAGGCATCAATTCTTCGGCGCTCAGCCTTCTTCACAGTCCAACTCTCACATCCATACATGACCACAGGAAAAACAATAACCTTGACTAGATGAACCTTTGTTGGCAAAGTAATGTCTCTGCTTTTGAATATGCTATCTAGGTTGGTCATAACTTTCCTTCCAAGGAGTAAGCGTCTTTTAATTTCATGGCTGCAGTCACCATCTGCAGTGATTTTGGAGCCCAGAAAAAGAAAGTCTGACACTGTTTCCCCATCTATTTCCCATGAAGTGATGGGACTAGATGCCATGATCTTCATTTTCTGAATGTTGAGCTTTAAGCCAACTTTTTCACTCTCCTCTTTCACTTTCATCAAGAGGCTTTTGAGTTCCTCTTCACTTTCTGCCATAAGGGTGGTGTCATCTGCATATCTGAGGTTATTGATATTTCTCCCAGCAATCTTGATTCCAGCTTGTGTTTCTTCCAGTCCAGCGTTTCTCATCATGTATTCTGCATATAAGTTAAATAAACAGGGTGACAATATATAGCCTTGACGAACTCCTTTTCCTATTTGGAACCAGTCTGTTGTTCCATGTCCAGTTCTAACTGTTGCTTCCTGACCTGCATGCAAATTTCTCAAGAGGCAGATAGCTGGTCTGGTATTCCCATCTCTTTCAGAATTTTCCACAGTTTATTGTGATCCACACAGTCAAAGGCTTTGGCATAGTCAATGGTCATCATCAAAAAGTGTTAAAATAATAATAAATGCTGCAGAGGGTGTGGAGAAAAGGGAATACTCCTACATTACTGGTAGGAATGTAGATTGATGCAGCCACTATGTAGAACAGTATGGAAGCTCCTTAAAAAAAAAAAAAAAAAAACTATAGTTGCTATATGATCCAGCAATCCCACTTCTGGGTATTTATCTGGAGAAAACTGTATCTTGAAAAAATACATGCACCCCTATCTTCATAACACTATTTACAATAGATAAGAAATTGAAGCAATGTAAAGGACTATCAAAAGATGAATGGATGAAGATGTGGTGTATATACACAACAGAGTATTACTTAGTTATACAAAAGGAACGATGCCATTTGCAGCAACATAGATGGACCTAAAGATTATAATTCTAAGCCAAAGACAAGTATGATTATCGCTTGTATGTGGAATCTAAAAAGTAATACAAATGAATTTACATACAAAACAGAAATAGGCCCATAGATAGAAAACAAACTTATGGTTACCAAATGGGAAGGGCTGGGGGAGGATAAATTAGGAATTTGTGAGTAACATGCTGCTGCTGCTAAGTCGCTTCAGTCGTGTCCGACTCTGTGGGACCCCATAGACAGCAGCCCACCAGGCTCCCCCGTCCCTGGGATTATCCAGGCAAGAACACTGGAATGGGTTGCCATTTCCTTCTCTAATGCATGAAAGTTAAAGTGAAGTTGCTCAGTTGTGTCCAACTCCCAGTGACCCTATGGACTGCAGCCCACCAGGCTCCTCCATCCATGGAATTTTCCAGGCAAGAGTACTGGAGTGGGGTGCAATTGCCTTCTCTGTGGGAGTAACATATACACACTGAATTTGGAAAACTCAGCAGTGGCCACAGGACTGGAAAAGATCAGTTTTTACTCCAATCCCAAAGAAAAGGCAATGCCAAAGAATGCTCAAACTACCGCACAATTGCACTCATCTCACACACCAGTAATGCTCAAAATTCTCCAAGCCAGGCTTCAACAGTACATGAACCATGAACTTCCAGATGTTCAAGCTGGTTTTAGAAAAGGCAGAGGAATCAGAGATCAAATTGCCAGCATCCGCTGGACCATCAAAAAAGCAAGAGAGTTCCAGAAAAACATCTACTTCTGCTTTATTGACTACGCCAAAGCCTTTGACTGTGTGGATCACAACAAACTGTGGAAAATTCTTAAAGAGATGGGAACACCAGACCAACTGACGTGCCTCCTGAGAAATCTGCATGCAGGTGAAGAAGCAACAGTTAGAACTGGACGTGGAACAACAGACTGGTTCCAAATTGGGAAAGTACGTCAAGGCTGTATGTTGTCACCCTGCTTATTTAAATTACATGCAGAGTACATCATGAGAAACGCTGGGCTGGATAAAGCACAAGCTGGAATCAAGATCGCTGGGAGAAATATCAATAACCTCAGATATACAGATACCACCACCCTTATGGCAGAAAGTGAAGAGGAACTAAAGAGCCTCTTGATGAAAGTGAAAGAGGAGAGTGAAAAAGTTGGCTTAAAAGTCAACATTCAGAAAACATGCATCTGGTCCCATCACTTCATGGCAAACAGATGGGGAAACTGAAACAGACTTTATTTTGGGGGGCTCCAAAATCATTGCAGATGGTGACTGCAGTCATGAAATTAAAAGATTATGACCAACCTAGACAGCATATTAAAAAGCAAAGACAATACTTTGCCAACAAAGGTCCCTCTATTCAAGGCTGTGGTTTTTCCAGTGGTCATGTATGGATTTGAGTTGGACTATAAAGAAAGCTGCTGCTGCTGCTAAGTCGCTTCAGTCGTGTCTGACTCTATGAGACCCCATAGACGGCAGCCCACCAGGCTCCCGTCCCTGGGATTCTCCAGGCAAGAACACTGGAGTGGGTTGCCATTTACTTCTCCAATGCATGAAAGTGAAAAGTCAAAGTGAAGTCGCTCAGTCATGTCCGACTCTTAGCGACCCCACGGACTGCGGCCCACCAGGCTCCTCCGTCCATGGGATTTTCCAGGCAAGAGTGCTGGAGTCGGGTACCATTGCCTTCTCTGTAAGCGCCGAAAAATTGATGCTTTTGGACTCGGTGTTGGAGAAGACTCTTGAGAGTCCCTTGGACTGCAAGGAGATCCAACCAGTCCATCCTAAAGGAAATCAGTCTTGAATATTCACTGGAAGCAATGATGTTGAAGCTCCAATACTTTGGCCACCTGATGTGAAAAACTGACTCATTTGAAAAGACCCTGAAAGATTGAAGGCAGAAGGGGATGACAGAGGATGAGATGGTTGGATGGCATCACCGACTCAATGGACATGAGTTTCAGTAAACTCCAGGAGTTGGTGATGGACAGGGAGGCCTGGCATGCTGTAGTCCATGGGGTCCCAAAGAGTTGGACAGGACTGAGAGACTGAACTATACACACTATCATAAAAATACGGTATTTTCCAAAGATGACCACAACTTCTATCTCACATGCTCTTCCTACCACATGACAGTGACACTCCTCTCACCTAGAGTTGGGGTCTGTGGAGTGAGCCAGTGACTACAGAAATGACATTACATGAATTCCAAAGCTGAGTCCTATTAAAGATAAGGCTTCCATCTGTTTCCCTTAAAATTCTCACTCATGGAACCCAGTGCCTGCCACAAAGAAACCCAGGACACATGAAATGGTCACAGGTGATTTTATGTGAAGAGCAAACTCATTGGAAAAGACCTGATGCTGGGAAAAATTGAGGGCAGGAGGAGAAGGGGGCAACAGGATGAGATGGTTGGATAGCATTGCCAATTCAATGGACGAGTTTGAACAAACTTCAGGAGACAGAGAAGCACAGGGAAACCTGGTATGCTACGGTCCATGGGGTTGCAAAGAATCAGACATGACTTAGTGACTAAATAACAGAAAACTGGGACACATTCCTTCCTCTCCCCACTCACATACCCAAAAGCCAACCAGGGCCTGCTACACAGGTGGTTCTGCTTCAAGTCACTTTAATTGACAAGCCATACACACATTCACACACCCCACCTAATATCAACCTATTTAGGGAAATTGAGATCTCTCAATTGTGCTGATTTCTACTAGGGCAAAGAACTAGTAACCTGTGTAGTAACTGCCTTGTGTAGTGTGTGGATCAAAGACAGACTGCACAATCAACCCATGATGGACATTTGGCCTTAAACAACTGACCTCTGGGCTGTCCTGATACCTGACATTTTTTAAAAAGCTATGAGATGTAACTCACATACAACATTCACCTCTTTAAAGTATAAAAGTCAATGATTTGGAGTGTATCTACTGTTGTGTAACCATCACTAAATTTTAGAATATTTTTAATCATTGCTTTCTCTCTGGCTCTGTCTAGTCTGGACATTTCATATAAATGGAATCATACAAAAGGAAAAAGATAACCAGGGACTTCCCTGGCAGTCTAGTGGTTAAGACTCTGCACTTCCACTGCAGGGTGTGTGGGTTCAATCCCTTGTCGAATGTGGAATTAAGATCCAAAGTGTTGCCGTGCAGTGAGGCCAAAAAACCCAACAAAACAAAAACAGAAATATATAACCAACAAAATCTACTGTATAGTACAGGGAACTGTATTCAGTATTTTTTAATAACCTATATAGGAAGAGTCTGGGAAAAAATGTTAAAATCCCTACGTCATGTCCAACTCTTTTGCAACCCCATGGAATATGGCCCTCGTGGGAATATAGGGATTTCCCAGGCAAGAATAGTGGAGTGGGTAATACCATTTCCCAATCCAGGGATGGAACCCGTATCCCCTGCTTGGCAGCCAGATTCTTTACCACTGAGCCACCTGGGAAGCCCCTGAAACTGAATATATACACATATAACTGAGTCACTTTGCTGTACACCTGAAAAAAACATTTTAAATCAACTATACTTCAATTTAAGAAACAGCTGTAGGAACTGAAGTGTTTAGTTTAGATGTGACTGAGAGGTACTGACTAGCATCTTCAGGTAAATTAGTAACTCTTAAAGAAAATGTAATCAATTAGACGAAGAGAATACCCTAGTTATGTTACCAACAATAATATTTAAATAAATAAAAAATTTCATCCAGCAAGGGGATCATCTAGTAGCCTCCATACCTCAGTCTCATTTGTAATAGCAGTGACAGCGATATGGGGCTTCCCAGGTGACTCAGAGATAAAGAACCTGCCTGCCAAGGAAAGGGATGCTGGAGACGAGGGTTCAATCCCCACCCCAGGTCAGGAAGCTCCCCTGGAATAGGAATGACAACCCACTCTACTATTCTTGCCTGGAAAATTCCATGAACAGAAAAGCCTAGTGGGCTACTGCCCATGGGGTCAAAAAGAGTCGTGGGCTACAGTCAATGAGCTCAGAAAGTGTCAGACACAACTGAGCAACTGTGCTTCTGACAACCCCACACTGACAAAGTAATCAACCAAAAACTGCCATGAGCATATTCAATATCGATTTGAGTAGTTAAAAGGTTCTTAGGTTTTCAAGACTTTTCTAGGGCTTTCTTGGTAGCTCAGCTGGTAAAGAATCTACCTGCAATGCAGGAGACCTAGGTTCGATCCTTAGGTTGGGAAGATTCCCTGGAGAAGGAATAGGCTACCAACTCCAGTATTCTTGTCTGGATAATTCCATGGACAGAGGAGCCTGACAGGCTACAGTCCATGAGCTCCCAAAGAGTCAGACACAACTGAGTGACTCACACCCACAAGACTTATGATTCTATGTAATTGTTACAGAGTAGTGCAACGTTTTCACATTTTTCAATTCATAATTTTTACTTATCCTTTAAGATCTCAGCTATTTCTGACAAATAACCTTCTCTAGACAATCTAAATTACATCTCTTTCACTCTTTCTGCTCAGAGCATCCTTCTTTCCCTTAAGAGCATCACCAGAACTCAGATTTTGCCTACTTAACTCAGTATCTAGTTCCCCCAGTAGACCATCAACTCCAAGGGCATGGACTATGTTTTGTTCACAATCCTATCCCAAGTTTGTGGAATAGAATAGTGTCTGGCACCCCTGTCCTAGAATCTCAGTGGAACACTTAGTCAAATTAAGTGTTAGTCACTCAGTTGAGCCCAACTCTGCAACCCTATAGATTGCAGCCCACCAGGCTCCTCTGTCCATGACATTTTCCAGGCAAGGATACTGGAGCAGTTTGCCATTTCCTTCTCCAAGGGATCTTCCCAACCCAGGGATCGAACCCGGGTCTCCTGCACTGCAGGTAGAACCTTTACTGACTGAGCTACAAGAGAAACCTTACTCAAATTACTTTTCATTAAAAAAATAATCACATCAGCAACTTCCTTGGTGGTCCAATGATTAAGAATTCATTTTGTAATGCAGAGGATGTGGGTTTGATCCCAGGCAACTAACCCTATACTCCTCAACTAGAGCCCCTAGTTGTGCTGCAACGGGAGATAATGATGCAACTAAGATCCCATGTGCCACAACTGAGACCTGACAACAATAACAGCCAAATGAATTATTTTCAAAAAATTCATATCAAAATAAAACTTAACTTCCCTTAAATTACTAACGGTTCACTTTGAAATTTTTTAGCAGTTTCTTAAAAAGCATACACTTGCCAAGAGTAAGCAATCCCACTCCTAGGTTTTTACACAAGGAAAATGAAAGCCTATAATCACACACAAACCTATATGTGAATGTTTAGTGGTTTATTTGTAATTATCCAAAACAACCAATGTCCCTCAGCTGTAAACAAGCTTATAGTTATTAAAAAGGAACAGATTACTGATACATGCAAAACAGATCATCTCAAAGGCATCATGCTAAGTAAAGAAACCAGATTCAAAGGCTATATATGGTATCAATTCAGGTTATGTGACACTGCTAAAAATCGAAACGGGGAAAGAATATAGGTCAGTAGTTACCAAGAATAAGAGGTAGAGAAGAGTGATTGACCATACAGGGACGTGGGAAATTTGGGAAGGGGAAAAGTGACGGAAATATTCTATACCATGATTGTGGTAAATAAACTGTTTTTGGTAAACTTTATCAAAACTTGCAAAATGCTTTTTACAGGGTAAATTTTAATGAAAAAAGTTGTAAGAACTTTAAAATATTCTGCTAACTTTTCTATTATTGCTTACTTGAAATATTAACATGCTCTTTGTTGTCACTGAGCACTCAAGGCTTGGTGATCCATGGACCTGCTGAAGGTTGTCCAAGGTATATGACAAACTCACTAATCTCACTCATTTCTATTAACAGCAGAACTATGTAGCATAACCTGTTTAGAAAAGAAACCCATATGATCCTTTCCAAGTTTTCCATTGGATCAGAGGTCAATGACCTCTCAGAAGCCATGTGGCAGTTTCCAAAGTTTTTTCTAAATCACTATCACCTGAGCAAGCAATGCAACTTCAATTGTGATTTTAACTAGTCTAGGAAGTTCCCGGAGGCCTGCAAACAGAGGACTCTGATGCCACCTGGGTGAGGGACCCTCTAAGTTTGGAATAAAAAAGGACAGAAGTCATGAAAACCAAAACCAGATCAGGAAAAGTTTCAGGAACGTTGCAAATAAAGGAAGATGCATTTCATTCCACCTTCTTTCTCATATGGAAGAGCTTGCTCTTCTCATCACAAGATTGAGAACTCATGCTGCTCATTCCTTTTAAGATACAAGGGAATAACTAATATACCTTTAATAATTCCCAAGTGACTATACATCATCTTGCAGCATTTCACAAGGACATCTAACACCTATCAACAGAAAACATAAAAGGACATCTTGACACACAAGTTTTCATCCCTTTTCTAGAGCTGCGCATTTCAAGAATTGTATATAGAGCCAGAAACAGCCTGTTTTTGGCATGAGCTCAGTGCTCAACCTAACAAAAGGTAACCAAGGTAAATACATTTTAATAAAAATATCTATAGTCCTGTCCTGGTATTTATATACCCCATTCTGCAAATTACTAATAATCAAGCTCTTTAGTATATGCAATTTGCTTTTGGGCAGACCAGAACCCAACCACATGAATTGCTCATGCTCTTGAAAAAACCCCTGAAGCATAGTTAATCTGGCCAAAACTCAACTATACTGCCTATTCTGGGAATAGGATTAAGAATCATTTTTTTCAGAAATCATACTGCCTCTCATATTCTGAAACCACACAAGAATTCCTGGGGCCAAGTTTCAACAAGATTCCATTTCAACAGCTAGGCAATTTTAAAAATGGGGTTTAAGGTCAAGCACCAGTTTGTTTTATAAATCTTTTCAGTCAGTTCATATTCAGAAAGCAACTGTATAAAACTGAGCAAAACATTCATCCTGAATCTAGAAATTCATGTTTTAAACTAGTCTGTAGTGACCACCAGTAGGTGGCACTCACAGCAATTCTGTACAGACAAATCTATGGCTCCAAGCATGCCAACTGTCCTGCTCTCCTTAAACTTCCACTTAAAAGCTATTTTCTGCAATGAAACCTTCCTTGTGAAGACAAGTCTTCACCAGCTATTTACTAGCTAGCAATCTTTATTCATATCTCCTTTAATCAGTTAACACCATATCTGTCAAAACATTAAGGAACAAGCTAGGGACCAAATCCTTTGTCATTTTAGAGTCCCTACCAATGGCCATATAAATTATTTTTATCCAGGAAAAACTGCAATTAACAATCCACCTGTCTACAGCTCACAGGATGCTTTCTATTCATAAAAAAGGCTTCTAGAATGGTATCTGGTGTGATTTCACCAGTTTCAGCTGGATTAATTTTCCTATTATAAAAGCCTAGTTATCAGATACAGAATTACTCAGTTTCTGCAAATGCGTAAGACTTACTATCAAAACCAAGGTTAACTTAGAATTACATTGCTTATACCAGAGATCAATTATCAACTGACCACCTAGTTTTTCCCATTTGTGAACAAGCCCTACAATTGACAGGTTATGAAAGTAATTCCTCTAGAGTTAAGGGTTATTTTCATTCAACTGTCAAATTATAGCAACCTGCAAATGACAAGTTCCAGTTTCCTTTCTAGTTTTTAAAATGGCAGTTAACTTTGAAAACATTAACTAGATGAACCTACACTCAGACCCAAATGGGCCTTACCTCCTCACCAATGTAGCAATGTTCTCATTCACCCAACCTTGCCCATTTGATGAGAATTCCTATAAAGTTCATTTCTATTTAAGTGACAGGAAACACAATTAGCCTCCAGCATCTTTTATTTTTCCTAGAACCTGTATACAATTAACTCTAGCAAGGCAGTACTCAATACTATTAAGTCTCACATTTTAGATTAACTACTTATTATAAATGTGAATGCACATCCTCATACCTGGCAAACTAAATGACATAGATTTATTCATTTATGTAACCATACAAAATTTTATATGCAACAGGAGCTTCTATACTATAGAATCTGACCTTACAAACTAGCTTACATATAAAACAGTTACTTTGTTCATCTGTCCTAATCTAAAAAAGTGTTGCACCAATGCTTAAGATGTTATTAAAACAGATGAGTTCTCAACACAAGGTTAACAAACCTGAAGCTCCACCCTAGAAATACAAACCCATAATTTGAAAATTGTTTTACCAGAAATAGCTTATGAGCAACTCTTACCAAAGTAGTACTGTAGGGAGTTACAGTGTTGACCAAAAGGAAGACACAGGTTTCTCATTAAACTTTTTTTAATGGGTCTCAAATTCTGTGACAGATTTTTGGTCAAGTTGTTTTCATTAAAAAGTACTGATTTTAAAAACTAATAACTTAAACTGCCACACACAAAACATATGGTCCACAAAAACATTCTCCTTTCCTTCTGAATGTTTTACGATGCATTGTTATCATTAACCAGTCTTTTACTATTAAACTTAAATGGCCAATTGAGACAAACAGTTCTGAGACCGTTCTTCCACCACTGATTAAGACTGGGGTGGCAGGTATTGGGGATAATATTCATTTAGCCTTCTGAGCTTTCTGGGCAGACTTGGTGACCTTGCCAGCTCCAGCTGCCTTCTTGTCCACTGCTTTGATGACACCCACAGCGACTGTCTGTCTCATGTCACGCACAGCAAAACGGCCTATGAAAAACAAACATTGTATTACCATTAGAGACATTTTTCAAACCTTTAAGTTTACTTCTAAAACTTAAGTTTTAAATTACAGCAGAAAAACATCCTTACCCAGGGGAGGATAATCAGAGAAGCTCTCGACACACATGGGCTTGCCAGGAACCATATCAACGATGGCAGCGTCACCAGATTTCAAGAATTTAGGGCCATCTTCCAGCTTTTTCCCAGAACGACGATCAATCTTCTCCTTCAGCTCAGCAAACTTGCAAGCAATGTGAGCTGTGTGACAATCCAGCACAGGTGCATATCCAGCACTGATTTGGCCTGGATGGTTCAAAATAATCACCTGGAAAGACGACTTGCATTTAGTTGTGTCTCAAAGACCCTTAAAATTATAGCATTAAATAAAAACCTGTCTCTAAGTGTTACCTGAGCTGTGAAGCCAGCAGCTTCCATGGGTGGATCATTTTTGCTGTCACCAGCCACATTGCCACGACGGACATCTTTGACAGACACGTTCTTGACATTAAAGCCCACATTGTCCCCAGGAAGGGCTTCACTCAATGCTTCATGGTGCATTTCTACAGACTTCACTTCAGTTGTTACATTGACTGGAGCAAAGGTGACCACCATGCCAGGTTTGAGAACACCAGTCTCCACACGACCCACAGGGACAGTACCAATACCTAAAATAAACGTTTACAGCACTTAATAAATGCCTTAAATGCAAGCAGAAGGTATTGTACCAACCCAGACAAATTCTAATGGTTTTATTCTACTTACCACCAATTTTATAGACATCCTGGAGAGGCAAACGCAAGGGTTTGTCAGTTGGGCGAGTTGGTGGCAGAATGCAATCCAGAGCTTCAAGCAGGGTGGTTCCACTGGCATTGCCGTCCTTACGGGTGACTTTCCATCCCTTGAACCATGGCATCTAAAACAAGAAAGGCTGTGTTACCATCAAACTAAACCCCCTTACAGAACTTAAGTCTTAAAAACTTGAAAATCACTTACATTAGCACTTGGTTCTAGCATGTTGTCACCATTCCAGCCAGAAATTGGCACAAATGCTACTGTGTCGGGGTTGTAGCCAATTTTCTTAATATAGGTGCTGACTTCCTTAACAATTTCTTCGTATCTCTTCTGGCTATAGGGTGGCTCAGTGGAATCCATTTTGTTAACGCCAACAATTAGTTGTTTCACACCCAGGGTGTAAGCCAAAAGGGCATGCTCACGGGTCTGCCCGTTCTTGGAGATACCGGCTTCAAATTCACCAACACCAGCAGCAACAATCAGGACAGCACAGTCAGCCTTTGAAAGAAAACAAGTCCACATCCTGTTAAACCAAGTTCTTCAAAAGGATTCATGGCTTTGCCAGTGTAAAAACAGACCCAAAGAGTTATTTTCAGTAGTTTTTAGTCTCACAAACCTGGGATGTGCCTGTAATCATGTTTTTGATGAAGTCTCTGTGTCCTGGGGCATCAATGATGGTAACATAGTACTTGCTGGTCTCAAATTTCCACAGGGAGATATCAATGGTGATACCACGCTCACGTTCAGCTTTAAGTTTGTCCAAGACCCAGGCATATTTGAAGGAGCCCTTTCCCATCTAGAAAGATTAAGGACGATTACTTGGTAACTAAACCATGAACTCCAGCATGAAATTCTTTTCCCTAATTTGGAAAAAATGCTGGATTTCACTTACAACTGTTACACTTAAGTTCATCTACCTTATTTTCAAAAGTTAACTGACTTAGCAAACTTTGCAATTTATCTTTTAACTAGTAAAACTCTAGACTAGTGGCTAGTTCTCGGAAAATCACCACTCAATTCATTTGCTCAGCCAATATTCTTAGTTTGCCTACCTCGGCAGCCTCCTTCTCGAACTTTTCAATTGTTCTCTTGTCGATCCCGCCACATTTGTAGATCAGATGGCCAGTCGTGGTAGACTTCCCTGAATCTACGTGCCCAATGACAACGATGTTGATGTGGGTCTTCTCCTTTCCCATTTTGGCTTAGGTTTAACGGTGGTTTTCACGACACCTAATTGGAAAGGGGTGGAGGTGTGGGAAACTTTAAACCACTGTCCGGAAGCTGAAGAAAAAGCTACGATCCAAACTCCAAGGGCAAATTCCAAGGAGCATTACAACTAGCGCCAAGCTGGCCCAACTCAAGTCTCCACCCATAAGCTCCACCGTCCAGATTCCCCTCCCCCACCCCATGTGTCGCTCTGGAACCACGAGGCATCGAGGGGCCAGGACGGCACCCGGTCCGCCGCGGGGGGCGGGGGTGTCCCAAGGAAGCGGCGCCAGGCAGGGACGGGCCCGGGCCCTTTGTGCGGGTGACTCACCGGCCGCTCCCCTCCCGGGCCGCCGCGTCCTCCATTTTGAAGCCGTGCAGAGGGGCCGGGGAGCGGCCATCTTTCCGCGCACGCAACTGGTGCCGGGCGGGGCGGCGCTCCGCTCGCCCGGCCGCCACGGCTCTCCCGCCCCGCCTCGGCCCAGCGAGGCCGCTACGGCATGTGCGCCGGGGAAGCAGGCCCGCGCTCTCTGCGCCTCGCGGCCGCCCCCTACCCCGAATCCCGACGAGCGCCGAGAAGCCCAGCCTGTCAGCCCCCGGCCGGCCCCGGATGAACCGCCCCGGCCGAAAAACCCGCGGCTGTGTGGAGTTGTTCAATAGTGTGTGTGTGGCGGCGGGGTGGGGGGAACAGAGCGGCAAAGCGCGGCAGGATCCACACGCAGCGGCCACGGTGCCACAGCCCAGGCCTCAACCCAAGCACGAGGCGAAGGGACTGTGAGAAAAGCGCAAGGCCTCGAACTCTCCCCACCCCCCCACCCTCTCACACCCCGAAATTCCGGTGAAGAACATGGTGAAAATGCCCACGGGCGCGGCGGGAGATACACGCACGCGAAGGCCGCGGCCGTCGGCGGAGGCTGGGCCCACCGAAGCCACACCCGGCACTCACCTGTGTCCTGGCGGCAAACCCGTTGCGAAAAAGAACGTTCACGGAGACTACGGCACTTATATACGGTTCTCCCCCCACCCTCGGGGAAAAGGGCGGAGCCAGCACACGACACCACTTTCCCAGTTTACCCCGCGCCGCCTCCACCAGGCACCGGTTCAATCTCCGTCCCCTCCCCCCACGTCTCGGGGACCGTGGGCGATGTACGCTCAGCCCACTGACGAGCGCTGGGCGCCCCGCGCATGCTCCTCTAGACCCAGAGGAGGACGAGAGCGGGTGGGTGGGGGGCGGGGACGAGCACTCCCTCGGTTCCAGGGTAGTGGGAGTTTATCGACGGTCCCTGGGCTTCCCCCGGCAGAGGCGAATCCGCCTTTTGTATGAATTACTCGCTGCACAGCTGGGGGGTGGGGCGGCGAGGAGGCGGCCGGGTGGGGACATCCAGAAGCTTCCCTCTATACCATTCCCGGTTTAAGTGCAGAGACCGATATTGGGGTATCCCTTTATCCTGCAGTCCATCTCCTGTGCCCAGCCTTGCAGTCTCGCGGGTTCCGGACCAACTCCTCGAGCCGCCTGCTGTACCAGGGCTGGTGTCTCACCGGCTCCTGCCCTCAGCGCCCCTTCCGACTGGAGAGAAGTCTAAGGCCCGGGGACCCGGGCGGCGGGCGAGGGCGGAGGCCGACAGGGCCGGAGAATCCACGAGTGGTTCGATTCGGAGGCCAGCAGCCGGACGAATATGCTCCAGGGGCAGTCTCTTGGGTTTCGCCATTCAGAGCTTTTATTCAAAGTTCATACCACACAGTCACGCCATGTGGTACTCCAGCTGTCCAGTTTTTCAGTTTAGAACAGACTTAAATCCTGCAGTTTGCTTTACTTCTAACTCTAGTATTATTACGTTAACGAAATCCTGAGTCTGTGCCTGGTCTCCTGGTACATTTTCCAGTGTACACTCGTTTGATTGCAAGCATGGAAAACCTAAAAAGAGTTTCTCATATTCAGCCTTTCCACATGATCTCATGTAGAGACTAAGATCTCAGCATCAGCAAGCTTATCCACGCAGTTTACTGTCTCCGACACTGCTGTGAAATCACTGCTTCCCAAAAATGGCCTATCCCGTTTAAGTAAATAGCCTCATTTTCCGTCATCCTGTTGATTTTAACTACATTTTAGGCATAAATCTAAGGTGAGACTGGATGAGGCCTTTTTAGTTTAGCAATAAGGGCAAACTCTCAGAAACACTCCTGCAGAAGAAGCTTTATCTTTAATGAGCTTAATTACTAGATCATTTGCTTGGAGAAGAAAATGCCAACCCACTCCAGTATTCTTGCCTGGAGAATTTCATGGACAGAGGAGCCTGGTGGGCGGCAGTCCATGGGATCGCAAAGAGTCGGACACGACAGAGTAACACACATTTTTGTCTCTTCTTCCACATATATAACATCAGGACAACTTTTTGAGCCAATCTGTTAACACAATTTGAGAACCTACTATGTGTCCAGGGCAAAGTGGCAAGTGCAAAAGAAGTACCTCCTTTTGGAGAGGAACCCACAATCAAATTAGAAGAGGAAAACATATATAGAACAGTGGGAAGCAGTTATAGGCAAATTTCCATGGTGTTTACTTTCAATTTCATTCTATAATACAGTTCTTCCAGTCCTAGCTTTCAGTCACTTCTCAGAATCCAAATGCCTTTTTTTTCTTTTTAAAAGAAAGTCTTTTGTTACAACCTTCCTACATCTTGTTTTACCATTCTTGGTAGCCATACATTTCTAAAAATCAAGTTTTTCTTTCTTCATTAGGAGTCTGTAGGCTTGTTTTAACATTGAGATAGTTTTCATGAAAGAAACTAGGCCATATGAAGTTTCTCTAGAAATACGTGTAACATCTGTTTCTAGCAACAAAAGCCTTTTCTATAATGTCTATATTTCTAGCTTTTCATCTTCCACAAAATATTTTTTCACAGTGCGTTTTCCTAGTGTTCTTACCCAGTCATATGCATGTGGAATGAAATTATCTTGATATGCTAGTCCATGTTTGCAATAAGATAAAGATGTAAGAAATACAAGTGAAAATAAATCACTAGCAATAGAACAATGCAAATACCTCTGCTCTTATTAACTTGGAAATATTAATTAATGGCTAATCTCTTGGAACTATATTCCCACAGTCATATCTGTGTATCACAGTGATATTAACAGCACAGTGTTATTTCATATTAAAATTAGGTTGCCACATTAGATTTATTATTTTACATGCTTCTTTACCATGCTTTCTTCCCATACTCTTCAGATGGTTTAGGTGTGTACATTATTGGAGGTCATACTAACAGGACTGACAACATTTTGGAAACTTAAAGAACCGGTTATTTAGTGACAGGAGGGAAGGAAGCAAAGACTAAAGACACCAAAAGTTGAATATTTCAAAGTTTTACATGAAATCCAGAATTGCAGTTAGCATCTAATCTAAGAAAGAAAAGTCAAAATGAAAGCAGATATTGGTAAGAGGAAAACATCCAATATAATTTCAGTTTAGAAAAAAAAGTGAGACACGTGACCTCTGTAAACTAGGCACAATTAATTGAAAGTTGCCCCCAAGGCCTGAGCCTGCGGATCCGTATATACACTTTATAAATACCTTCCAGAGAATCCTTCTTCAAAATAGTTCCTAAAGAACTGCAAAATTCTACAACAGTCCTTGATTGATCACACAAGTCACCTACTGAGCACCACCGACCGACCGGGTGCTTATAGTCCTGTTGCCCTAATGGCCGAGACTTTAGAGAACTGGAGGGATCTCGAGCCACAGAGCGAGTTAGGGTTAGACGGCGGCCACAAGCCGCTGCTTTGAGCAGAGCCCACGTCCGTGCTCCGGGTGGACGCGGAGCGCGGTGGGAAGCGCGTCGCACGGCAGAGCCGCGCGGCTCAGGGCGCGCCGGCGTGCACGCGAGGGCGAGCCCGCGCCCCGCGTGCGCTCCGACACCTGTGGGCCCGCCAGGCGGGCGGCGGCCGCGGAATCAGCTCACTCTGCGCCGAGGCGGCCCCGCCCCGGCCCCGCCCCCTGCTTGAGGTCACTCTCTGGACCAGGACGGCGGAAGGAAGCACCCGGGAGGAGGCCGAAAACCCAGCGTGGCCGGGGCGGGGGATGGTTTTCGTTAGCTTCGCGCGTCCGCCCTTTTCCCCGGACCCTCTGTTTTGCACGTAATCCTAGCACATCTTTTCCCACGACGTTACAGCAGTTAGTGTGCCTTTAACTTAGATACTCAAGCGGTAACAATAACTCAAGCAACAACAAAAACGTTGTTGAGACTTGTAAATGTGTTTTGGGGGTCGCAATCTAAGGTCGTTATTTTGCTTTAGATTTTCCTTCAAGTTGCTTATACCCTTCAGAGTAACAAGCTGTTAAAATACATTGTCGTCAACATCTTCGCGACCCCTTTGGGGAGTGGTGGGGGGAAGATCTTGGTAATAACCAAATAAATGTATTCAGTAAAATAGGGAACAATTTCTTTGGGATATCTGTACAGTAATTGTGATTCACCAAGCGTCTTTCGGTATTGGCTAATCATTCTGTTTCGGGCCAAATTTAGAGCAGCTTTAAGTAATTACATTTTTGCTGTGGCTTGCCACATTTTCATCTTGCCTCTGCAATTGAAAATGATTTTTAAAAGGGTAGTTTAGAAAATGATTATGCCAGGGAATTTGAACTGAGAATCCAAGTAAAATGATACTTCAGAGTGCCAGGCCCTGTTGTAATATTTGCAATATTTAATGTAATCCCAGCACCCATACTTTACACATGGAGAGCCTGTAGGCAACAGAGAGTATGTGGGTAATAGGCAAATGCAGACATAAATTCTTTTTAAAGTTTCGCTTTATTTCTGTAAAAGTAGTAAAAATATATCGCCTTGCTTTTTACACTTAATACATATAGAAGATCTTTTCTGTGAGGACATTGTGTCCAGCAGAGCAGCATTGAAACCCGAAAAATATAACCAGAGAGCTAGTCCTGACTTTTACCAGCAGGTCTAGGCAGTACATGGAGAAGGAAATGGCAACCCACTCCAGTGTTCTTGCCTGGAGAATCCCAGGGAAGGCGGAGCCTGGTGGGCTGCCGTCTATGGGGTCGCACAGAGTCTGACACGACTGAAGCGACTTACAGCAGCAGCAGCAGCTAGGCAGTACAATCTAATGAAAATTGCAGAGGTTTTGGTTCAAGGAGACCTCTGTCTGCTGCTTACAGATCTGTGATACCCAGCAGTCTTCGCTTCTCAGTTCATGTGTTACATGGGTCTCCTCATTACTCTTACTGAGCACCTACCTCACAATTCTATTGTGAGGTAATGTAATGTAATGTAATGACATGAAAAGATACCAGCAAGGGCATTCAATTATCTAGTAAAGACCATGTTTCTGTAGGTATTTTGGAGAACACCTGCCCTCAATTGGTATGCCGTTGTGATGCTAATTTAATTCAGTAGAGAAGATGAACTCTTTGCTATCATTTTATTTGTAAATATGTTGAAATAGGTACATAGTAAAAAAATTGTACAGAAGTTATACAGCGAAATGTTACTCATTTTTTTTTAGTAGTTTAGAGAAAGTATAAAGGATATGCCAAGAAAATTAAGGAAACTAAAAATATTTCTGCTATTGCTCTCATGATTTCAAATCCAGTGCCTACCAGGATATATGCTTTCTCATTTGGTATAAAGGAAAGGATAAATAATCTTCCCCAACTACTTATTGTGACTCCACAATATCTGTGTCATCCACAATATCTATGTCTTCATAGATAACATTGGACTTCCCAGATGGCGCTAGTGGTAAAGAACCTGCCTGCCAATGCAGGAGACACAAGAGACACAGGTTCGATCCCTGCAGGAGGGTATGACAACGCACTTCAGTACTCTTGCCTGGAGAATCCCGTAGACAGAAGAGCATGGTGGGCTATAGTCCATAGGGTTGCCCAGAATTGAACATGACTATATCGACTTAACATACATAGATAACATAGAACGAACACTGGATTAAAAGAAGAGCTGGAGTCTGCTCCCAGCAATTTATTTTTAGAATTATTTCTTTTTATTTCTTACATTATTTATATATTTGGCTATGCTGGATCTTAGTTGCACCATGCAGGATCTTCAGTTGCAGCATGGGGGATCTAGTTCCCTGACCAGGGATTAAGCCCAGGTACCCTGCATTAGAAGCTCAGTCTTAGCCACTGGACCACCAGGGAAGTCCCCAAGCAATTTTATTTATTAGCTGTGTGATCTTGGGGTGAAAAGTCACCCTTTAACTCATTATTCTACTGTACAGTATCTTATGACATGTATTTTACAGAACTGAGATAATGTAACTGAAGATGCAGACCATTTTTACAAACATTAGTGCTCTTATAATTAGAAAAGAATTTGTTAGCACTTTCAAAAAGCAAGAAAGAAAAATCTGTTCGAAACACAGAGAAATTTACTCTGCCAATTGTCATTATTCATTCTAATAATGAGTACTTTAATCCATTCCTTGTAAATATTAGAACTGTCAATTCACCAATATGTGTGACTGTGTGACTGTGTGTGTGTGTGTGTAACTGAGTTCCATAAATGGCAGCGACTTTCAACTTGTGGCCTTCAGTACGATATAGTAATTGAATAGGACTTCAGAGGTCACTGTTTATTTATCCAGGCATCAAACATTAGTTGAGAGGTTTGATCCCTGGTTGGGGAACTAAGATCCCGCAAGCCCTTAGAAACTTATTTTTAAAAAACACTCAATCATCTTACATTTAATGATTGCTTGGGGAAACAGCATGACACACAGTCATTAATGAAAAGGGAAAACCAAGTCTCAGTATCTGGGGAACCACTATGATAAGCTCTTAGATCATCTATTTTTTTTTAGAAAACACTCACTCAAAATGAAAACAGAATCTAAAAGCCACCATGTGAATGTGTGTGTGTGTGTGTGCACATGTGGGCGTGCCCTCAGTCATGTCTGACTCTTTGTGACTCCGTGGACTATAGCCCACCAGGCTCCTCTGTCCATGGAATTTTCCAGGCAAGAATACTGGAGTGGTCTGCCATTTCCTACTCCCAGGGGATCTTCCCGAGCCACTGATCAAACCAGCATCTCTTGCATCTCCTGCTTTGGCAGGCAGGTTCTTTACCACCAGCACCACCTGGACTTTACCACTAGTCCCTTGGACTGCAAGGAGATCCAACCAGTCCACCCTAAAGGAAATCAGTCCTGAATATTCACTGGAAGGACTGATGCTGAAGCTTCAGTACTTTAGCCACCTGATGTGAAGAACTGACTCCTGGAAAAGACCCTGATGCTGAGAAAGAGTGAAGGCAGGGGGAGAAGGGGATGACAGAGGATGAGATGGTTGGATGGCATCACTGACCCAAAGGACATGAGTGGGAGCAAGCTTCAGGAGTTGGTGATGGACAGGGTGTGTGCTGCAGTCCATGGGGTCGCAAAGAGTTGAACATGACTGAGTGACTGAACTGAACTGAGTCCCACCTGGGCATCCCAGGTGGCTTTTAGCTCATGTGCTTAAAAGCTGTTAACAATATCTCCATGAATTTATCTTTCTGCCACCTATGGATCCACAGCAGCGTGGTGACTATTTCCTTTTCTGTATAGTACTGTATTGTTTCCTCACTTGATTTCATTAATTCCATTTGATTCCACTAATTCCAGTTAAGCTGTACTAACCTTTGCGATAATAATAAACTCTCCAAGCTGAAAGAGAGTTTAGTCTCTTTTTTTTTTTTTTTTTTTTTGGCCATGCTACACGGCTTGTGGGACTTTAGTTCCCTAACCAGGGATTGAACCTGGGCCCCCCTGCAGTGAGATCTCAGAGTCCTAACCACTGCGCCACCAGGGAGTTGCCAAGAGATTAGTCTTGATTTACCTTGTGCTCATGAGGCTAAAAGTAACAGCTGCCCATCTTTATAGCCTCCATTCTTTTGCCTTCAGTGGTAAAGTGGCAAGGATTTTATTTATTTTTCAGTCAGCAAGGATTTTAAAGTGCACATCTTACAGCCAGACTGCTGCTGCTGCTGCTAAATCGCTTCAGTCGTGTCCGACTCTGTTCAACCCCATAGACGGCAGCCCACCAGGCTCCCCTGTCCCTGGGATTCTCCAGGCAAGAATACTGGAGTGGGTTGCCATTTCCTTCTCCAATGCATGAAGGTGAAAAGTGAAAATGAAGTCGCTCAGTCCTGTCCGACTCTGCGAGACCCCATGGACTGCAGCCTACCGGGCTCCTCCATCCATGGGATTTTCCAGGCCAGACTAGTTAGGTTCAAAGTCCAGCTCTGATATGTGACCTTTGACATTGCTTAATCTCTTTAAGTTCTATTTCTTCATCTGTAAAATAGGGATACTCATGTTACTGAGTTGTTATGATAATTAAATAAGTTAATTTACTTTGTTTGTTTGCCTCACTACACAACTTGTGGGATCAACCAAGGGTTGAACTCAGACCTTTGGCAGTGAAAGCATAGAGTTCTAACCACTGCACCTCCAGGGAATTCCCGTATAATGTATATTTTTAATATTCGTTACATTTTCTAAGTGTTATATAATTTTGTGTGTTTATTAGCCTATCCTCAGCACCTAAAACAGTTCCTGCCCAGTAATTGTGTATTAAATGAATGAATGAATGAATAAAGAATTAGTTGCATTCCTGTGCCATTGTTAACTAATTGACTCAAAATTTAAAAATATATATATTTTAGTTGTAGGAAGTGTGTATATGCTATTGGTAGAACTACTTAAAAATTTGGGGTAGAGGGTCAACATTAATCAGTATGTTATGGAAAAATAATGGCTGAACACTTCCCAAATCTGGTGAAGGAAAGTCAATTCATTCAGTGAAACTTAAGCAAGACAATAAGACCCTTCTTAGGGAAGACTTCCCTGGTGGTCCAGTGGTTAGGAATTCACCTGCCAATGTAAGGGACAAGGGTTCGCTTGCAAGTTCAGGAAGATTCTACATGGCTCAGGGCAACTAGGCCCATGTGCCACAACTACTGAGTCCATGCACTGCGACCATGTACTCTAGTCATGCCATAGAGCCCGAGCTCCGCAATAAGAGAAGCCACCGCGAGGAGAAGCTCAAGCACGGAAACTGGGGAGTAGCCCCCACTGGCCCCAACTAGAGGAAGCCTGAGAGTAGCCACAAAGACCCAGCACAGCCAAAAATAAATAATGAAACAAGGTAAACAAATTTAAAAACAAAGAATCTGCCTGTCAATGCAGGGGACACAGGTCCCATCCTTGGTTGGGGAAGATCCCACAAGCTGCAGAGGAACTAAGCCCTTGGGCCACAAGTACTGAAGCCAGTGCTCTAGGGCCCATATGCCATAGAGGAGAAGCGGCCACAATGAGAAGCCTGAGCACCCCAGCTAGAGAGTAGCCCCAGCTCCCCACGACTAGAGAGTGGCCCCGGCTCATCACGACTAGAGAAAGCCCTCACACAGCAACAACACCCAGCACAGACAGAAAAAAAAACAAGCCAACAACAACCAAAAAACAATTATAGCTTAAAGGACAGGTATGGAAGGTGAATGGGCCGATCCAGTTGCAAGGTTTCTAGTTAAGGGTGTGTACTGTAAACCTTAGAGCAAACAGTAAAAACAAATGCCAGACGATACAGCTAAAAAGCCATTAGATAAAATGGAATTCTAAAGAATGTCCAAGCAATCCAAAAGAAGAAGAGGAACAAAAAGCCAAAGGAATAAAGAAAATAGTAAAATGGTAGACCTAAACCCAATAATTACAATAAATGTTAATGGGGAGAATGCTCTGACTGTGCAGTGATTAGGCCTCTGCACTTCCATTGCAGGGGACATAGGTTCCATCCCTGGCCAGAAAACTGAGATCCTGCATGCCGCATGGCATGGCAAAAAAAAAAAAAAAAAATTAATGGGCTAAGCACTTTAATAAAAAGCAGAGTTTATGGGACTTCCCTGGCAGTCTGTTGGTTAAGACTCCATACTCCCAGTGCAAGGGAGCATGGGTTCCATCCCCAGTCAGGGAACTAAGATCCCATAATCTGAGTG
The DNA here is from genome assembly GCF_027580195.1 of Bos mutus. Classification (NCBI taxonomy): domain Eukaryota; kingdom Metazoa; phylum Chordata; class Mammalia; order Artiodactyla; family Bovidae; genus Bos; species Bos mutus. The sequence goes on from NC_091625.1 coordinate 13,067,122, forward strand.
GTTTTAGGAAAGAAAATTCTTTTAAGTGATTATAATGGACTTGGCAAATACTGTTTGGTGGAATTATCATTTCCTTATAACAATTACTTAATGTATGCTACTTTAGTCATTTCATTGTTTCTTTCTGAGCAGGCTCATTAATGTTTAATATAAGCATTATTCCATTTATAATATTACCTTACTTAATGACATATTTTACCAGTCAGGCTTCCCTAGTGGCTCAGTGGTAAAGAAACTGCCTGCCAATGCAGGACGCATAGATTTGATCCTTGGGTTGGGAAGATCCTCTGGAGAAGGAAATGGCAACTCACTCCTATATTCTTGCCTGGGAAATCTCATGAACAGAGGAGCCTGACGGGCTACAGTCCATGGGGTCACAAAAGAGCTGGACACAAATTAGTGACTAAAACAACAACCCCTGAATTATTCTTGCCTCTAATATTTACTCTGCATCCTTAGGCAAGTTCCTGAGCTTTATTGAGCTTCTGTTCCTTCACTTGCAACAGAATGTAATACTTAATAGATTAAATGAAATAATGAACGTGAAATGCTTAGCACACAATCTGGCACACAGTGAAAGTCCAATAGACAGTAGTCATCATCATTAATGATGACAAAAGTTAATTCATAATTCATAAATCTTAAAAACATTACAACTAACTGATGAGAAGAGACATTCTAAAGTTTTACTTTCCTGTTGGTACTTACAACAAATTCGTGATTATCATTGTATTTTAAGGAACTAAATGGGAAAAAAAAAACCCGTAATAACCCAAAAGAAGCAAAAAATACCTCACTATATATATACCCCTAAGTAAATTTCTAAATGAACAACAAAGCAAAATAAATAAATAAATAAATAAATAAATATATATATATATATAGCATTTTTTACAAAATTAAGTTAGTCTCTGGTAAAGTCTTCCTAAATTCAAAAACATTTATTCCAACACTAAACTTTAACAATAAAGGAAGTAGATGAGAGCCAGACAGCAGAAGGAACCTATTATTAGATTCCTAACCTGAAGCAAAAGTTGCCTACAGAAACCCTCTTCAGATGTGGGCACATCCATTATGTGACAGGAATGTGGGAGAAGATAAAAATCACCGCTATAGAATGGAAACTGGGACCCTTCACTCTCAGAACACTCAGTTGGAATTAGAAAACAGGATTCTATGAAAGCAGGAGGAAAAAATGCATTCTATGTTAATTAACTGTCATAAAATGAAACCATTAGTGCAGGAACGTTTTGCTCACAGAACCTTTCCGTGGCCACAGGAGTTGCTAACATGAGCCAAGCACAGGTTGAAACATGGCTGGTCCAGCTCCTCCCTCTAGTCTCATTCCAGATGCTCTGTTCTCAGAGCTATCCTCTCTCTCCATCACTGTGCTTTTCCATTGTAGCTCCTTCTTTCTTTTCTTCTTGACACTTTATCAGAACATGCAATTGCCTTATCCATTGGCTACTATTGATATTTCAGTTTTGTCTTGTCTCTTGGAATGTATAATCCACGAGAGCAGAGACCTTGTCTGACTTTTTCTTACCAGGGTATCTGGTGCCTGGCACATAGCTGCTGTTGTTCAGTTGCTCAGTCGAGTCAGACTCTGTGTCCCCATGGACTGCAGCACGCCAGGCTTCCCTGTCCTTCACCATCTGCAGGAGTACATAGTAGATGGTCAATAAACATTTGTTGAATGAATGATCGAATTAATGTAATAGAGAGGGAATCTAGGACTTTAATCTGCTTTTCCTCCAATAAATTTCTTACACTGACACATGTTCCCATGTGGCACTAGTGGTAAAGAACCTACCAGCCAATACAGAGGACGTAAGAGATGCAGTTTCCATCCCTGGGTGAGGAAGATTCCCTGGAGGAGGCACGGCAACCCACTCCAGTATTCTTGCCCTTAGAATCCCCATGGACAGAGGAGGAGAAGTGGGCTGCAGTCCATAGGTAACACAGAGTCGGACACGATGAAGCAACTTCACACGCACACACTGACACATGTACACTCTCTTCAGTTTGAGAATCAATCATAGAAACCTTCTTTTGGTATTAAAAATCATTCCAAAATTCATGTGTTTTCCAGCAGCCCTCCTAACGAGCCCTGGTCTTTTCCTTTTTTGAGTTTGTACTATGTTTTCTTGGGCTTCCCTGGTGGCTCAGATGGTAAAGCGTCTGCCTGCAGTGCAGGAGACCCGGGTTTGATCCCTGGGTTGGGAAGATCCCCTGGAGAAGGAAATGGCAACCCACTCCAGTACTCTTGCCTGGAAAATTCCATGGACGGAGGATCCTCGTAGGCTACAGTCCATGAGATCACAAAGAGTCGGACAGGACTGAGCAACTTCAGTTTCAGTTCAGTTATGTTTTCTTGTTTGATTTTTCTAGGAGTTTGTTTAGGAGTTAGGGGTTCACCTAGGCCCTCAGAGGAGACCCTAGACATTGCTGCTTGCAGCAAATGTGTGTGTTATTTGCGCGGTCGTATCCGATTCTTTGTGACTCCATAGACTGTAGCCTCTCTGTCCATGGAATCCTCCAGGCAAGAACACTGGAGTGGGTAGCCATTTCCTCCTCCAGCGGATCTTCCTGATCCAGGGATCAAACCGGGGTCTCCTGCATTGCAGACAGATTCTTTACCAGCTGAGCTCCCAGGGAAGCACCTGTTTCTTCTACCCACCCATGAATCCTCCCCTCATTCAGTCATTATAGCATTTACTGAGCTCATACCTATACTGGAACTCTTCTAAGTGTTTTGTGGATATTAACTAATTTAATCCTTACTGTTATTCTAAGTGTTGGTACTGCTATCCTCAGTTTACAAATAGGCAAGCTTTAAAAAATTTTTCATTTTATTTATTTTGTTTTAGGCTGTGCTGGGTCTTCATTGCTGCACACGACCTTTCTCTAGTTACAATGAGCTGGGGCAGCTTGATAGTTGTGGCTTCTCTGTTGTGGAGCACGGGCTCTAGGCACACGGACTTCAGTAGCTGTGATACACAAGCTTAGCCGCTCCGAGGTATGTGGGATCTTCCCGGACCAGGGATTAAAACTGTATCCCCTGCACTGGCAGGCGGAGTCTTAACCACTGGACCACCAAGGGACATCCCTAAGCAAACTTTTTAAGCATTATTGTTCAGTGGTCCTTGAGAAGGAACTGACAATCTTTTATAGAGTCACATAGATAATGTTGTTTTTTAAAAGTGACGTTAATTTTCCAAATTGCTTTTGGCACATATAAAACTGATGGAACTGTCATTAAGCAAAATTACATATAGTGTCCTCTAATTAGGGGAAGTGCTGCCATATAAAGCCTGTTGGGATGAAGTCAGTGCTGAACAGGAGAAATGAGCTGAGTGCTGGGGCTGCAAGGAGGAGACTGGAGAGTGGAAGGAGCAGGGCTTGGGCTGGAGAGGTTTGAGGCTGATCAGGTCTGTTCTCCTCCTGAGCCCCGTGATCTTGGGTGAGGGGTGTAAGCTTCAGTTTTCTAGTCTGTGAGGAGGAGTGACAAAGCCTCTTGAGGTCCTTCCTGAATCCCCACGCTGGACTGAATGCCGCACTCTGGGCCTCACCCTGTTTTTGCATATCATTTGCCACACTGAAAGCACGTTTAACATGGCCCTCTTACTCCTGGATTGTAAATTCCTTCACGGCAACAGTGTCTGGAAATGTTCCCAGCTCCCACCAGGACCTGGGTGAACCCCTCATTTCCGGTGAAATCTGACTTGGTTAAGAGCTCAGCTCAGTCACATTCTCAGGGAAGCCTGCCCAGACCCCTTTCCCACACATTCTATTGTTTCATCATCCCCCAAATCTAGGACAGTTTCCTTTGCACAATATTTTTAAAAATATATGTTTGCTGTCATTTATTTATTTATTTGGCTGCACCAGATCTTCATTGCGGCACGTGGGATCCCATGCCACAACTGAGCATGCAAACTCTTCCTTGCGGCATAAGGAGTCTAGTAGTTCCCTGACCAGGGGTCGAACCCCGCACAGGGAGCAGAGTGTTAGCCACTGGACTCCCAGGGAAGTCGCTGCATACATTTTTTTATACAAAAGTTTCTGTATTGTCTTCCTTCGGCACACTTGACTTAGTTTATAAGGCAAACTAACCCCTCCCCTACAAACGCCACAGACCACATAGGCCTTAAGAAAACAAGGAGGGACTGGGTATATATGGTTTCCCATTGGATTCTCTGCACCTGAGGAATTCTCAGAGAATTCCTCACAGAGAATATGGGTCTTAAAAGATGTAAAGAATTTCTGCTGTCATTTGAGACTGAGAAAGCAGTAATGATTCAAGACATGGCTTGTTTAAGGAAAGTTGAGTTGTCATAGAATTGAGTGGTTCTAGAACACTGCTTCTCAACCAGGGGATGGGTAGCAATGTCTGGTGACATTTTTTATTGTCATGACCTGCGGATGTTCCTGGAATGGAGTAGGTAGAGGAGAGCTTAGAGATGCTGTTCCTGTCTTACAGGGCTCCCTCAGGACAGCCTCCACAATAAAGGATTATCCAGCCCAATAGGCCAATAGCACTGAGTTGGAGAAATGCTGTAAACAAAGCTGGGAATCCCCCTGCGGTCCAGTCTTTAGGACTTGGTGCTTTCACTGCGGTGGCCCAGGTTCAATTCCTGGTCAGGGAACTAAGATCACACAAGCTGCATGGCATGGATAAAAAATAAAAATATAATAAAATAAAGCTGAATACACAGTTTGAGGTTTTATCATGGAAGTTCCTGAGTCCATATTTACAACTTCCAATACTGATTAGGACACACAGGTACTAACAAATACTTGTGGGGCGGATTTAAGACCTGAATAACCAATTAAAAGTTAAACTGGGGGCAAATGTTTGAAAGGACATTTTGCCACATACAGAATGAAAGAGGAAATACTTTTCCTCTTTAGGCAGGTAGATGTAAGCTCAGTTCTTTCCAGATATTTGTCATCTTTGAAAGAGTTTTCTCTAAAAAAAAACCACTTTCTATTTCCACAGAAGGATGGACATTTTTGAAACAATTCAGCAGTTTCATCATGACTGGGTTGGGCTTGACCTAATCACAAGTCCTTCCAAATTAGAGAGTTTTCTCTGGTTGGCGGCCAAAGAGGAAGTGAGAGGTCTGAAGTATGAGAAGTATTAGGAACATTTGAAGACAGAGGGGCCATGTGACAAAGGACGCAGACAGCCTCTGGGAGCTAAGAGCAAGCAGTTCCTGACTGATCAGCAGCAAAGAAATGGGACCTCGGTTTTATGACTAAACAGTGAGATAGGAGGGAAGGGGGCAGGGCAAAACCTTAGAAAGAATGGTCTAGCCTGAGTACATGACATAAGCTCATTAGAATCAAATGATGGTCCAAGACGGCAGATGAGTCGACCACCACTAGACCTCAAGCCTCAGTATGTGCTCACTGTAACACATCAGCCTGGAGTGCTGCGGTCCATGGGGTCGCAAAGAGTAGGACACGACTGAGCGGCTGAACTGAACTGAACTGAACACATCAGCAGGCTAAATGACACACCCGCAGGTGCCGGAAGAGTTCCAAGCCCAGCAAAGACCAAAAAGTGGGCAGTAGCCCAATTCCTGGAAATCTCCACCCCTTTCCCAAAATATTTGGAATAATCCTTCCATTCATTAGCCTATGAAATTAACCAGCCCATATAAGATGTGAAAGTAGAAAGTGTTAGTCATTCAGTGTGTCCAACTCTTTGTGACCCCACGGACTGTAGCCCACCAGGCTCCTCTGTCCATGGAATTCTCCAGGCAAGAATACGGGAGTGGGTAGCCATTCCCTTCTCCAGGGAATCTTCCCAACCCAGGGATTGAACCTGGGTCTTCTGCATTGCAGGCAGATTCTTCCAGTCTGAGTCAGGAAGTTCCTCCATAAAAGCTCTTTCTCCTTCTGAGATGATCCACACTCCCTGGAGTGTGTTTCCTCTCTAAATAAAACCATTTCTTACCTATCACTTTGTCTCTCACTGAATTCTTTCTGCCATGAGGCATCAAGAACCTAAGCTTCATTAGTCCTGAAACCAGGTATGTGATATCAGTTGGAAGAAGCTGGTTTTGGCTCAGTTCAAGTCCCAATCTGAGTTACAAGGGTTTGGTGCAATGGCTGTCATATGTGGAGACATCATTTAAGTCAGTTCCTAGAAGATGTGACAAAAAGTTTAAGGAAGAATGGGAAGAAACCAGAATGCCTCCTATATAGATTTTTTGTTTTTAAAGGCTGTTAGCTTCTTTAATTGAGGCCATGCTAGTTATTATTAACATTGTCATCTAAAGGTCAAGGTTGAGCGGCCCCTAAGGTATTCGACCAGTGTGGCTGGTACTTGGAGCCAAATTTCCTAGAATTTGTAATGAAGGGCTTAGAGAACATTACCATCCCCTGAAGAGCTTTGTCCTGAGGTATAGTGAGATGGAAGAGAAGCTAGCCTAGGGTGGCCAGCCAAGTCTTCAGGATTATGTTACCAGATGTTGTGATTAATATTCATGCATAACAAAATACTTAGGTTATTTTTTAAAATAAACCTTCTACTAAATGAGAGTATGGGTTTCCCCAGTGGCTCAGCAGTAAAGAATTTGCCTCCCTGGGTCAAGAAGATCTCCTGGAGGAGAAAATGGCAACCCACTTCAGTATTCTTGACTAGGAAATCCCATAGACAGAGGAGCCTGTCTGTCTAGAGTCCACGGGGTCACAAAAGAGTTGGATACAACCTCGTGACTAATCAACAAATAAGAGTATATGGGAACTCTCTGCACTACTTTGCAAATTCTCTGTAAATCTAAAATTATTCTAAAATACAGTTTGAAAGTCTTTTAATGACATCTTAACTATTTTTCTTCCCTTCCCCAACAGTGCTTTTTGTAAGCCCCATGAAATCCTACTGGCCTTTTATTCTTAGAAGTAAAAACCCTAGAAGTTACCCCAAGAACTTAACTACCTTATGTGTAAACCTAAATAATCAATATTCGTTCTCACATAAAATGAGTTGAATCAATAGTTTCAATTTTATTCACAATGTTAGTGCAGTAAAATTGTTTTTTCAGATTGACCTGCAAAATATAAGCCATTAAAAAATTCCATTCCTGTATTGGGATTTCCTTGGCAGACTGGTGGTTAAGGCTCAGCACTCTCACTGACAAAGGCCCAAGTTAGATCCCTGGTCAGGGAACCAATGTCCCACAAACCACTCCAAGTGAAAAAAAAAAAATCCATTATTCACATTTTTAAACAACTTAGGTATTATAATAAGAAAAGGAAAAAATTATAACAGAAATATTCTAATGTCTGAAATGTCAAACCCAAGCATTCCCTCCCGTCTGACTTCTCTTTCGCTGTGAAAGTGACAGTCACTCAGTTGTGTCCAACTCTGTGACCCCATGTACTAAACAGTCCATGGAATTCTCCAGGCCAGAGTACTGGAGTGGGAAGCCATTCCCTTCTCCACCCCAGGGACTGAACCAGGGTCTCCTGCATTGCGGGCAGATTCTTTACCAACTGAGCTATCAGGGAAGCCCATCCCAGATATCCCTGAGGGATATCTCAACCTAAAAGAAATAAAAGTTTAATCACTAAAAAAGTCTTTATGGTAGTATCTAACTTTCCCCAGTAAACTGTTTGCAAACAGATAAGCCTTTGATATGTAGAAATGAACATTTATTTACTGTATCCCAGCTGCCTTACAAATGCTGTATCATTTAGTCTTCACAAAAGTGCCTGGAATGGTGATAAGTGTTTTTATCTCCAGCTGGCCTGTGAGGAAACAAAGATTAACTTTTTACTGATCCACAGCTAGCTACAAAGTAGAGGCAAGTTTTCATCCAGACTGACAGATTCCAAAGCCTTTTGCCAACATCCATTATTGACTCAATGCGCACGAGTTTGAGCAAACTGCCGGAGATAATAAAGGACAGAGAATCCTGGCATGCTACAGTTCATGGGGTCACAAAGAGTTGGACATGACTGAGCAACTGAACAACAAAATGATACTTAACAAGAAATGTTAAAACTCTTCCCGATTTATCTAAAGTATATTTTTCCTCACACTTAAGTACTGCTAAATTTTAAAGCCAAGCAGTATTTCTCAAAGTGTGGTCCATGACGATTTGCATTAAAATTATCCAGGACACAGGCTAACAATGTAAATTTGGGGACTCCACCCAATCTCATATCAACTAAATCAAAATCTCTGGGGAGGGACCTGGAAAACTGCCCATTTAAACAGCTCCTCAAACAATTCTATATACATTCAAGTGTGGGGGAAAAAAAAGTCAAAAGGAGAGAGGAGATGCCAGTCCATATGACCTCCCAATTCTCCCAGAATCCTTCTGGCTGGAATCCATCTTGGCTGAGTGATACAAGAGCCCCCAGAAAGGACCCTGAATCTGGAAACTAACCTTATCACCATAAAACCCGAGGCAGAGCAGTTCTCTTGGGTCCCCTTACCCTGCTGCTCTCTGCCTGGGAGCTCCTTCCCGGTCAAGTCTCTTGCTCTGTCAGCGCATGTGTCTCCTCTGACAATTCATTTCTGAGTGTTAGACAAGCACCTACTCTCGGGCCTCGGAAGGGGTCCCCTTTCCTGCAACATATATGTACTGCATCTTCTTTATCCATACCTCTGTTGATGGACATTTAGATTGCTTCCATGTCCTGGTTATTGTAAGCAGTGCTTCAACGAACATTGGGGTGCATGTATCTTTTTGATACAGATAGAGCTTTTTGATATAGCTTTCTCCAGATATAAGCACAGGAGTGAGATTGCTGGATCACACAGCAGCTCTATTTTTAGTTTTCATAAAGAAACCTCGGTACTGTTCCCATAGTGGCTGTACCAATTTACATTTTCACTCACAGTGTAAGAAGATTCCTTTTTCTCCACATACTTTCCAGCGTTTATTGTTTGTAGACTTTGTGATGATGGCCATTCTGATGGGTGTGAAGTGATACCTCATTGTTGTTTTTATTTTCATTTCTCTAATAATTAGTGAAGTCAAGTATGTTTTCATATGATTTTTGGCCATCTGTATGTCTTCTTTGGAGAAATGTCTGTTTATGTCTTCCGACCATTTTTTGAATTTTTTTCCCTTGATATTGAGCTGCAGGGACTGTTTGTATATTTTTTGGCGGTTACTCCCTTGTCAGTTTCTTCATTTGCAAATATTTTCTCCCCTTCTGAGGGTTGTGCTTTCATTTTGTTTATGGTGGCTCAGATGGTAAAGCGTCTGCTTGCAATGCAGGAGACCGGGGTTCGACCCCTGGGTTGGGAAGATCCCCTGGAGAAGGAAATGGCAACCCACTCCAGTACTCTCGCCTGGAAAATCCCATGGACAGAGGAGCCTGGTAGGCTACAGTCCATGGAGTCGTAGAGTCGGACACAACTGAGCGACTTCACTCACTTCACTTGGTGTGCAAAAGCTTTTAAGATTAATTAAGTCCCATTTGTTTATGTTTGTTTTTATTTCAGTTACTCTAGGAGATGAATCAAGAAACATCTTGCCGTGATTTATGGCAAAGAGCATTCTGCCTTTATTTTCTAAGATTTTAGATGTAGTTTTTGAAAATAGCAAAGAAAAATTAAAACTTTCTCTAGGTGGTTTTTATTCCTCATTGTGCCTCATTTTCTTTTTTTTGACTGCAGCTTTTATTTTCATTAAAAAAATTATTTATTTTTAATTGGAGGATAATGGCTTTACAGTGTTGTGCTGGTTCTGCCCTATATCAGCATGAACAGCCCCATTTTCCTCTTTCTCTTGCTGATCCTATCTTCCTCCCCCCACCTGTCAATTCTGTGCTGTGGAAGCAGCTGGATGACATTTGCTGGAATGAAAGAGCCCCTGTCTGGTCTTGCAATGTGAGTATAAACCGCACTGCCTTCATGTATAGCTTCTTCCCCGCGGAGGGTTGGGATTCCTCTTTATAACTCCACTGCTGTTTTTAGCACCTCTACGGGGCAAGGAGAAAGTGAGTCCCTTCATTTTGGAGCCAGTCACAGTTTTTCAAAATCTCCATTTTACCCTGAAGTATATAATATAGAGGTGAAGAAATCAGACGGTTTAGAAAGTGCATACTCACAACGAAGCCAGACCGCTTAGTTCTTAAAAGGCCAGAGAGAAATCCCAAACAGCTGTACACGCTTTGTATTTGGGGAAGGCTCTCATCATGGTCTGTAACCTCTGCAGCATCACTCAGTTTTGTCCTCCAAGCAAGAATGGAGAAAGTCCCAGAGAGCTGCCAACAGCCTAGCACATCCGCAAAGGCAAAGGAAACTGGGGCCCAGCTCTCCAGGCTCTCAATCCCCCAATCCCCAGGCCAAGCAGCCTTGATAATTTTCCTCATTACTCTAGAGACTGTTAATTTTTCAGTCTGCCTTTGAGACTCAGCTATACTTGTCCTCTGAGCACAGAGGGAGAAGCCAAGTCAGCCCCTGGAGATGACTCCCTGAGCAGGACTCTTTGCCATGCCTGCCTCCTGGAGGCTCCGGGCTATGCTCGCCTGAGAGCAGAAAGCTTAACAATTGAAAATCAGCAAGCTGCATCCTAATCACTAGTAGAAAAATTAATTTTAGCAGCCAATGCAGAGCTCATTTTTAGGTATATGGGGACTATTTTAGCAATCTCAAGCCTGAGTTTTTCTTAGAAGTCTAAAAGCCTCATTTAAATATTTTAAACTAGTACTGGGCTTTGCTGGTGGCACAGTGGTAAAGAATCTGCCTGCCAAGGCGGGAGACAGGGGTTTGATCCCTGGTTGGGGAAGATTCCTTATGCCTTGGAGCAACTAAGCCCCTGCGCAACAATTACTGAGTCTGGGCTCTAGAGCCCTGGAACCACAACTACTGAGCCTACATGCTACGACTACCGAAGCCCAGGTGCCCTCACACCCATGCTTGGCAGCAAGAGAAGCCACCACAGTGAGAAGCTCCTGCCCTGCGACTAGAGAGCAGACCTGGCTCACCGCAACTAGAAAAAAGCCTGCACAGCAACCAAGACCCAGCACAGCCAAAAAGAAAATCTAATCAAAATTTTAAAAATAAAAAAATATAAACTACTATCAATGCTAATAGCAGAAATCCCTTGATTCTGCAGAAAAATGGGAAAATAATTTGAGGCAATGTCACCATGTAAGTGGCTGTGGGTACAATTGCATTAATAGTTGTTATCGCTTTATAAAGGGCTCACCCTTTCTAAAGCTGCTAAGAGCCAACTTCAACCACATCTGCCCTCAACTTTCTTTTGATTTGGGGTTATTCTTTTACATTAGAGGCTAAAAATAGGCTAGTGGGTGAGATTTCAATGTGACATGGAAATTAAGAAGCTTTAAACGGGGTTTTACACTGATAGGAATCTCTTAACTTGAATTCCTGGTAAAAATATAAACCAAAAGCAAATAAATTTGGAACCTCACCCACTGCTGCTACATTTATACCTGAGAAAAAATGTACATGAGACCAGAATCTCTAATCAATAGTAATCTGTATAGTGACTTTTTCCAGTTTAGAACAACTTAAAAACATAGCCCAGGGACTTCCCCAGAGGTCCAGTGGTCAAAACTCTACACTTCCACTGCAGGGGGCATGGATTCAATACCTCGTCGAGGAACTAAGATGCTGCATGCCATTTGAGGTGCAGCCAAAGGAAAAAAAAATAGCCCAGTAAACACTCTTGTATTGCTGATTCTGCTCACAGTGCCAATTCTCTTGCTGTATCTCACTGTGTGCGCTGTTCACTGAACCCAGGGTAGCCAAGGTGTGAGCTAAGAGACTGGAAAGAGACTCGAAGAGCCACAGGAACTGCAGACACATTTATTCTCTCCTGGCTGGCGCAGCAGCTGTAGCAGCAAACACGTTATATTCTCTCCCCTCATGGCTGACCCAATGGACACAGCCCTGACCCAGCAGTAATCCCTCAGTGTTTTAGGTGGAGCTCATATATGCATACAGCACAAAGTAGCCCATCACCAAGCAAGAACCTGGTGATGCTCATGCCCAGTGCTCTAAATGATCTCAGCTGTTACATAGTCATTATTTACAAAACATGGGGCTAGGGGCCTGAACACACCATCTTGGCTCATCTGCTCTCTTCCAACTCTCGTGCTCCAGTGAATGATTGCTGTTGTTGTTCAGTCCCTAAGGCGTGTCTGACTCTTTGCAACCCCATAGATTGCAGCACACCAGGCTTCAGGGTCCTCCGCTATCTTCTGGAGTTTGCTTAAATTCATGTCCATTGAGTTGGTGACACGAACTAACCATCTCATCCTCTGCCACCCTCCTTTTTTCTTAAATCTTTCCAGCATCAGCATCTTTTCCAATGAGTCAGTTCTTGGCATCAGGTGGCCAAAGTAGCTTTGGAGCTTCAGCATCAGTCTTTCCAAAGAATTTTCAGAGTTCATTTCCTCTAGGATTGACTAGTTTGACCTTCTTGCAGTCCAAGGGACTCTCAAGAGTCTCCTGTAGCACCACAATTTGAAAGTCTCAATTCTTTGGTGTTTAGCCTTCTTTATGGTCCAACTCTCACATCCACACATGACTACTGGAAAAACCATAGCTTTGACTATGCGGGCCTTTGTAGGCAAAGTGAAGTCTCTGCTTTTTAATAAGCTATCTAGGTTTGTCACAACTTTCCTTCCAAGGAGCCACAATGCTTAGTGGCTGAGATGGTAAAGCATTTGCCTACAATGCAGGAGACCTGGGTTCGATCCCTGGGTCAGGAAGATCCCCTGGAGAAGGAAATGGCAACCCACTCTAGTACTCTTGCCTGGAGAATCCCATGGATGGAGGAGCCTGGTGGGCTATAGTCCATGGGGTCCTAAAGAGTCAGACATGACTGAGAGACTTCACTTCACTTCCTTCCAAGGAACGTGTCCTTTAATTTCATGGCTGTGGTCACAGATCCAAAATCTGTGATTTTGGAGCCCAAGAAAATAAAATCTGTCACTACTTCCACGTTTTCCCCTTCTATTTGCCATGAGGTATTGAGGTCTCAATGCCATGATCTTAGGCTTTTCAACGTTGGATTTCAAGCTAGCTTTTTCACTTTCCTCTTTCAACCTCATCAAGAGGCTCTTTAGCTCCTCTTCACTTTCTACCATTAGAGTGGTATCATCTGCGTATCTGAGATTATTGAGATTTCTTCTGGCAATCTTGATTCAAGCTTGTGATTCATCCAGCCTAGCATTTTGCATGATATACTCTGCATATTAAGTTAAATCAGCAGGTTGACAATATACAGCCTTGTGGTACTACTTTCCCAAGTTTGAAACAGTTTTATTCCATGTCCAATTCTGTTTCTTCCTGACCCACATATGGGTTTTTGCAGGAGGTAGGTTAAGGTAGTCTGTTATTCCCATCTTTTTAAGAGTTTTCCATAGTTTGTTGTGATCCTCCAGTCTAAGGCTTTATTGTAGTCGGTGAAGCAGAAGTAGATGTTTCTGGAACTCCCTTGCTTTCTCCAGTTTTGCCAATTGACTGTTGGCAATCTGATCTCTGGTTACTCTGCCTCTTCTAAACCCAGTTTATACATCTGGAAGTTTTCAGTTCACATACTACTGAAGCATAGCTTGAAGAATGTTGAGCATAGTCTTGCTAGCATGTGAAATCAGTGCAATTGTATGGTAGTTTGAACATTCTTTGGCCTTGCCTTTCTCTGGAATTGGAATGAAAACTGACCTTTTCCAGTCCTGTGGCCATTGCTGGGTTTTCCAAATTTGCTGACATATGAAGTGCAACACTTTAACAGCCAAATCTTTTAGGATTTTCAGTAGCTCTGCTGGAATTTCATCACCTCCGCTAGCTTTGTTCATATTAATGCTTCCTAGGGCCCACCTGCGGAGAAGGCAATGGCACCCCACTCCAGTACTCTTGTCTGGAAAATTCCATGGATGGGGGAGCCTGGTGGGCTGCAGTCCATGGGGTTGCGAAGAGTCGGACACGACTGAGCGACTTCACTTTGACTTTTCACTTTCATGCATTGGAGAAGGAAGTGGCAACCCACTCCAGTGTTCTTGCCTGGAGAATCCCAGGGGCGGGGGAGCCTGGTGGGCTGCCGTCTCTGGGGTCACACAGAGTCGGACACAACTGAAGCGACTTAGCAGCAGCAGCAGCAGCAGCAGGGCCCACCTGGCTTCACAGTCCAGGATGTATGGCTCTAGGTGAGTGACTACACCATCATGGTTATCTTCGTCATTAAGACCATTTTTGTATAGTTCTTCTGTGTATCTTGCCACCTCTTCTTAATCTCTTCTGCTTCTCTTAGTTCTTACTGTTTCTGCCCTTTATTGTGCCCATCCTTGCATGAAATGTTTCCTTGATACTTCTGTTATCTGGAAGAGATCTCTAGTCTTTCCCATTCTATTGTTTCCCTCCATCTCTTTGCATTGTTCATTTAAGAAGACCTTCTTATCTCTCCTTGCTATTCTCTGGAATTCTGCATTCAGTTAGGTATATCTTTCCCTTTCTCCCTAGCCTTTTACTTCTTTCCTCAGCTATTTGTATAGTCTCTTCAGACAATCACTTTGCTTTCTTGCAATTCTTTGGGATAGTTTTGGTCACTGTTTCTTTTACAATGTTATGAACCTCCATCCATATTTCTTCAGGCACTTTACCAGATCTAATCCCTTGAATCTATTCATCACCTCCACTGAATAATCATGAGAGATTTGATTTAGGTCATACTTGAATGTTCTAGTGGTTTCCCCTATCTTCTTCAATTTAAGCTTGAATTTTGCAATAAGGAGCTCAAGGTCTGAACAAAGTCAGCTCCAGGTATTATTTTTGCTGACTGTATACAGCTTCTTCATCTTTCGCTGTAAAGAACATAATCTGATTTTCATATTGACATCTGGTGATGTCCATGAGTAGAGTTGTCTCTTGGATTGTTGGAAAATGTTGTTTACTGTGACTAGTGACTCTTGACAAAACTCTGCTAGCCTTTGCCTTGCTTCATTTTGTACTCCAAAGTCAAACTTACCTATTTTTCCAGGTATCTTTTGAGTTTGTACTTTTGCATTCCAATACCCTATGATGAAGAGGCTATCTGGTTTTTATTTTTTTGGTGTTAGTTTTAGAAGGTATTGTAAGTCTTCACATTCTCCAGGAAAGAATACTGGAGTGGGTTGCCATGCCCTTCTCCAGGGGATCTTCCCAACCCAGGGATCAAACCCAGGTCTCCTGCATTGCAGGCAGGATTCTTTACTGTCTGAGCCACCAGGGAAGCCCATAGGTCTTCATAGAACTGGTCAACTTCAGCTTCTTCAGCATCAGTTATGCAAAGTCAATGCCTTACAGAAACCAAAAAATCATGTTTAGGTAGCCAAGAATCAAAATTTCAGGAAACACCCTAATCCCATCACTCTATTACCTCCTGTTGTGTTGCAGAGGGAAACATTCAAAAATTAAGTATCCATGCTAATAGCTGAAGTTTTTTTTTTAAAATTGGAGGATGATTGCTTTACAATGTTGTGTTAGTTTCTGCTGTCCTACAACATGAATCAACTCTAGATTTACATATATCCCCTCCCTCTTTTTGGCTTCCCTGGTGGCTCAGAGGTTAAAGTGTCTGCCTGCAATGCGGGAGACCTGGGTTCAATCCCTGGGTTGGGAAGATCCCCTGGAGAAGGAAATGGCAACCCACTCCAGTATTCTTGCCTGGAGAATCCCATGGACGGAGAAGCCTGGTGGGTTACAGTCCACAGGGTTGCAAAGAGTCAGACAGGACTGAGCAACTTAACTTTCACTTTCCTCCCTCTTTTACCTCCCTCCTACCCCTCCTATCCTATCTCTCTAGGTCATCTCAGAGCACCAGCTGAGCTCCCTGTGTCATACAGCAGAAGAGCTGAGGTTTTATCTCTAAGGTTTAGAATTTTCTTAGTCATGGAAGACTTAACTTTTTAATAATGACTCCAGATATTTGACAAATGCCCCTTCATAACTTCATATCATTGCCACTTGGAAAATAATGATGTCCACAATATTGTTCACCTGCCAATGGAAATTTTCAGAGGCCCATTTGAGTATCTAATAGTACATGACTACCTAGGAACCAATTTGTGTCTATATGGGAGCACTTCAGGGCAACAGCCTTACTGATCTTACCAGAAAGTGAATAGGAAATGGACAAGCAAAGTATTGATCCTGCTCCCTTGCTATGGCTTAACTATTCCCCAAACAGAATGAACACGATCTCATTCTCACTAGGATCTTTTTATTACTGTTTTTTTTTTTTTTTTAAGGTGTCAGCTAAAAAGAGAGGTACAATGTGAGAATTGTGAGTTAAGTTTTAGTTGGGGCAAAATGGGGAGTGCAGGCCAGGAGACAGTACCTCCGATAGCTCTGAGAGACTGCTCCAAAGAAGCAGTGGGGGAAGGTCAATACATAAGATTTTGACGAAAGGAGGAGTTTAAGTGTTATCAAGCACTCACTTTACAAAAGGTTTTCTGATAGTCACAAGGAGCTGATGTCCCTGTGAAGGGATTTAGTGCTTTTCTAGATATGAGAAGATGCAAGGATTGGGATCATGAAATCAATTACTGAAAATATCTAGCTGAAAATATCTAACGAACTGTTCCACCAGCTTACCTGGAGCACACAGAGTGCCTCACTCTCCACCCTGAATTCCTTTCGCGGAGTGTGGAAGGTCAGCAGCTGTAGCCCCACGGGGTTCAAGGCCCATAGACGCAGATGGCGAAGGCCCTTGTTGTTGTTCAGTCACTGGCAAATGCCCTTGGCAAATGCCAACTTGTAGTTGACAGAAGGATGCATAATGCAAGAAAGGTCTTGGATTTCTGCTCATGGACTTTACAGTTGTGGGAATTTAGTGTTCACTCTCTAAAGTTTATATCTGTGATTATGTAAGCACCACCAGGTATTTTATTTGTCTACAGAGAATGACTATAAAGTATCATAAAAGAAAATAAGTAAATCTTAGTTGGGATCTTAAATCTATTCAGTTAAGTCAATACTATTCATCTGCCTCCATCATCCTAGCCAACTGACTGTCCAACTTACTTTGGAATGCTTCCATTAATGGGGAATGCACTCTGTTCTGGAGGAATCCATCTCACTTTTCAAGAACATTGATCGATCTTTTGGGGCTCTTTACAATCCTCCTTTCTACTCCTCAAATATATTGCTGAATTTCACATACACAATGTTGTTGCATTTCTTCTGATTGACAAATCAGTCACAGAAAGAAATGCAGTATATTTCATGAACTCATGAGGGCCAAGTGATTACTGTTTTTTTTTTTCTCATCTCTTTTAATGATTCATTATGAATCTTCTAAGAATTATGGTCAAAGTCATTGGTGTCAATGACTTTGAGCTTGGTGGGAGGAAGAGGCAGGTGCTTTCCCTAAGTTAGAAAATGAGTCATATCAAAATTAGACCTACAGAAGGGTGCCACTAGGCACTTCAAATTTGTGACTCAGATCCTGGTTTGAATCAGTTATTAAAGGTGAGGGACTTCCCTGGTGGTCAATGGTTAAGAATCTGCCTTGCAGTACAGGGCACGAGAGTTGGATCCCTGACTGGCAAACTAAGATCCCACATGCCAGGAGGCAGCTAAGCTGGGGCTCCAAAACAAAAGATCCTGCGTGCTGCAGCTAAGACCCGTCGCAGCCAAAAAAATTAATTAATCGATTTTAAAAAGAATTGAGGTTATCTGATTTGTGTTAAAAAAAAAAATACAGGTGAAACCATCTTTAAATTCTATCTTTCTATCAAAGGGGCAAATAGTCTTCAGTGTTTCTCATTATTCGTGCCACTCATCTCCTGTTTTAGGTTTCTGTGTGCTCTAAGAACTAATGAACTGGGCCAGTCTCGGGGGTGGGGACTCAAGTATGCATTTCAATCAAATATCCTAGGAGGATATTCTGAGACCAAGATTTGCAAAAACCATATCTACAGTTACTAAGTTTTAATTCATACCAGTTATGCTTCATTGAAAACTGTCAGTTTTAAATTATCTAGTCATTTTTAACAAAGAAATTGCTTTGAAGATCTGTCAAATACTAGGTTTTAAACGGAGAAGGCAATGGCACCCCAGTCCAGTACTCTTGACTGGAAAATCCCATGGACGGAAGAGCCTGGTAGGCTCCAGTCCATGGGGTCGCTAAGAGTCGGGCACGACTGAGCGACTTCATTTTCACTTTTCACTTTCATGCATTGGAGAAGGAAATGGCAACCCACTCCAGTATTCTTGCCTGGAGAATCCGAGGGACAGAGGAGCCTAGTGGGCTGCCGTCTATGGGGTCGCACAGAGTCGGACACGACTGAAGCGACTTAGCAGCAGCAGCAGCAGGTTTTAAAAAAATCTTTATATCTAGAAAGCCTAGAGCCCAAATTACAATGGATAAATATGGCCAAAAGCCATCTCATAATTCTTATAAAAAGTACCAATATGGACATATTTTGCTGCCTTGGCCAGGCAAATGCTATTCAAATAATTCTTAGCCAAGAAATTCATAACATCTGGCATGGGATACCGCATGTAGAAAATAGACTGCAGAAAACAACCATAACCCGAAGGTCAGTTTTTATAAAGGATACAGAACTGAACTGGGCCCTAGCTGCTTAGCCTGTAGTAAGTAAATGAGGAGGAAGACTGTTTGAGAGAGGGGAGGTCACATGAGGGCAGAAACAATGGGAAATTGGCTTGATTCAGCTGACAGAGGGCAGTCTCAGGAAATACAATGGGAAAGGGAGTGAATTAAGATCACGGAGAGCCTGGAAGGTCACAAAGAAACCTTTAAACTTGGCGTAGTGGGGGATCAGGAGCCACAAAAGATTTTATAGGGTGAATAATCTGAAGAAAATAATGTCTAAGGAAGTAAGCCTGGACATGCCAATAACAATCCTGATTTCCTTCTACTAAAGCCCTGATGTGTGCCAGGTACTTGACCCAACAGCCCTAAGAGGACAAGAACTTTCTCTTTCATTTAGAGTTTATTTATTTTGGCTGTGCTGGGTCTTCGTTGCTGTGCTTGGGCTTTCTCTATTTGCAGTGCATGGGCTTCTCATTGCAGTGGCTCCTCTTGTTGCTGAGCACGGGCTCGAGGATGCGTGGGTTTTAGTAGCTGTGGCTCGAGGGTTTAGTTGCTCGGTGACATGTGGGATCTTCCCAGACCAGGGATCGAACCTGTGTCCTCTGCGTTGCAGAGCAGATTCTTAACCACTAGACCGCCAGGGAAGCCCTTGCTTCCACTTAAAGCTTTGTAAAAGGAGACTCTGAGGGATCAGATAACTGAGTGAGCAGCAGAGTTCGCATAAGGCTGAGCAAGGGCCCACGTTTGGGTCTGTACTTCCAAAGTTTGCACTTTAGAGCAGGGATTGACAAACTCTGGCGCAGCCATCAAATCCAACCTGTTTTTGTACAGTCCTACTCTGATGCTGTGGAGAAGGAAATGGCAACCCACTCCAGTGTTCTTGCCTGGAGAATCTCAGGGACGGGGGAGCCTGGTGGGCTGCTGTCTATGGGGTCGCACAGAGTCAGACACGACTGAAGCGACTTAGCAGCAGCAGTAGCAGTACTCTGATGCTGGGAGGGATTGGGGCAGGAGGAGAAGGGGGACAACAGAGGATGATATGGCTGGATGGCATCACTGACTCGATGGACGTGAGTCTGAGTGAACTCTGGGAGTTGGTGATGGACAGGGAGGCCTGGCGTGCTGCGATTCATGGGGTCGCAAAGAGTCAGACACGACTGAGTGACTGAACTAAACTGAACTGAGGTAACAATGGTATTTACGATTTTTAAAGTGTAGGCAAAAAAAATCAAAAGAAGACTAAAATTTCCTAACTTGTGAAAATTCTATGCAATTCACATTTCAAGGCCCATAAATTATGTTTCATTGGAACATAGCCACACCCCTTCAGTTACATGCTGTCTGTCTGATTTCTTGTTGCAGTGGCAGAATCAAGTAGTTGAACAGCAGCCCTGTTGCCCACAAAGCCTGGCATTTTATTATCTGTCCCTTTACAGAATGTCTTCTGACTCCTGCTCTAGAGCTTTACAGCTCCAAGTGTGGGCTGTAGGCCAGAAGCAAGGAGTATTATCTGGAAATCTGTTTGAAAGGCACACTCTCCAGCCCCACCCCAGGCTTGCTGAATCCAAATCAGCATTTTAGCAAGATTTCAAATGATTTGTTTGCACATTCAAGTTTAAGAGGTGTTGTTATAGGAGTGTGCTGTTATGGGTGAAATTTTGGTGGATGGCAAGTATGGGGACTAGGAAGTTGGGTGGTTTAAAATTAGGAGACAGAGTGGGGAGGGACAGGGTCTGCAGACATGTAAAGAATGTTTGCCATTTAACTGCACAGGCAGCCACACATTCCTGCCCCAGGCCTCTGGGATTCCTGCATATAAATATTCAGTGAATAGGACACCATACACAAGTTAACATATAACTCTGCACTGCTTATTTTAAAGTGTTTTGCCGTGGCATTTTTAATAGAGCTGATGAACAGGAGGATAATTGAATTAGCTAGTACCAACTTCCCATCTCCACTCTCCATTTTAAGATTTGCAGACAAAAAAAAAAAAAAAAAGGTTTCTTGACAAGCAGGAATGCCCATGCTACCAGAAATTGGCCTGAAGCACTGCTGCTGGGAAGTTTTGAGAAATAGTAACTCAAATGTATTGCTAATGTACTTTTGCAAATCCTAGAATACTTGTAAATAAGATGATAAAGCAGCTGCTGCTAAGTCGCTTCAGTCGCGTCCAACTCTGTGCGACCCCATAGACGGCAGCCCACCAGGCTCCCCCGCCCCTGGGATTCTCCAGGCAAGAACACTGGAGTGGGTTGCCATTTCCTTCTCCAAAGCATGAAAGTGAAAAGTGAAAGTGAAGTCGCTCAGTCGAGTCTGACTCTTAGCAACCCCATGGACTGCAGCCCACCAGGGTCCTCTGCCCATGGGATTTTCCAGGCAAGAGTACTGGAGTGGGGTGCCAGTGCCTTCTCCGGATAAAACAGCAGGTCTCCTCAAAGATACACTGCAAGGAAATGTGCCATTTGACCACTTACTAATTTGTTTTTAAATCTTTAGGCAAATTCAAGGAAGACTTTAATGTAGTTTAATTTGAAGGCACTAGAGTTTGCAACTATATATTCTTTTTTGAGTTTTGTTAAAAGAACATGCTTGTCATAGCAAATGCACTTTTCCAACAACCCAAGAGGTGATTCTTACACATGTATATCACAAGATGGTCAATATCAAAATCAGATTGATATGTTCTTTGCAGCCAAAGATGGAGAAGCTCTATGCGGTCAGCAAAAACAAGACCTGGAGCTAACTGTGGCTCAGACAATGAGCCCCTTGTTGCAAAATTCAGCATTAAATTGAAGAAGACAGGGAAAACCACTAGAATATTCAGGTATGACCTACATCAAACCCCTTATGATTTTACAGTGGAGGTGACAAGTAGATTCAAGGGATTAGATCTGGTACACAGAGTGCCTGAAGAACTATGGGTGGAGGTTCATTTTACAGGAGGCAGTAACCAAAATCATCCAAAAGAAAAAGAAACTCAAGAAGGCAACTGCTGCTGCTGCTAAGTCACTTCAGTCGTGTCCGACTCTGTGCGACCCCATAGACGGCAGCCCACCAGGCTCCTCTGTCCATGGGATTCTCCAGGCAAGAACACTGGAGTGGGTTGCCGTTTCCTTCTCCAATGCATGAAAGTGAAAAGTGAAAGTGAAGTCGCTCAGTTGTGTCCGACCCTCAGGGACCCCATGGACTGCAGCCTTCCAGGCTCCTCTGTCCATGGGATTTTCCAGGCAAGAGTACTGGAGTGGGGTGCCATTGCCTTCTCCCAAGAAGGCAAAGTGGTTGTCTAAGAAGGCTTTACAAATAGCTGAGGAAAGAAGAGAAGTGAAAGGCAAGGAAGAAATAGAGAGATATACCTAACTGAATGCAGAGTTCCAGAGAACAGCAAGGAGAGACAAGAAGGCCTTTGTAAATGAACAATGCAAAGAAATAGAGGGAAACAATAGAATGGGAAAGACTAGAGATCTCTTCAAGAAAATTGGAGATAGCAAAGGAGCATTTAATGCAAGGATGGGCATGATAAAGGAGAGAAAATGTAAGGACCTAACAGAAGCAGAAGATATTAAGAAGAGGTGGCAAGAAGACACAGAAGAACTATATGGAAAAAAGTCTTGATGACCTGGATAACCATGCTGGTTATGGTCACCCACCTAGAGCCAGACATCTTGGAGTGTGAAATCAAGTGGGCCTTAGGGAGCATTACTATGAACAAAACTAGTGGAAGTGATGGAATTCCAGCTGAGCTATTTAAAATCCTAAAAGATGATGCTGTTAAAGTGTTGCAATCCACATGTCAGCAAATTTGGAAAACACAGTTTTCATTCCAGTCTCAAAGAAGGGCAATCCCAAAGAATATTAAACTACCATACAACTGCATTCATTTCACATGCTAGCAAGTTTATGCTCAAAATCCTTCAAGATAGGCTTCAGCAGTACCTAAACTGAGAACTTCTAGAGGTACAAGCTGGCTTTAGAAAAGGCAGAGGAACCAGAGATCAAATTGCCAACCTCCGTTGGATCATGGAGAAAGCAAGGGAGTTCCAGAAAAACATCTATTTCTGCTTCACTGACTACACTAATGCCTTAGACTGTGTGGATCACAACAAACTGTGGAGAATTCTTAAAGAGATGGGAATACCAGACCATCTTACCTGCCTCCTGAGAAACCTGTATGTGGGTCAAGAGGCAACAGTTAGAACTGAACATGGATCAACAGACTGCTTCCAAAGTGGGAAAGGAGTATAGCAAGGCTGTATATTGTCACGCTACTGATTTAACTTAAATGCAGAATACATCATGCAAAATGCCAGGCTGGATGAATCACAAGCTGGAATCAAGATTGCCAGGAGAAATATCAAGAACCTCAGATATGCAGATGATACCACTACAGTGTTAGTGGCAGAAGTGAAGAGGAACCAAGAGCCCTCGATGAGGGTGAAAGAGAAGAATGAAAAAACTTGAAACTCAACGTTGAAAAAACCAAGATCACGACATTGGGCATTGGGTCCCATCATTTCATGGCAAATAGATGGGGCAAAAGTGGAAGCAGTGACAGATTTTTTTTGTCCCTCCTTGGGCTCCAAAATCACTGTGAACAGTGCAGTCATGAAGTTAAAAGATTCTTGTTCCTTGGAAGGAAAGCTATGACAAACCTAGACAGCATATGAAAATGCAGAGACATCACTTTGCTGACAAAGGTCTATGTAGTCAAAGCTGTGGTTTTTACAGTAGTCATGTATGGATGTGAGAGTTGGACCATAAAGAAGGCTAAACACCAAAGAATGGATACTTTCGAATTGTGGTGCTGCAGGAGACTCTTGAGAGTTCCTTGGACTGCAAGGAGATAAAACCAGTCAATCTTAAAGGAAATCAACCCTTAATATTCACTGGACTCTGGCTACCTGATGGGAAGAGCTGACTCTTTGGAAAAGATCTGGTGTTGGAAAACACTGAAGGCAAAAGAAGAAGAGGGCGGCAGAGGATGCGATGGTTAGAGTCACTGAGTCAATGAACATGAATCTGAGCAAACTCCAGGAGACAGCCTGTCATGCTGCAGTCTATGGGGTTGCCAGAGTTGGACACTTAGCAACTGAATAGCAACTCTTTTTTTATAAATTGAAATATATTACATCAGTTTTAGGTGTACAAGTACAACATAGTGGTTTGATATTTTTATATATTACAAAATGATCACCACTACAACTATACACTCTTATTACTTGCCATTAAAGATCACAATATTGGGCTTCCCTGGTGGTCCAGGGGTTAAGAATCCACCTTGCAATGCCGGGGACACTGGTTCAATTCCTGGAACAGGAAGATCCCACATGATTTGGGGCAACTAACCCCTTGCACCACAACTTCTGAAGCCTCTGAGCCTAAAGCCCATGCTCCACAATAAAAGAAGCTACCACGTTAAGCAACACTGCAACTAGAGAGTATTCCACTCGCTGCCACTAGAGAAAAGCCCACGAGCAGTGACGAAGACCCAGCACAGCCAAAAAGTAAAAAAAAAAAAAAATCACAATATTTTCATTCTCTGAGTCTCTAGTCCCGATTTTCTACTAGCAAGTTAAGCTACATATTTAAGAACTATTTTGCAGTTGCTCAACCAGTGGAGCCTGTGCTATGCCCCAAGATATGCAGGTAGATAAGACAGAGGAAAAGGGTGTGTATTCAAGAAACTGTCAGTCTAAAGGGAAGATAGACACGCAAGATAGCAAAAAACAAAAACAAAAACATCTTGAATGAGCACAGAGAATGGAGAAAGTGACTCTGACTAGAAAGGCTGGCAGAAATATATGATTTATTTTTAAAGCACTTTGGTTTTAAAGTGTTTACTTGTATACATATGCTTTAAACTTTTTATTATGGAAAAGTTCAACCAGGCAAAAGTAGAAGGAATGGGAGAACAATGGAATTCTTCCCCCACACCCATTTGCCATGTCTCATTCATCAGATGCAGCTATAATAACACATGGCCAGTATTCTTTTCTCATACTCCCTCCTACCCATCCCTCTCCTACTAAACTATTTTATTTATTTATTTATGGCTGTGCTGGGTCTTCCTTGCTGCCCAAGGTCTTTCGCTAGTTGTGGTGCTCAGGCTTCTCCCTGTGGGACCTTCTCTTGTGGAGCCCAGGCTCTAGAGCACTCAGGCTTCCATAGTTGCAACACTCAGGCTTAGTTGCCCCAAGGTATGTGGGATCTTAGTTCTCTGACCAGGTATCGAACCTGTGTTCCCTGTGTTGGCAGGCAGATTCTTAACCACTGGACCACCAGGGAAGTTCCTACTGAAGTATTTTGAAGGACATGCCAGGCACGTGGGACATGTTGTTGGTGGGACAGTGATGTTTCTTTGAGTTAGGTTTTGAAGGACACCTAGGCTCAGCTGGTAAAGAATTCGCCTGCAATGCGGAGTTCGATCCCTGGGTTGGGAAGATCCCTGGAGAAGGGATAGATTATCCACTCCAGTATTCTGGCCTGGAGAATTCCATGGACTGTATAGTCCTTGGGACCGCAAAGAGTCGGACACGACTGAGCGACTTTCACTTAGAGAGACTTCGAGAGGAGGGACGAGTCAAACACGAGTAGGAGGTCTGGGCCATCCATTCATGCGTGTGTGCTCAGTTGTGTCCGACTCTGCGACCCCATGGACTGTAGCCTGCCAGGCTCCTCTCTCTGTGGGACTTCCCAGTCAAGAATATTGGAGTGGGCTGATGTTTCCTTCTCCAGGGGGTCTTCCTGACCCAACGACTGACCATGCATCTCCTTTGGCCCCTGCACTGGGAAGCGGGTTCTTTACCCCTGAGCCACCTGGTCAAGACTGTAAATCACCATACAGACCAGCCTGGCCTGAGGGAAGAATATTTTAGATACTTCCCTGTTGGCTCAGATGATAGACAATCTTCTTGCAGTTTGGGACACCTGGGTTTGATCCCTGGGTTGGGAAGATCCCTTGGAGGAGGGCATGGCAACCCACTCCAGTATTCTTGCCTGGACAGAGGACAGAGGAGCCTGGTGGGCAACAGTCCATGGGGCTGCAAAGAATTGGACACGACTGAGGGACCAAGCACAGCACACACATGGGGAATAAGGTTGAAAGTTAAATTAGAATGTAAACTCCCTGAAGGGGAAGAGCGGTGTTTATCTTCTGCATCCGGGTAAGCTTGAATCCTCTTAGTACCTTACAGAGAATAGTGCTTAAAGGCTGTGCAAATATTACATCAGTGAAGGTGGAGTCAGACCTTGGCAGCCTTAAAATCCTTGAGTCTTTACTTTATTTTGGGAGCACTGAATTAGTTTAATGATTGGGGAGGTGAGATGTTGCATGATTAAATGTGTTTGTGGAGGATTAACTCAAACAGAAACAAATATATTGAAAGTATGCCAAGTTCTCTCTGGGGATTGTTGCCACAGGTCCTCAGCAACAACCATCTGATCTAACGCAGCTCCCTCTCTGCCAAGTCTTTGGAAATCATGAGTCTCACTGAACTTTTATTTTCTAACTTTTAAAATAATGATAATTCCTGATTTTTAAAAATCTGTTTCACAGCATCAACCTCAGGGTAAGGTAGCAAAATAAAGCATGAAAAATATTTTTAGAGGGTTATATAATTGTTGCAAATAGCAATATTCTCATAAAATATTTAAAGACAGAAGCTACTTTTGCTTTGTATAATTTGATTTCTTATTACCTCAAGGGAACTATGGATTCCTGGGAGAGGGACCTTCCCGAGGTGTCTCTGGTTTGTTCTGAGCTCACAGAAGGAGTAAGGTTTCCCATGGTCACCCTGCTGCTGCTGCTGCTAAGTCGCTTCAGTCGTGTCCAACTCTGTGACCCCATAGACAGAAGCCTACCAGGCTCCCCTATCCCTGGGATTCTCCAGGAAAGAACACTGGAGTGGGTTGCCATTTCCTTCTCCAGTGTATGAAAGTGAAAAGTGAAAGTGAAGTCGCTCAGTCGTGTCCGACTTTTAGGGACCCCATGGACTGTAGCCCACCAGGCTCCTCCGTCCATGGGATTTTCCAGGCAAGAGTACTGGAGTGGTGTGCCATTGCTACTTGGTGGCAATTTGAAGTTACATAAGAGAATAGAGTACAAAGTGCACAGGTAATGCTTCAGTTTGCATTCATTTATCTGTTACACATGTTACCTGGACATGGCTTAGAGGTTGATGGCATGATGGGAAATTGGAAGATGAGTGAAGGAGTGAAGCAAAGCAGAGGAAAAGTGGGAAAGTGGGTAGAACTGACAGTGTTTAGATTAAGGATTATGCACAAAAGAAGAAAGTGGGTTCTTGCAGCCCCTGGGCATGCAATAGACCAGCTGGGCATGCCTGGTTCCAAATTCCATGCGATCTAGGATGACCATGATATGGCTAAGGGTCTTTATCCTGGAGGTGCTGAGTAAATGCAGCTTTGTCGAGTCATATGCATTCATTCATTCATTTGTTCAGTCTCAGCCATTCATTCACTAAACATTGATTCAGGGTCAGGCGCCATGTTGGGCAATAGAATTACAAAGATGAGCAGGTGATCATTTTAGATCACTAGGGGCATTCGGGGTAGAGAAAAGACAAGACAAGGAACCAAGGATGTGTGCATTGAAACAGACGTATGTACGATGCCTGGTGGAGTAGAGTGCTCAGAGCAGATCCAGAGGAGGTGACAGTGGATCTTGGGGGATGAGTGGAGACATTCTAATCTAAGTCAAAGAAACAATACCTGTAAAGGCAGGGAGATCAGAAAGAGAGTGACTTAGTATGGTTGCCTCCAGGGTGTGGCAAGGGAGCCGCAGCAGATGGGACCGGAAAGATAAGCAAGGACATCAAAAGAAGCAATCGCACCTGGAACCAGATATACCAGCTTTTGTTCTGGATAGTATCATTCGGAACAGATTGGTTAAATTTGAAGTAGGAAAATTTCAGGAAATGTGTGATAACTAATTATGGGGTTTATAGCATAGTAATTTTAACCTAAAGACAATTGCATTTCTTTATAATGAAACCAAGAACAAGTATTCAGTTAAATGACTATTAGAAAGAGCAGTTTAGGTGCTCAGAACCACCCAGTAGTCTGTAGGCTGGTTGTGGACAGACTTGACTAACTTATTTCAGTCATGTTCTCTGAATATTATGAGTGTAATAGGAAAAAGAACATAATTTTCTCAAAAGGAGTTCATTCCTGCGGACCAAACAGTGTAAGTCTTCTCCAAGTCCATATGTCTTTTGTCCACTGAGGAGAAGACCCATGCCTTGAAACTGATTTTTTTGATTATCAATGTCAAGAAGTTTTCATGGGGTTTCCCTGGTGGTCTTATTGTTGCAGCCACGCATTCTGGGAAACAAACTCACTCAGAAGGACAATGCAGATAGTGGAGTGCAGTTTATTACACCGGCGGGCCCAAGGCAGAGTCTCCTCTTAGCCAAGGACCCCGACCAGCATTTGTGAAAACCTTTTATACCCCATGTGCACTTGTCTGAACCCACCACTCCAAATTCCTTGAGACTTACATAAACCAAGGAAAATACAATCCCAATAACCCCATCATTCACATGCTGTGTGCTCATGTTAAACAGTCAAACAGTTAGCCAATAATCAATAAACCCGAGGTTACACTCCGATAGATACAGAAAAATTTATGGCCTGTCTGGAGGAAGGGGTGATTAGTGTATGTTTCTCTGAGGTGATGAGTAACCTAGATATGATCTTCAAGGTTCCCCTGTCTGGAGGGGGTCTTATCCTTCAGTTGTTGTTTTCATAGACACTAAACACAGAGTTCAGAGTCCATTGGAAAAGTGGCCAAGCATGATCAGCATGAATAGGCCTAAGATGGAGTCCAGGCCCTATGAATTCCTTCTTCATTCCCCGCCTCTTGATGCTCTTAACTCATATTATGAGCATCATTCATAGGGATATATTGCACCCTGGCTCTCCGACCATCAATTTGGGAGAATGACATCAACCTTCAGGTTACAAAGTTCATAATACATTGTAAAATTCAGGGTCCACAAAGCAGAACTATCAAGGCATCTATAATAGTGGTAAATAAGTTTTCCACCAATCGCCCTTCACCCAAGATAGGACCGAAAGTCCAGAAAGGAATGTTTTCATTTGACATTGCTTTTACCTGGTTTTTCACGTCATCTAAAGCAGTCGATACATTGCCAGATAAGTCAGGAATGTATACACAACATTCAACCTTAATTATAGCACAGGTCCCTCCTTGAGCAGCTGTGAGTATGTCCAAAGCCATTCTATTATGAATTACCGCTTTTCTCAAGAGCAAATTTGGATTTGCTCTTCATTTAAGGCTTGGATGGCTTTTGTTTTATCTAGGAGGGCCTGTTTTGTGAAATTAGTCAAGGTCTCTACTTTAATCATGATATCTGTTGTCCCTATAGAGGATACGAATAAGGCAGCAATATACTCATACCACTGAAACACATGGATCTTGTCCACCTAGCATGTAAATAAGGTAGATTTTCTGGGGCTACCGGGGTAGATTTACAACAAGTAGTTTAGGCTTTGTTACACTGGCATTTATATCAAATGTAACCCCATGACCCAAGTTTATTGACTGTAGGTCTTACACCAAGACAGCAAGGAGAGGTTATTATTGACAAGAGAGAGGAAAGTCTCTTTTTGTTGTCCCAGAAAAGAGCAGAGTGGTTTAAAATCTCCTTGGCAGAGCGGTGACACCCACCAAGGAAGTCCATCCATCACTGACAGAGGCATAGCCCTACATACCCAGCAGTTGGAAGTGTTGTGGAAGTCCGCGTAGGAATGTGCCCATGAGATGAAAACATTGTCCTGAGTTAAAATGGAAGTTAAATTCAAAATCACGTTGATGAGGCCAAGCAGCAGGAGTTGATTGTGCGGTTTCATACTGAAGGGGCTCGTCCAGGATCTTCTTTTCCTTCTTCTTAAGGATGGTCTTAGTCTCTCAAGGGAGAAGGCAATGGCACCCCACTCCAGTATTCTTGCCTGGAAAATCCCATGGGCAGAGGAGCCTGGTAGGCTGCAGTCCATGGGGTCGCTAAGAGTTGAACACGACTGAGCGACTTCACTTTCACTTTTCATTTTCATGCATTGGAGAAGGCAATGGCAACCCACTCCAGTGTTCTTGCCTGGAGAATCCTGGGGACAGGGCAGCCTGGTGGGCTGCCATCTATGGGGTCGTACAGAGTCGGACACGACTGAAGCGACTTAGCAGTAGCAGTCTCTCAAGGGTCATCGGGGTCCCTCTGTGCAGTCCACCCAGTGTATTTGGGGTCTGCGTGGTATGTTCTCTTCACCCTTGCATGATGGATCCAAGGGACAATACCTGAAACTTTAACTGCAGTAGTTAGGAGAAGGCAATGGCACCCCACTCCAGTACTCTTGACTGGAAAATCCCATGGACCGAGGAGCCTGGTAGGCTGCAGTCCATGGGGTCGAGAAGAGTTGGACACGACTGAGCGACTTCACTTTCACTTTTCACTTTCATGCTTTGGAGAAGGAAATGGCAACCCACTGCAGTGTTCTTGACTGGAGAATCCCAGGGACCAGGGAGCCTGGTAGGCTGCCATCATGGGGTCACACAGAGTCGGACACGACTGAAGTGACTTAGCAGCAGCAGCAGCAGTTCCATCTGCTGTGAAATCCTATTTCCCCTTACCTGAGGCAAATTTGTTGATACCTGTTTTATTATGGGAGGGGGCCTCCCATACACAATTTCGTATGGAGAATAGCCTTGGGACTGTGGGGTCATCCTGAGTCTGAGCAGAGCCGTCGGAAGCAAGTCCACCCAGGAACAGTCTCTATGATCCACTTGGAGAGTCTCTTTAATGTCCGCTTGGTTCATTTCACCATCTCAGAACTCTGGGCCTATATGCAGTGTGCAGTTTCCATTTGATGTTTTAAGTTTTGCTTACTTGTTGTACTAAATCAGCTACAAAAGCCGGGCCATTGTCTGAACCAATGCTGGTAGGAAGTCCAAATCTGGGAACTATTTCCCTAAGCAGGCACCAGGCTACTTCTGATGCTCTGAAAAGTCCAGGTAGGAAAAGCTTCTACCCATCCCAAGAACGTACATACCATGACCAGCAGGTAACAGTAGTGTCGATGAGGTTTCATTTCAGTGAAGTCCACTCCCAGGTGTTCAAAGGGCAGCGTGCCTTTCAGCTGAATACCCGGAGGTTTTTGTCTGAATACCCGAGAGGCAGCATTAACCTGTGAGCAGGCAGCATGGCCTAGGTGGGTCACTTGGTGTGTTTGGCTTACCAGATTGTGTGCCAGCTCCTCCGGTACCAATAATTTGCCACTTGGCAATTCCCACAATCCCTTTTCAGTGTTGATGGCCCCTTCTGCTTTGGCTAACCTGACAGCCGTTGTCCTTGTTTTATGAGGCTAGTGCCATCAGTATATAGGACCCAATTAGGGTCTGGAACCTTGTGTCCTTCTTTAAAACAAACCCCAGATACCTTACCTCCTCCTTGCAGATCTGTGCCTTCTTCGACACCCGGGAACCTGCTTCCATCAGCAGCTGGAGCAGTGCTTTTGTCCCTTTCCAGCATTTTTCCTTGGTCTCGGCGGCCAGCAGCAGGTCATCCACGTATTGTAGGAGCCAACATCCATACTCTTCTGGATGGAATGAGTTCAGGTCAGAAGCCAAGGCTTCCCCAAAGATGGCTGGGGAGTTCTTAAACCCTTGTGGGGGAGTCCAGATGAGCTGTTGCTTGGTGCCCCCGACTTGATCTTCCCATTCAAAGGCAAAGATGGGCTGTGACGCTGGGGCGAGGCATACGCAGAAGAAGGCATCCTTGAGATCTAGGCGAGTATAAACTTTAGTCCTCGGCGGGAGGAGGCTAAGTAAGGTATAGGGGTTTGGAACAGTGGGGTGTAAAGTCACAGTAGCCTGGTTTACTAGCCTGAGATCCTATACAGGCCTATAGTCCTGTCCTTCTTCCTTTTTGACTGATGGGATTGGCATATTCCAAGCCGACTGGCACTCTACTAGAATGCCCGCTTGTTTCAATCTATTGATGTGGGGCAGTATGCCAGCCCAGGCCTCTATCGGTAGCGGGTACTGGAGCTTTCTAACTGGAATGGTACCTGGTTTGAGTTCTATTATCACTGGGGTTTGATGTTTAGCCAGCCTGGGGGGAGGGGGGTTGTCTTCCGCCCAGACCTCAGGGAATAATTGAGTTAGCTCTCTCTCATGCTCTTCCAGCCCACCCGGTTCTGCCTTTGGAGGCTCATGCAACCCACTCATTTTGGGGGGGGTCTTGAGAGAGAGAGCAAATAAGTCATAGTTTCCATCTGGAAGGTGGGCCTCTCCTCAGGGGAGAAAGTCACCTGTGCTCCTAGTTTGGAGAGCAAGTCTCTTCCCAACAGGGGTACTGGGCACTCAGGAATGTAGAGGAATTCATGGATCACTTGGTGCCCCCCCATCTGACATTTTCTGGGCTGGCCAAATGATTTAATCATGTCTTCTCCCAATACCCCAGTTATAGCGGTAGTCTTTTTGGACAGTGGTGCCACAGGTTTTACTACCGACAGTTCTGTTCCTGTATCCACCATGAAGTCAAGGTTTTGGTCCCCCACTTTTAAGGTTATCGTGGGCTCTCGGGGACCTGCTATCTCTGAACCCCGGCAGCCCTATTTAATTTCCAAGCCAGCAAGCCCCACAACTGTGGGAGCTTCCTCTTCCTTCCTTGCTTTAGTGCATTCATTCTTCCAGTGGCCAAAAGCTTGGCACCGGGCACACTGGTTTGGCTGTAATGGGGCCTGGGGCCTCCGTTGGGACCAGTTGAAGGACTGTCCTGTCCCTGGGGCAGAGGAGGTTTTCAGGAGGGCCCGAGATGGACTTTCCCAGAGCAGCAGCTAGCATTGCAAATCTCTTGTCTGTTCTCTTTCGTTCCCTCCGACTCTCTGGCAGAGCGCAGTTTCTGCTTAATTCCAACGTCTCCTTCCCCTTCTTGTCAGTACTCACCGGTAGATACGGGTATAGCTTGGGCGGTTCGGCTGGAGCCGGATTCTGGGAAGTGCTGGCCAGAGACTTCTGTCACCGGGGATCAGAGCCTGCTGAGGTGGCGGCTCTACGACCCCAGGGAGAGCTGGCGGAGGAGCAGCAGCTGCTGCAGGACTTCACTTGGCCCTGGATCGGGCATTAAGGCAGCCTCCGGTCCTGGTGGAGCACTGGGAGGCAGGAACATCATCTAGTATTGGGAAGGGGTCAGGTCATCCCCGTTCAAATCCTGTAGAATTTCCTTTTTTATCATTAGTCATTTTTTTGTGCCATTAATATTTTTCCCTTTCCCTTCTGGATACAGAACCTTGTCCAAGTAGGAGGGTCTTGAGCTAACCCCAGCCATGAGTCAATATATGGATATTGATCCGGGTGTCCTGGCTCTCTTGTGACTACTGTACAGACTGCTTCTATTATTTTTAAGTTTATGGTGTTCTCTGGTGGCCATCCTACTCCCATAGGGGGCCATTCAACCTCACAGAGTATGTGAGGGCAGTTAGACTTCATCTTCACCCCATAGTCTCCTCCTAATCCTGTCTTAAAATTTTTAATCATGCACTCCAATACAGTTGCCTTAGATTCACTTCCCCCCATCTTGCTTACCTTCTTCTACTTTTCCTTTTCGTTCTGTCTATGAAGTTCTCGGTACCCTTTGTATTTCTGGTATTTCCACTCAATGAAACACTTAAAGTGCCATTCCGCCTCCTTCCTAACTGGGGTGAGAAGAGCCTTACCTGCCAGATCCCAGAGGGAGAAGGGGGATCAGTGTGTCTTCACCTGGCGGTCAGCACGGCTGAATCAGAACACCACGTGGTCCAAGACTGTTTCTCCCTTAACTTTCAAAGTCCATTCTGCTTTGGTGGACTTGATCAGGTGTGGATGAAAACACAGATGGGTTAAATATCCCATGTCCTAGGCCATCTCCGGAAAGGCCAATTCATACTCACTTATGTATTCCCCTTGTTCTAGCCTGACAATTCCGAGGGGGTCAAGAATTTCACAGCAGATGGGACACCTCCTGGGGGAGGGAAGAATATGAGCACACAAGGACCAAGTTTTTCTCCTAAAAATCCCCTGGCGATTGCTTGGTAATAATTTTCCCCAAGACAGCGTGGACACCACCTCCTAAATGACCTTCACAAATTTCCTTCCTAAGCCCTAACACGCTCATCGACCTGTGTACCAAGCAATTGCCACCTGCCTATTCCAGGCTCCTGTGGGTCCCCGCTCCTTCTGGTCCCTCCCAGGGGGGTGATCAGGCCCCCTCTTCCACCCTGCCGGGTGGATTCCTCCTCACCTGAGCACTCAGTTCCCTTGCTGCCATTCACTACCTGCCAAAGCGAAGAAATGGGGCATTGAAAGGCTGAATTCTTCCAGAGGGGCGAGGCGCCTTCCCCCCTCTAGGAGATTCAAGCCACAAAGCCTCGGGGTGGCCTCAAATGAGACCTGTCTCCTCAAAGTGAGGAGTTTCCCGGCCAATGCACCAAATTTTGTAGCCACGCGTTCCAGGAAACAAACTCACTCAGAAGGACAATGCAGATAGTGGAGTGCAGTTTATTACACCGGCGGGCCCAAGGCAGAGTCTCCTCTTAGCCAAAGACCCCGACCAGCATTTGTGAAAACCTTTTATACCCCATGTGCACTTGTCTGAACCCACCACTCCAAATTCCTTGAGACTTACATAAACCAAGGAAAATACAATCCCAATAACCCCATCATTTACGTGCTATGTGTGCTTATGTTAAACAGTCAAACAGTTAGCCAATAATCAATAAACCCGAGGTTACACTCCGATAGATACAGAAAAATTTATGGGCTGTCTGGAGGAAGGGGTGATTAGTGTATGTTTCTCTGAGGCGATGAGTAACCTAGATACGATCTTCAAGGTTCCCCTGTCTGGAGGGGGTCTTATCCTTCTGTTGTTGTTTTCATAGGCACTAAACACAGAGTTCAGAGTCCATTGCAAAGGTGGCCGAGCATGATCAGCATGAATAGGCCTAAGATGGAGTCCAGGCCCTATGAATTCCTTCTTCACTATGGTTAAAAATCTGCCTGTCGATGAAGGGGGCATGGATTCCTGGTCCAGGAGGATCCCACATGGCTTGGGGCAGATAGGCCTGTGCACCACAACTGCTGAGCCCCAACTACTGAAGCCAGGGGGCCTTAGAGCCTGTGTTCAGAAACAAGAGAAGACACCGCAGTGAGAAGCCTACACACCACAACTGATAAAGCTGGAAAGCAGCAACAAAGACCCAGCGCAGCCAAAAATAAATAAGTAAATAAAATAAATAATAAATAAATAAAATAGTAAGCAAAAAAAAAAAAAGGAGTTGTCTTGTGTTTCAGACTTGTAGTGTTTAACAGCTACAGAAAGAGTGCTGTTTTAATTGCCCTTCCTTTTGTATTTTTGGTATGTGTGTCTTAGTCTATTTGAGCTGCTATAATAGACTACCATAGACTGGATGGTTTATAAGCAACAATTATTTCTCACAATTCTGGAGGCTGGGAAGTTCAAGATCAAGACTGGCTGATTTTGTGTCTGGTGAAAGCCTTCCTGGTTCAGAGACAGCTGTCATTCCCCTGAATCCTCACATAGCTGAAGGGGAGAGGGAGCTCTCTGGGGTCTTTTTTCTTAAGGCAATAATACCATTTATGGGCTCCTCCTTCATGATCTAATCAGTTCCCAAAGGCCCACCTCCAAATGCCATCACACTGGGGATTAAGTTTCAACATATGCATATTCATGGGAAGGGACACAAACATTCAGTCTAGAGCAATATCTAAATCAATTTTAATCAAAGCATAGTTCTTCTCTGGTGTGTGGCTATCGGATTTTTCTTAAGACATATAGTTGCAACATTCAGAGGAACTCATGTCTAGTACAAAAGAGAAAGGGACAGGAGAAACAGTCCTGGAGAAGAAAGAAGGTTCTGGTTGTTGGTAAAGACAGAGAGAAACCAGAGTCTTTCATTCATGTTAATTTACTTAGTTAACAAGATATTTACTAAGCCCCACAATGTACCAAGCATGAGTTGATGAGGAGACAGAGGAAAGCTTGATCCTGCTTGCAAAGAGGGCAAAACCTGGGGTAATGAGAAGTTAATACAAAAGTGTGATAAGTGATTTAAACAGAAGCTATCTCAAAGTGTCACAGAGAAAACACATCTAACTCAGCACTGAGAATGAAGGGTATGGAGGGTTGGGAGGCTTAAAAGGCATCCAAGAGAAGATGTTGATACTTGACTGCTGTTGTTGTTCAGTCGCTAAGTGGTGTCTGACACTTTGTGACCCCATGGACTGTAGCCCACGAGGCTCCTCTGTCCATGGGATTTCCTAAGCAAGAATATTGGAGTGGGTTGCCATTTCCTTCTCCAGAGGATCTTCGGGACACAGGGATTGAACCTTTGTCTCCTGCACTGCAGGCAAATTCTTTACCATTGAGCCACCTGGAAAGCCCCTGATATTTGACTAGATCTTTTTTAAAAATTATTTTATATTATCTATTTTTGGCCACACTGCAAAGCTTGTGGGATCTTGGTTCTCCAATCAGGGTTGAACCCAGGTCTTTGGCAGTGGAAGCACAGAGTCCTAACCACTGAACCACCAAGGAATTTCCTTGACAGATTTAAAAAAACAAACAAACTGTAATTTAAAATGTTTTTTTATGAAATGTTTAAACATTGGCTGTCACCCATATTTAACAAATAGTGATAAGGATGTTATTACTTTTCTACACTTTCCACTGTCTATAATATTTCATAAAACAAAAGTTGGATTCTGTGCCCTGGCAAGCTGTTTTTTTTGCAATGAGATGCTATAAATGTTTTGGAGGGAGGTAACACTTGATGTATAAGCTCTAAATCTAAATAAATCATTTGGATCTGTAATCTCATCTGACCACCACTCCAGGCCCCAGCAGGACAAGTATTTGAAGGCTCATTTTGTAAATTAGGAAAGAGAGGCACAGAGAGAGTAAGTTGATAGGAATAAATGCTGTAAGAACATATGATTTTATTAAAAACACTTATATTTGTCAATTATCCTTCAGAAGCAACATTAACGGTAGTGGCTTCTGGGCATGAAAAATCCATCAGAGGTATTTTTTTCCTTATTAAAGGAATCGTAACAGTGACATTTATGGCATTTATAGCTGATGTGCTATAAGTAAGGTGCATTTTGGAATATAAGCTTCTTAGAGCTGTGAGATTGAGATAATAGCGCTCATTTCATGAGACTAGAAAATTGAGGCTCGTGGAGGCCTTGTCCACCAGTCACCTCCCTCAGTGGCGTTCTCCGGTCCTGGAGCCACATTCTTCTCACTCTACTATGTTGCTCCTTTTTCACCAACTGGTGCCCAAGGTGTGTTTTCCAAGCCAGATGGGCTGAAGGGGCAGCAATCTGTGGCTTTGCCATCCCTAGTTTGGGGCTGTAAGACTTGTGCATCATCGTGAATCCTAAGGTCTGCTTGCCTTGCAGCAGGTGCATTCACACACTGCTGCTGCTTGTTAGCGATGGGCTTGTGAGCAATTTTATCTCACTCCCTTGCTGGCATTTTTTCTGCCCATTTTTCTTATTTCCACTTCTCTTCAGTTTACGGCCCCGAAGCTATGAGGACTCTCTCTGTCTTTCTTTTACTTCTTTATTTATGATTGCACTGGGTCTTCATTGCTGGCGTGGGCTTTCTCTAGCTGCAGCGAGCAGGTGCTACCCTCTAGTTTCGCTGTCTGGGGCCTCTCATTGTGGTGGCTTCTGTTGCAGAGCATGGGCTCTAGGCAGATGGGCTTCAGTAGTTGCAGCATGTGGGCTCAGTAGTTGTGGCCCACGGGCTTAGTTGCTCCACGGCATGTGGGATCTTCCCAGACCAGGGGTCAAACCCATATCCCCTGCATTGACATGTAGATTCTCATCCACTGAACCACCGGGAAAGTCCGACAGGTGGATTCTTAACCGCTGGACCACCAGGAACGTCCTCTGTCCATCTTTCTGATCTTTCTTCGAAATTCCTTGCACCAGCAGTTGTCCTAGGGCACCCTGTCCTGTCTTCAACAGGGAAAAGCTGCCCTAAAAAGTTGCCATATCCCAGAGGAAAGTGTGGCTTCTTGAGCTGCTTCTTGGCAAAAGGCTCTTGCTTGTCCAGCTTTGGGCCAGTCCCAGGGCCTGTGCGTTCCAGGAGAGGTGATGAAAGGCAATGACAAATACCTGCCTTGACAAATGGAGCACATGCTGGCTGCTTGAGAAGGCAGTGTGCTAGCAGTGTCTGTCCTGAGATGCTGCTGCTGTACACTCACTGCCTCACCTGCTGGGTGAGGCCTTCACAAGTACCGGCATCTTTGAGGACCTTTACCCCCCAACCCATTGGCAGTTGCCAATTTGAAACTACTGAAAGACTCTAAGTGGAATCCAGAAGAATCAGCTAAAAATAATTCTTGAAAAGCATCCTGATGGAGTAGACTGGCCCCAGAGAAGGCTACAACACTGGATCCAAGGGTTGGCTCTGATATTGGGATGTTACAGAAAACTCTGACGCAGTCTGATTTAAATAAAAGGGAAATGTATTATTTTTCAAGACCAGCAGTAGGATGAGCTCCAGGTGCTGTGTGATGTCACTAAGGAGCCCAAGTTCTTTCCATCTCCCCACTTCCATCATCTTCAGGGTTGGTGACATCCTACCACCAATCCTGCTGGTTGCTCCTCATGTCTCTGAGATGCTTCTCACTAAGGCTGCCAGGTGATCAGAGCTAGAGGCTTCCTTCATCATCACCACCAGGCGGAAATCTCTCCCAGGTGTGGATCATAAATCTTCTGCTTCAGTCTCATCAACCCAACTTAGGTCTCCAGTCTAGACTTAACATGGGTTGCCACGAGAAGGCCATGTTGATGGGCTCAGTTCAGTTCAGTCGCTCAGTCGGGTCTGACTCTGAGACCCCATGAACCACAGCATGCCAGGCCTCCCTGTCCATCACCACCTCCTGGAGTGCACCCAAACCCATGTCCATCAAGTCGGTGATGCCATCCAACCACCTCATCCTTCGTTGTCCCCTTCTTCTCTTGCCCTCAATCTTTCCCAGCATCAGGGTCTTTTCCAATGAGTCAGCTCTTCACATCAGGTGGCCAAAGTATTGGAGTTTCAGCTTCAACATCAGTCCTTCTAATGAACACTTAGGACTGATCTCCTTTAGGATGGACTGGTTGGATCTCCTTGCAGTCCAAGGGACTCTCAAGAGTCTTCTCCAATACCACAGTTCAAAAGCATCAATTCTACTGCACTCAGCTTTCTCTATAGTCCAACTCTCACATCCATACAGGACTACTGGAAAAACCATAACCTTGACTAGATGGACCTTAGACCTGCCTAATCCAAAATGGAAGATACTAGGTACATGTGGCTACTGAGCACTTGAAATGTGCCCAGTCTGAATTACGGGAAGATCTAAGCATAAAATACTCATCAGATTCCCAAAACTTCTTTCTCTCTTCCTCTCTGTGTGTCTCTCTCACATACACAAGTAAAATATTGATTTAATGTTTTTTTTTAAACATTTATTACATGTTGAAAATGTTAACATGCTTTGGGGTGACTGGGTTAAATAAAATTTATTATTAAAACTAATTTCTCCTTTTTAGTTTTGCTTTATTAATGTGGCTACTAGAAAACTTTAAATTACCCAAGCAACTCATTTTATATTTCTGTTTGCTTAGAAAAAACAAGGGTCTACTTCCAGAATGTCCAAGAGACCATTAAGGTAGGACCTAAATCAAATCCCTTACAATAATACAGTGGAAATGACAAAGAGATTCAAGGGATTAGATCTGATAAACAGAGTGCCTGAAGAACTATGGATGGAGGTTTGTGACATTGTACAGGAAGCAGTGACCAAAATCATCCTTAAGAAGAAGAAATGCAAAAAGGCAAAATGGTTGTCTGAGAAGAGAAGAGAAGCTAAAGGCAAAGGAGAAAAGGAAAGATATACCCATCTGAATGCAGAGTTCCAAAGAATAGCAAGGAGAGATAAGAAAGCCTTCCTTACCCATCAGTGCAAAGAAATAGAGGAAAACAATAGAATATGAAAGAGTAGAGATCTTTTCAAGAAAAGTAGCTATACCAAGGAAACATTTCATGCAAAGATGGGCTCAATAAAGGACAGAAACAGTATGGACCTAACAGAAGCAGAAGATATTAAGAAGAGGTGGCAAGAATACACAGAAGAACTATACAGAAGAGGTCTTCATGACCCAGATAACCACGAAGGTGTGATCACTCACCTAGAGCCAGATATCCTGGAATGCGAAGTCAAGTAGGCCTTAGGAAGCATCACTATGAACAAAGCTAGTGGAGGTGATGGAACTCCAGTTGAGCTATTTCAAATCCTGAAAGATGATGCTGTGAAAGTGCTGCACTCAATATGCCAGCAAATTTGGAAAATTCAGCAGTGACTACAGGACTGGGAAAGGTCAGTTTTCATTCCAATCCCAAAGGCAATGCCAAAGAATGTTCAGACTACCTCACAATTGCACTCATTTCACACGCTAACAAAGTAATGCTCAAAATTCTCCAAGCTAGGCTTTAACAGTAAATGAACCAAAAACTTCCAGATGTTCAAGCTGGTTTTAGAAAAGGCAGAGGCACCAGAAATCAAATTGCCAACATCCGCTGGATCATAGAAAAAGCAAGAGAATTCCAGAAAAACATCTGCTTCTCTGACTACGTTATAACCTTAGACTGTGTGGATCACAACAAACGAATAAAAATTCTTATAGAGATGGGAATACCAGACCAACTGAGAAACCTATGTGTGGGTCAAGAAGCAACAATTAGAACCAGAGATAGAAAAACAAAACGGTTCCAAATTGGAAAAGGAGTATGTCAAGGTTGCATATTGTCACCCTGCTTATTTAACTTATATGCAGAGTACCTCATGAGAAATGCCACACTGGATGAAGCACAAACTGGAATCAAGATTGCAGGGATAAAGAACAATAACCTCAGATATGCAGCTGACACCATCCTTATGGCAGCAAGCGAAGAGGACCTGAAGTGCCTCTTGATGAAAGCGAAAGAGGAGAGTTAAAAGTGACTTAAAACTCAACATTTAAAAGACAAAGATCATGGCATCCAGTCCCATCACTTTATGGCAAATAGATGGGAAAACAATGGAAACAGGGAGAGACTTTTTTTCTTGGGCTCCAAAATCACTGTAGATGGAGACTGCAGCCATGAAATTAAAAGACGCTTGCTCCTTGGAAGAGAAGTTATGACCAACCTAAACAGCATGTTAAAAAGCAGAGATATTACTTTGTTGACAAAGGCCCATCTAGTCAAAGCTATGGTTTTCCCAGTAGTCATATATGGATGTGAGTGTTGGACCATAAAGAAAGCTGAGCACTGAAGAATTGATGATGGTTTTGAACTGTGGTGTTGGAGGAGACTCTTGAGAGTCCCTTGGACTGCAAGGAGATCAAACCTGTCAATGGTTAAGGAAATCAGTCCTGAATATTCATCAGAAGGACTGATGCTGAAGCTGAAGCTCTAATACTTCGGTCACCTGATTCAAAGAACTGACTCATTGGAAAAGACCCTGATGCTGGGAAAGACTGAAGTCAGGAGAAGGGGACAACAGAGGATGAGATGGTTGGATGGCATCACCGACATAATGGACATGAGTTTGGGTAAACTCCGGGAGTTAGTGATGGACAGGGAGGCCTGGTGTGCTGCAGTCCATGGGGTGGCAAAGACGTGGAAATGACTGAGCGACTGAACTGAACTGAACTTCCAGAACTGGAGATGGAAAGATACCTGAATAAAATCATGGTTCTTTTAGTAGGATGTCTTTTCTTTTTGAAATTTTACATAAACATGTATGTAATGTATCTATCTATGTATGTAGATATTTAGCAGAGAGGATGAATGGAGCACAAACAATGTAGGGCTATACATTCAGGGAACTATTTATGGGAAAATGTGCTGTGCTAAGTATTGTGGGGGAAAGAAATTGCTGACTGAGCAGGGGAGATAAGATATGTAGGCATGTGAGTGGTGCAGATAATAGCAGCTGTATGATTTCAGACTTTGGAGAATTTCTGTCTAGGGTGACAATGGAATGCCGGTGTGAGCTGGGCCTCGAGTAGACGGAGTTTCAAAAAAAGAAGGCAGTTGGGGAGAGTTACCTTGGGGGCATTCTAGGTGGAGGGAAAAGCACAGAGAGAATGCTGAGGCAGGAGAATATGAACTGGAATTTTAGTTTAGCTGAAACTGAGAGTTAAAGAGAAAGACTGGGTCACACTGCTTCAAAACTTACACTGCTGGGTAAATACTAGCAACAGATTTATTTTAGGATGGCTGGTGAAAACATCTGTTAGAGAGGTATGGACAGCGCTAGAACACATTTTTGCTAACACATCTTCAGCAAATGAGCTTAATTAAGCCACTTCACATGTCTATTCCCCTTAGGAAGCATTTGCAGGTCAGGTCTGCACAGCTTAGTGCTTGGATGTGTGGACTCTGGCCCAGACCGCCTGGGTTCTAATCCCACCTGTACAATGTATTAGAGGTGAGATTTTGGACAATTTACTTCACCTCTCTTTGCTTCATTTTCCCTATTTGTAAAATGTGAAAGATAATATTATACTTACTTCCTGAGGATTAAATGACTTAGATTAAATGAGTTCCTCTGAGCACTCAGCATGCACATAGTATGAGCTGTGAGTTCATTAAAAAGGCAATCGGTTGAGTATTGTTGACTACACAGAACTAGGCAACTAGGAGTTCAGTTCAGTTCAGTCGGTCAGTCCTCTTTGCAACCTCATGCACCACAGCACACCAGGCCTCTGTGTCTATCACCAACTCCCAGAGTCCACCTAAACCCATGTCTATTGTGTCGGTGATGCCATCCAACCATCTTATCCTCTGTTGTCCCCTTCTCCTCCTCCCCTCAATCTTTCCCAGCATCAGGATCTTTTCAAATGAGTCAGCTCTCTGCATCAGGTGGCCAAAGTATTGGGTTTTCAGCTTCAACATCAGTCCTTCCAATGAACACCCGAGACTGATCTCCTTTAGGATGGACTGGTTGGATCTCCTTGCAGTCCAAGGGGCTCTCAAGAGTCTTCTCCAACACCACAGTTCAAAACCATCAATTCTTCTGTACTCAGCTTTCTTTATAGTCCAACTCTCACATCCATACATGACTACTGGAAAAACCATAGCTTTGACTAGACGGACCTTTGTTGGCAATGTAATGTCTCTGCTTTTTAATATGATATCTAGGTTGGTCATAACTTTTCTTCCAAGGAGCAAGCATATTTTAATTCATGGCTGCAATCGCCATCCACAGTGATTTTGGAGTCCAGAAAAATAAAGTTGCTACTGTTTCCACTGTTTCCCCATCTATTTCCCATGAAGGGATGGGACCAGATGCCATGATCTTCATTTTCTGAATGTTGAGCTTTAAGCCAACTTTTTCACTCTCCTCTTTCACTTTCATCAAGAGGTTTTTTAATTCCTCTTCACTTTCTGCCATAAGGGTGGTGTCATCTGCATATCTGAGGTTATTGATATTTCTCCCAGCAATCTTGATTCCAGCTT
Organism: Bos mutus; assembly: GCF_027580195.1. NCBI lineage: Eukaryota > Metazoa > Chordata > Mammalia > Artiodactyla > Bovidae > Bos > Bos mutus. The sequence goes on from NC_091625.1 coordinate 13,110,257, forward strand.
GTGCTTCTTCCAGTCCAGCGTTTCTCATGATGTACTCTGCATATAAGTTAAATAAGCAGGGTGACAATATACAGCCTTGACGTACTCCTTTTCCTATTTGGAACCAGTCTGTTGTTCCGTGGCCAGTTCTAACTGTTGCTTCCTGATCTGCATATAGGTTTCTCAAGAGGCAGGTCAGGTGGTCTGGTATTCCCATATCTTTCAGAATTTTCCACAGTTTATTGTGATCCACATAGTCAAAGGCTTTTGCATAGTCAATAAAGCAGAAAGAGATGTTTTTCTGGAACTTTCTTGCTTTTTCAATGATCCAGCAGATGTTGGCAGTTTGATCTCTGGTGCCTCTTTTTCTAAAACCAGCTTGAACATCTGGAAGTTCACGTATTGCTGAAGCCTGTCTTGGAGAATTTTGAGCATTACTTTACTAGCATGTGAGATGAGTGGAATTGTGCAGTAGTTTGAGCATTCTTTGGCATTACCTTTCTTTGGGATTAGAATGAAAACTGACCTTTTCCAGTCCTGTGGCCACTGCTGAGTTTTTGAAATTTGCTGGCATATTGAGTGCAGCACTTTCACAGCATCATCTTTCAGGATTTGGAATAGCTCAACTGGGATTCCATCGCCTCCACTAGCTTTGTTTGTAGTGATGCTTCCTAAGGCCCACCTGACTTCACATTCCAGGATGTCCGGCTCTAGGTGAGTGTGAGTGATCACACCTTTGTGATTATCTGGGTCGTGAAGATCTTTTTTGTACGGTTCTTCTGTGTATTCTTGCCACCTCTTCTTAATATCGTCTTCTGTTAGGTCCATACCATTTCTGTCCTTTATTGAGCCCATCTTTGCATGAAATGTTCCCTTGGTATCTCTAATCTTCTTAAAGAGATCTCTACTCTTTCCCATTCTATTGTTTCCTCTATTTCTCTGCATTGATAACTGAGGAAAGCTTTCTTATCTCTCCTTGCTATACTTTGAAACTCTGCAACTAGGAAGCTATTGCTAAAATAACTACTTTTTTCCAAATTTGTTTATAGGTAAGTAACAGCTCTGTGTGGGCTCCCCAGGTGGTGCTAGTGGTAAAGAACCTGCCTGCCAACACAGGAGGTATAAGAGACGTGGGTTCCATCCCAGGGAAGGTTCCCTGCAGAAGGGCACGGCAATCCACTCCAGTATTCTTGCCTGGAGAATTCCACGGAGACAGAAGCCTGGTGGGCTACTGTCCAAAGGGTTGCACAGAGTTGGACACGACTGAAGAGACTTAGTAGGCATGCACAATAGTTCTGCGTATATAAAAATAATGCACAAAGAGCATCCCCAGGAAGAAATAACATTGTCAGGTCAGTCTGACACAGTCAGGCTAGTTCCACATTTCCTGCCACACTTGCTAACCCAGCTTTGCTGATGTCCACAGAAATTATTGCAGAGTTTACAAATAAATCTCCAAGTATCCAACAAAAGCAGTACAAAACACACTAATTAGCTATAAGAGCTCTTAATAAAGATAGGTGTCTTTTCAAAATACAGTGCTGAATTGGGCTTTCTTTTCTTTTAAAACTGTACCTTCACCTGCTTCTCTACCGCCCTCTTTCCTTTTCACTGGGAGTGTGAGGGGTAAGGAGTAGTTTCTGAATTCAGATAAATTGCTCAGATCTCCCAAGGTGAACCTGGTTTGCCCCAGATGGGTTTTCTGCCACTGTTTGGGTGACTAATTAATAGTATGCTTTGCCCTCTGAGAAGTCTGTTTTGTTTGCTTCTATCTTGAATTTTTATTTGTTATTTAAAGAGAAACTCCAGCTTCCCTTGTGGCTCAGCTGATAAAGAATCAGCTGGCAAAGAATCTGCCTGCAATGTGGGAGACCTGGGTTTGATCCCTGGGTTGGGAAGATCCCCTGGTGAAGGGAAAGGCTACCCACTCCAGTATTCTGGCCTGGAGAATTCCATGAACTGTATAGTCCATGGGGTCGAAAAGAGTCGGACACGACTGAGCGACTTTTGCTTAAAGAGAAAGTCTGTTTCTTAAGACAGTTTAAAGAGAACTCAAGAAGTAGAAATATGTTATTCAAATTGGTCAACCCAAAATTGTATGTATTTATATCACTGTAATCCATCAAGCAATCTGGATATCCTTAGAATGTTTGTTATAAATATAGGTTGTTTGTGCACATTTCAGTCCTGTCCAACTCCTTGTGACCCTATAGACTGTAGCCCAACAGGCTCCTCTGTCCATTGGATTCTCCAGGCAAGAATACTGGAGTTGATCGCCATGCCCTCCTCCAGGGGATCTTCTCGACCCAAGGATGGAACCCGAGTTTCTTATGTCTCCTGCACTGACAGGTTCTTTATCACTAGCACCACGCTCATATATATATATGTGTGTGTGTGTGTGTTAGTCACTCAGTTGCGTCTGACTCTTTGCAACCCCATGGACTGTAGCCCACCAGGCTCCTCTTATATATAAAACAATTGGGGATTTACATTCATTCTATAAAAAGAAAAAAATGTATGGCTCATGTCAAGTATAATATGGGTAATTCCCATTTTAATAGTTTTTAATTTTGTTGTTAACAATTTCCTATCCTTGTGAGATTCTGAGATGACCATTTTTTTTTTCAAGCTTTGTGGAAACTGCTAAAGTTCAACTTTGAACCGATTTATAAAATTTGGCATTTTAGCTCTCTATGACTCTTGTCTGATGGAGTGTGGCATAAATGAGATATTGACACCAGTGGAAACTTTCTGTGTGGGAATATTGAATGCCATTTGATCATTCGCTATATTAAAAAAATTTTTTTAATTTATTTTTATTGAAGTATAGTTGACTTACAATGTTGTATTAATTACTGCTGTACAGTAAAGTCACTCAGTTATATATGTATACACATTCTTCTTATTTTACTATTTATTTATTTGACTATGCTGGGTCTTTGTTGTTGCATGGCCTTCTATCTAGTTTTGGGGAGCAGGGACTACCCTCTAATTTCGGTGCAAGGCTTCTCATTGCAGTGATTTCTTGTTGCCAGGAGCGTGGGCTCTGGGGCCACAGGCTTCGGTAGTTGGGACACATGGGGTCCGTAGTTGCAGCTCTTGGATTCTAGAGCAAGGACTCAGTAATTGTGCAGCATGGGCTTAGTTGCTCCACAACACGTGGTATCTTACCGAACGATGGATCAAACCCACACCTCCTGCCTTGGCAGGTGGATTCTTCACCATTGATCCACCAGGGAAGCCCGATACATTCTTCCTAATTGTTTTCCATTATGGTTTATCACAGGGTAATGAATATAGTTTCCTGTGCTATAAGGTAGGAGGACCTTGTTGCTTATCCATTCTATATACACCAGCTTGTATCTGCTAATCCCAAACTCCCAATCCACCCCTCTCCCTCCCCTCACCCCTTTGGCAACCACCCGTCTGTTCTTCACGTGTCTTATTCTGTTTCCTAGATAGGTTCATTTGTATCATATTTTAAAATTTATTTTACTTTTTGACCCGGTGGCATGGCTTGTAGGATCCAAGTTCCCCAACCAAGGATCTAACCTGCGTCCCTTGCAGTGGAAGGAGTCCTAACCACTGGACTTCCAGGGACTATCTCACGTGTCATATTTAAGATTCCACATATAAGTGATAGCATATGGTACTTATCTTTCCCTTTCTGACTTCCTCTACTTAGTATGATAATCTCTAGTTGCATCTGAGAATTCTTGGTTTCGGATACTAAACTATAGAGAAATCTCAGAGAGGGACTCTTACATACTAGGGTATCAGAGAGGTGTTCTTGGAAGCTGGGAGGGAGATTTTAGGGGAGCAAGGTATGGATTGATATGGCAACCTGGGCTTTTGGGCGGCAGGAAGCCGTCCTGGGCAGGGCACCGGGTGCTGGCCAGCGGGGGTGGAACACGGAAGAGATCCAACCCCTACTCCCCACCCCGCCCCCAACCCCGCCGCCCCCACCACGGCCCTTCGCCCCAAAGCGCAGCACCGCCTCTGGGGCCTCCGGCTGCTCCCGGGCTAGCGGAGCCGGGGCGCTGCGGGCCGCAGCCGCTTGGGGTGCACCGACGGCTGGGGGATGGGAAGATATGAGCCTGGCCGCCCCGGGGCCCGGCTGGAGCTGCCCCGGGACCCTCAGAGCGCCTGCCCAGGCCAGCAACGCTTTTCTTCCTGCGCATCGGCAAGCTGGCCGAGGGCAGAAATCGGGATATGAAACATCAATTGATTTTCGACTCTTGGCGGCAGCTGCCATATTCCTCGAGAGTCACTGAGTCCCAGACAAGATACTGCATACTCCAAGCTCAACACTTCTGTAATAGACGACGGCTCCCCTCCCTGCCACCGCCCCCCGCCCCGAAAAGAGCTCCTCACCACCAGGCTTCGGGCCAGCGCCCTCACCGACACCGTGTTCCCGCCGGGGGCAAGTTCTTCCCTTCGAGATCCGAGCCTACACCCTGAGCCTGGACGCTGAGGCTGTGATGTGGATTCTTGTGCCTGTTTCAGGATAGTTTTTGGTGGGTGAAGAGAGCATGAGGGTCCTGCCCACCCCCCGGGGGGAACGGGAGTAGATCTGGCGGGGGTCTCCAGGCGTCTTTCTCCCGCCACGATGACCCTGGCTTTGGGGAATACGGTCCCACGACTACTGTGCGTTTTACGAAGTATCATCAGTGAACAGTAATCTGAAAAGTTAGTTCTGCATTTTAGGCTATAAAAGAAAAGAGTAACAGTCACTTTTTTTTTTTTTTTTTAAGCGTCCGGGGTGCCCGGAGCCCAGTTCTGAGGCCCCGCTGTGACTTTCCATTGTTGGCGCGGCCCGCGCCCGCGGGCGGCCGGGGCTGAGTCATTCCAAATTCTTCTCTTTTGTGTTTTCCCTCCGCAAGCGCGGGGATGGCTGCTGTTAAGAGTCATCTTTTTTGCTCAGACAAAAGAAATCTAGCCTTTGATGGTTCTGATTCACGAGTCAGCTAAAATATGAGTCAAACTCCAGTTTCCTGAGAGCTGGAAATATCTGCTCCGCCCCACCCTAACGGGGAGCGCCCACAGTTCTAGTTTCGCCACCCAGTGGCTCAAATCTGGAGCACTTCTTTGGTGTCCAGGGCAAACCGATCTGCGCGCCGTTAAGTGGTTTTCAGGGCAGTGAAACTGCAGTGGATCCAAGCTTCTGAAGAGAGATGTGTGTGTGTGTGTGTGTGTGTGTGTGTGTGTGTGTGTTTGTTTGCGCGCGCACGCTTCAATAATCGGTTCTTTAAAAATATAAAACTGTTACAGTGAAACTGATGGACATTGTCCCGGGATAGGGAGCAAAGATACCTGAGCTGAATGGCAGCCTCCACGGTATCCTGTTTTGTTTTTTTTGGCAAGTAAATATGGGTCGTTTGGCATGGCCTGTGGCTGACAGGAATATCAACAAGGGCCACTTTGTAGGCCACAGAAGCCACTTTACGCCCAGGGTGAGGTGTAATGTTTAAAAGTGGTGACGCTGGTGGCGGCGGGGGGTGGGGGTTGGGGGACGTGGAACTTTCCAGCCAAGAGCTCCAGTGCCAGCGGCTCTGAGTTTGGTGTTGGAAAGACAGGGGATCAGTTCTGGGGCTGACATGAGGTTTTGCTTTTGTTTTTCTTTTAAAAAATGTTTTTTCCTGATTAAACAATCAATTTTTATTTTTGAAAAATTTAAATAAAAATGCTCAAAGGAGGAAAAAAAAATTACCTGTCCAGAAATAACCTCTGTTAACATTTTGGTGTGTGTGTGTTGTTGTTGTCTTTCTATTCCTATTTTATTTAAACAAAAATGGAATTGCTATATTCAACAGAAATGAAAATAAATGCTCCCCCAAACCACCGTGTATGAATGTTCATAGTAACATTATTCCTAACTGCTAAAAAGTGGAAGGAATTCAGCTGAGGACTGGATAACCAAAAAAAATGATCTATCCATTTAATGGAATATTATTTGGGACTGAAAAGAATGAAATGTGTATGCATGCTGCAAAGTGGGTGAACTTTGAAAACATTATGCTAAAAAGAAGCCAGACACACAGACAGCACATTAGAGACAGAAACTAGATTAGTGGCTGGCAGGGACTGGAGCTTGGGGAGATGGAATTTCCTTTTGGGCTGATGAAATGTTTTGGAATTAAATATGTGATGGGCACACAGCTCTGTAATGTAGTAACAACTATTGAACTGTACACTTTAAAAAAGATGAATTTTATGTTGTGTGAATTGTATCTCAAAAAGCTGCTGTTAAACAAAAGTAAATGGAATCACACTCTACCTCATATTATGAACATTTCCCTAATATTCCGAAAGACTACTCTTCTGTAATATCTCTATTTTTAATTATCAAAGTAATGCACAGTTATTCTAAAAAAAAATTGAAGAATGCAGAAGAAGAGTGAACAGAAAAAAGTGAACTATTTCCCCCCCATCTTCAACACCTTCAGAGTTACTGCTTAAAAATTATTTTTATCTAATACTCTTCTGTTTATAGAACCTTAGGTTCGGGGCAAGCCCATTGTTTTTATTTTTAATTTTCTTCTCTCTAATTCTCTTTTCATTTTCCTCCCCTGTGTCACCATTCACTCTGTGATCCTTGTATGTCCTACATTATGCAAGTATCTCTGGAAAATATCACATTTTGGTATGGGTTTTTAATGTTTGGAAGTGGTTATTGTGCTATTAAGTCTTCTTATGCAACACTTTCTGAGGTCTCTGCATGTTCTTCCGTGATATCATTCCTCAGTAAAATTCACCACATTTTACTCATCTATTTCCCTAATGAGGCACACCTGGCTCACCTCCAGCTCTGTCACAAGGAACAGCGTGGTGTATCCGTTCCCTTCAGAACTTGAGCAAGAATTACTCTGGTACAAATAACCTGATGTGGGGCAATGTGCTGGGGCAAAGGATATATTCTTATTTAATTTAAATGCAATCATTTTGCTTTCTGGAATGGATACACCAGTTTATAGTCCCTTCTCCCTGTGGACAGTAATTTCCACCTCCTCACATCCTTTGCCAACACTTGATGGCATCAAACTTTCTAATTTTTATTAATTTGATGGTTTGAAAGGAATATCTTAATTTGCATTTCTTTTTGTTTCTATAATTCCAAGGGATTCGTTTATTTTTTAAAAAATAACCTTTGTATTTATTTCTTTTTAGAGTTATTTATTCCATTTTTGGCTGCACTGGGCCTTCGTTGCTGTTCAAGGGCTTTCTCTAGCTGCGGCGATCGGGGGCTACTCTTGGTTGCGGTGCATGGGCTTCTCATGCGGTGGCTCCTCTTGTGGAACATGGACTCTAGGGCTCCGAGGCTTCAGTAGTTGCAGCACCCAGGCTTAGTAGTTGTGTCACACTGGGGCTTGGCTGACTTCTCTGCAGCATGTGGAATCTTTCCCGACCAGGGATGGAACCTGTGTCCCCTGCATTGGCAGGAGGATTCTTATCCACTCTACCACCAGTGAAGTCTTTTACTTGTTTATTTAAAAAAATATTTATTTGTTTGGCTGTGCTGGGTTAGCTGCTGCACTCAAGATTTTTAGCTGAACGCTTAGTTGCGGCATGTGGGATCTAGTTCCGACCAGGGATGGAACCCAGGCCCCTGGCACTGGGGGCACAAAGTCTTAGCCATTGGACCACCTGGCTGGACCACTGGACCAGTCTCTACAAGGGAATTTAATCAGCTCTTCATATACTTGTTCGACATCTTGTCTTCTGTTAAGTAAATTGCCTATTCACTGCTCATTTTTCTGTTGGGTTTTCTCACTTTTTCTTGTTGATCTGTAGGAGCTCTTTGAATATTCTAGATAGTAATCTCTTCTACGGACAAGATGTTGCAATCTCCTCTACTCCAGTATCTGTTAACTTTGATTGGTATGTTTTGCTGGGAGAAGTACTTAATGTAGTGAAGACCACTTAATTTTACTCCTAGGGACTTCCCCGGTGCATAGAAGCTAAGGCTCTATGCTTCCAGTTCGGGGGGCCCAGGTTCAATCCTTGGTCAGGAAACTAGATCTCACATGCCGCAACTAAAGATTCTGCATGCCACAGTTGAAAAGATCCATGTGCCTCAACTAAAACCCAGCACAGCAAAAAAAAAAAAAAAAAAGATTAAAAAAAAGATAATTTCCCCTGTTCCTAAATGCTAAAGATATTTTCCAGTATTTTTTTCTTCTCACTGTCTAATTTTATATTACTGCTATTAACAGATCTTTTCCCATGTATATATCAACACATCCATAATTTATTGAACAAAAATATAATACGATAATGTATTATTGCATTATAATATGATAGCTCTTTTTCATATTCAAAGCTCTTTTTCATTTCATATTCATAAGCTCTTTTTCATATTCACACAAATTGTATGGACATTTTCCTATGTCTCTGTTTCAGCATGCTTACTTTTTAATGGCTGCATAATATTCTCTTATATGAATGTACCATAACTTCTTTAACAATGTCCTTACTGATGAAAAACTGACAATACTCTAAAAAATGCTTGGTGCTTGTTCAAGTACTCTTTAAGCTAGATTACCATAGGCAGACTTTCTGGTTTAATGAATATGTTTAATTTTGACTTATTACTAAATTACTCTCCAAAAATGTTGTAATGATTTGTATTTCCATTGGCAGTGTTCAAACACAGTTTGCTGTTGGAGTAGTTGTTATATTAATTAACTCTTTATTATAGGCTGGTGATGTCTCCAGTGGTGTTGCTTCTGCTGTTCTTTCAGCTCCTTTAGTCTCTAAGGCGACTCCACTGTGAGGGCACCAGTGGTGCTGTGGTCCAGGTCCCACCAGCCTCCGTTTTCATGCGTGAGCTGCGGCTTCCCTCTTTATCTTGGTTTTGCCACAGAAGGAGCAGGTTTCCTTGGTGTGCAGGCTGATTCTCTTCACTATCTTCCTGCAGGAGGCACTAGGTCAACATTATCCTGAACCGACAGTGGTCCTGACCTTCCTGGTACAGTTAGCCATATCACCTCAAACCAGGTCCAAGCCCAGAGGGGAACCAAACATGATTTTTAAAAATTAACTTAATTTTTATTTTATATTGGAGTATGGTTGATTTACAATGTTGTGTTACTTTCAGGTGTATAGAAAAGTGATTCAGTTGTACGTATGCATATATCCATTCTTTCTCAGCTTCTTTTCCCATATAAGTTATTAAAGAATAGTGAATAGAGTTTCTTGTGCTATATTGTAGGTTCTTGTTATCTATTTTATAGTAGTGTGCATTTGTTAATCTCAAATTCCTAATTTATCCCTCCCCACCACCTTTTGAAGCCCTTTGGTAACCATAAGTTTATTTTCAAAGTCTGGGAGTCTGTTTCTGTTTTGTAAATAAGCTTATCTCTATCATTTTTTAAGTACCAAATATAAGCAGTATTATATGATGTTTGTCTTTGTCTGACTTACTTCACTTAGTATGATAATTTCTAGGTCCATATAGATTGCTGAAAATGGTATTATTTCATTCTTTTTATGGCTGAGTAATATTCCATTGTTGACTTCCCTGGTGGCTCAGTGGTAAAGAATCCACCTGCAGCGAAGGAAATACGGGTTTGATCTCTGGGTTGGCAAGATCCCCTGGAGAAGGAAATGGCAACCCACTCCAGTATTCTTGCCTGAGAAATCCCATGGACAGAGGAGTCCTATAGTCTGTGGGGTCACAAAAGAGTCAGTCATGACTTAGCAACTGAATGACAACAAAAACAATATTCCACTGTATATATGTACAATATCTTTTTTATCCATTCTTCTGTTGATGGACATTTAGATTGCTTCCATGTCTTGGTTATTGTATACAGTGCTGCAAAGAACATTGGGGGGCACGTATCTTTTCAAATTATGGTTTATTCCAGATATATGACCAGGAATAGGATTGCTGAATCATTTGGTAGCTCTATTTTCAGTTTTTTTAAGGAGTCTCCATATTGTTTTTCATAGTGGCTGTACCAATTTGCATTCCCACCAACAGTTTAAGAGAGTTCTGTTTTCTCCACACCCTCTCCACACTTAATGCTTTTAAACTTTTTGATGATGGCCATTCTGACTGGTGTGAGGTGACACCTCATTGTAGTTTTGATTTGCATTTCTCTCATAATTAGTGATGTTGAGCACTTTTCCATGTGCTTTTTAACCACCTATGTGTCCTCTTTGGAGAAATATCTATTTAGATCTTCAGCCCATTTTTTGACTGGCTTGTTTGTTTTTCTGATAGTGAGCTGCATGAGTTGTTTATACAAAATATACATTTTGGAGATAAATCCCCTATTGATTTCTTCATTTGCAAATACATTCTCCCATACTGAGGATTGTGTTTTCATTTTGTTCATGGTTTCCTTTGCTGTGCAAAAGCTTTTAAGTTTAATTAGGTCCCATTTGCTTATTTTTGTTTTTATTTTCATTATTCTAGGAGGTGAACTTGGGCAAACTCTGGGAGATGGTGAGGGACTGGGATGCCTGGTGAGGTGTATTCCACGGGGTCGCAAAGAGTCGGACACCACTGGGCGACTGAACAACAAAGGAGGTGGGTTCAGAAAGATATTGCTGTGATTTATGTCAGAGACTCTTCTGCGTATGTTTTCCTCTAAGAGTATTATAGTCTTTGGTCTTACATTTAGGTCTTTAATACATTTTGAGTTTATTTTTGTATACGGTCTTAGAGAATGTTCTAATTCCATTCTTTATATGTAACTGTCTAGTTTTCCCAGCACCACTTATTGAAGAAACTTCAATATTCTTCAATATTATTCTTGTCTCCTATGTTGTAGATTAATTGAGAATATGTGTATGGGTTTATTTTGGGGCTTCCTATTCTGTTCCATTGATCTATAAGTCCGTCTTTGTGCCAATACCGTACTGCTTTAGCTTAATAGTATAGTCTGAAGTCAGGGAGCCTGATTTCTCAAGTTTCCGTTTTTCTTTCTCAGGATTGCTTTGAGCTCCTCAGACATGGACAGCGGGCTCTAACCACCACCCATCATTGCTGATAGCAGGAATAGTAGTTGCAGAGTCACTGTTGATGTCCTTGGCTCCTCTGTTCCTTCCCCTTTTTAAATGTTTTCTATTTCAGGAATAGAAATAATGAATTATTTTTTTTTTCCATAGAAGCAACTGAATCATATCAACATACTTAGGTTTGTAGAAAACATTAAAAAGATTCATAGTGCTATAGAATAAACATAGAATAACTACACATTCCCTAATATCATACATGGAGCTGAGATAGTGATACAAAATTCCCAACTCAGTGTAATAGTTTGAGTCAGTGGGCTTATTTGGTTGAAGTTGGCACGGGGAGCCAAGATTGCTGGTGGGGTTCCTGTAAGCTGCAAAGATCTCTCCATTAACAGAGCATGTATCTTGGATCCCAGCTTTAAGTCTTGTTGCCTGCATATTTGGGTGTATATCTGTGGATACTAAGCGAGGTAATCTATGTGACAGTGAAATACACATACTGTCACCTATCGTATGCTGATGTAGCTGATGACAATCAAAAAGAGACCTCTGTGAATGCCCTGCCGCTAATGACAGAACAACTCAAAGCACAGCAGCTTTGTTGCGGGGGTGAAAAAAAAGTGTATTATCATACATATTGGGCTTCACAGGTGGTGCTAGTGGTAAAGAATCTGCCTGTCAATGCAGGAGATACAAGAGACACCAGTTCGATCTCAGGGTCAGGAAGATCCCCTTGAAGTGGGTACGGCAACCCATTCCAGTATTCTTGTCTGGAGAATCTCCATGGACAGAGAAGCCTGGCGGGCTACAGTCCTTAGGGTCGCAGAGTCAGATACGATGGAAGTGACTTAGCATGCACACACATCATAAATATTGTATAGGTAATTTATACAATATACCGATTGAAATTTCCTCTGACAGCATCCCAACACTTTTCACAAACAGTTCTTGAGCATTAAAAGGCTGTATATCCTATCTCGATCACTGTCAATCTCAACCAAGCTTCTGTGGGAAGCTCAAGTTTCAGGCTGTGGAGTGAAGGTGAAACTGTGAAATACTCAAAGTGAAGGGCTATCAATGGCTCTAATGCAACATGAGGCCAGTATGCACTTGATCCCCCAGAGGCAGCGACCCTCGAAGGGCTAGCATATTTCAGTGGTTTCTGCTGAAGAGAGCGTGACAGGAAGAGACTTAACACAATATTTAGGACAGAAGGAGGATTCCCTGTCCCAAGCGCAGCCTATCCCTGCAGGGAGACTGTGTGAGAGGAAAGCGGTCACTTGACTACTTTTCTAGCTCAGCTGTGCAATCGTGGCTCCTCACCGAAAAGCACAGGACTGGCAGGGCAGGACGTCAGCTTCCTCCTCCCCCTACGCCAAGGTAAAGTGAAAGTAAGCTGGCACTCGGAAAACTACTAGTGTTCTTCCTCATCAAGGCACACGGAAAAGGGTGGCAGGAAAAGGGGTTACATTTCATTTGGTTTCAGTACTTCCTGTACTCAAAGCTTGCCATAGCAGAGCTCCAAGAAATTACTTTCTTTGTTACCCTCTTAAAGCACAAACTTTTATAACTGGCTTTCCTTATGGTTGCTCTAAAAGACAGAGGCATCTGAAAAGGCGTTGTGATCCACTTTACATTTCTATGAAAAAGATTATTTTTAAAACGGAAATTAGACGTTCACCTCATATCTAGTCATCTGAGGCAGTAACATGCTTTTCCTGAGAGGAAGAGGAAGTAGGTCGTTTCCTATAGGGCTCTTCCTGCCTTTAACTTTAAATACTTGACCACTATTTTTCTGTTGGGGCAATTTTATTTAACAGTGATAAACTTCCCTCAGAGAAATCATTTACTTTGCAATAGGATCTAAATTCAAACATCTCTGATTTCTTGAAAATGAAACAAAGGCTGAAGTAGGAAGGACATTACAATGGTTAACACAAACTGCTGACTCCAGCGTTGCCTCTGTTTCTTTCGTAACTCGGCTTCCCGAGGTCAGCTGGCATGCTTGTTTGCCCTGGATTTGATTGTTAGGTGGATAGTGACAATCTCCATAGAAGGTTTCCAAGGCCGGACCCCATGAAGGAAAAGGTTTGATATATCAGGATGTGAACTTCATGGGAGAAGGCGTTTGCTTTTTTCACACTGTATTGCTCAGCACCTGATGAATGTGTGGAAAATACTTGCTGTATAGCTGGGAGGAGAATTACTTTGCCTATATCGGACTGAGCTATTCTCAAATACTTTCAAAACCATTCACCAATGACTGCCACTTATAACTTACTTTGAGGTTAGCATATCCTTTCTGCATTTATTCAGTTTCTTTTTTGAGAAGAAAACAGTCTATTGAAAAAGTAATATATGAGTTTTAAAAAATCAATACCTGTAATAAAGGCTTATTTACTAAGTATTCGTTAAGCAACTAAAATGTTGCTGTTCAATCTCCCCAGCTCTTTGTGACCCCGTTGGTCTGCAGCATACTGGGTAAAGGAATTGTTGGGTGGGCAGAGGGAAGTGGGGTGGGAGTGTTTCACCCTGTGGGAGCATCCTGGTCTGGGAGGTGGGATGTACTTGGACTAATAACCCAGCACAGGTGGGAAGTCAGGCAGAAGAGGTTCAGACTAAAGGCAGTGAGATTTCTTATCTATTCCAGGTGGAAACAAAAGCTGCAAAGATCCATTTGAGAGCTAGCCAAAGAGATTTAAAAAATTCCAGAGTCTTAAAAAGACTAGAATGGAAAATACAGGTGGTTAATTATAAACACGGTTGAGGGTGAGGTGGGAGATGAGGGAGGAGGAAGACAACAACAAATGACTTCAAGCCCGAGCCTCAGTGACAGGGACATGAAACTCTTAACAGGAGTGAAGATCATGATGGGAACAGTTGTTTATTGGGGGAACGGGGTGAGGGAGTGAGGCTGGATTAAAACTTCTCAGGTGAAGTGAAGACAGTTCACTGGGGATGTCCATTAGGTAGTGGAAAGCCTGGTGGGGATTACACAGTAGCTTGAGTAACAGGTGTCTTGTTTTTTAAGTGATATTTTTATGTGACTAGGTTATACTGTCATGTTTCAAAAGGTGAAAATGAATCTCCTTTCCACCTCCCCCACCCCGTAGACCATTTTTTCTCTACTGAAGGAACTACGGTTTCCAGTCTCTTGAGTATCGGTCTAGAAATATTCCATATATATGTGTGTATATATCTCTATCTATCTGAAAGTGAAAAGTGAAAGTGTTAATTGCTCAGTTGTGTTTGACTCTTTGGGACCCCATGGACTGTAGCCCGCCAGCCTCCTCTGGCCATGGGATTCTCCAGGCAAGAATACTGGATTGGGTTGCCATTTCCTTCTCCAGGGGATCTTTCTGACCCAAGGATTGAACCCAGGTCTCTTGCATCGCAGGCAGATTCTTTACTATCTGAGCCCCCAGGGAAGCCCTATCTATCTATCATCTATCCATTATTGTGCCGAGCAGCACTGCTTGCAGGATCTGAGTTCCCTAACCAAGGACTGAACCCCAGCCCCTGGCGGTGAAAGCACTGAGTTCTAACCACTGGACCATTTTTATGTCCCTGGGAGAGTTTCGTATTTTTTAAAATATTTATTTATTTGGCCAGGTCTTAGTTGGGGCACACCGCATCTTTGATCTTTGCTGGGACATGTGGGATCTAGTTCCCTGAGTAGGGATGGAACTCTGGCCCCTAGCATTGTGAGTGCAGAGTCTTAGTCACTAGAACACCAGAGAAGTCCTTGGTATTTTTGCTTTTTAAAGGCTAGAGAAGGCTTTTGTGTGTCTTTGAGACAGAAGGGAAAGAACAAGAAGAGAGGTAGAGACTGAGGAAGCAAATTAAAGAGGAATTACTGAAGCAAGGTCTAGTGGAGGTGGAGAAGATATAACCACTGATGTAAGCATATGTTTTAGTGGGAAGAGTGGACCCTTTTGAGAGCAGGAAGGACAGGCTGATGGCCGTAGGGGTTTGTGATGCTGCATCACTCAGAGGACCAAGTATCCTGCCCAGGTGGTGGTAGAGATGCATGCAGAGGTCGACCAGTGATTTGAGGAAGATGGCAGAAAAGATGTAAAATAGCCACTGTGGATACTAGAAGATATCATAGAACTGTCAGATCCCCCAAAAAAGTCATTCTGAAAAGGTTTATTTTGATTTATAAAAGAAATATCACCATAGCAACTTAAAGCTATTTACAGATTTAAAAATTAATTTACAGAATGTATACACATCATATTACATTAAATAGCTTTAGTTAAAACATTACAGGTAGTGTTGAACATACACAATGAAACATAAATCAAGTTCTAAATCACATAAATGCCCTCGAAGCATGCTCAAAACCACTGGAAGATGGTCCAGGAAAAACTGGAAAAATAAGATTTCAGAAATCAACACTAAAGATGATTACACCACCGGTTGCAGGTTATGTGGAAGTAGAAGTCACTTTAACCTTGAACTGCAACCAGATACTTAGGTGTAAGACAGAAAAAAATGTTTTTCTTCATTTTATATTTTAATTATTCTGGTGTAGCTCCTAGAACACAGGACTTGAAGATTTATACTCTGATGCATGTGAAGGTAGGATCATCAAGGATGATGTTATATGTGGCTAATTAGGCATCACACTTTCTTTTGCAGATTACATGCGCTGGGAAGGGAAGGGAGAGGGTGCATGGAAATCATGACTGTGGATCGAGTTGTCCCTGTTGGCTCAGGGCTTCATCTACACATTAACAGCCCCAGGGGAAGAATACCATCCAAAGCCTTGGCACTGACCCTGGTCTTGGATGCTGCCTAAGTGCTGGGCACTGTCCCTGAAGCCAGAGAGGGGACGTGTGGCAGCTGCCTGGGCATGCTTCCCTCAGTGAAGTTGCCGGGCTGAATGATGCAGTGGCTGCCAGCTACGTGAAGAGGCTAAAGTTTGAGACCTATGTGTCAGGGATTGCTGATGACAAATAATTTTTTGAGGAAGGTGTACAAAAACAGATGTTTAACAAGACCTGAGAATTATTATCCACCTTAATTAAGCAAAGGTATAGAAGGGTCTATTTCAGTTCATCTCTTTAGGTACGGTCTTATAAGTAAATAGAACTCCCCTATTGTGGGTTGCCTGACTTGCAGTCAGGTATGTGACCCTGAATTATAAGTTCCAGCAAACAGGTTAATAATAATTAAAAATAGCTAATTTTGCTTATATGGCAACTAGTGACATTTCATGATTACAAGCCTTACAAATCTAATACAGTATAATTTTTTCTTGTATATAGATTGCTTACACATTAAAATATCAAAGGCACTTTTAGGTTACATGATAAACAAAGATACATTAATAGAGACAGGATTATTTATTGGTTCCTTCAGTTTCTGTGTCCTCGGTGATCACTGATAGCCCAGTTTTGCACTTCACCTTTGGCGAATAGTGTGAAGAAAATGGCACCAAATACATTGATAGCAGCAGCGATGCAGAAAACAGTTTGCCATTCTCCAATAGTGTTCTGCAGAGAAAGACAGAAAAAGATGCAAATGCAAAAATATCTTGTTTGTAGTTCACTTTTAGAAAAAGGTGGTGCCTCAAGACTGTTGTGACATAGCAGTAGCATTATTGGTAAAACCTGGACAACACAAATGTCCATCAACAGTCAACTTGTGGCATATGTATTCAATGGAATACTACACAGCAATGAGAATGAATGACCCACAACAACATAGATACAGCTCACAAAATGTTAAGCAAAAGAAGCCGGACACAAAAGAGTAGTGAGTGATTCTACTGATATAAAGCCAATCAGACAAAGCTAATCTATGGTGTTAAGAAGTCAGGATAGTGGTTCCTCTTGGTGGGGATGAAAGAGATAGGAAGGGCTACCTGGCCACTGTGCAAGGGAGATAACGTTCTGTTTCTTGATTGGGTGGGTGCAGGTTATGTGGATGTTTTAACTTTGTGAAAATTCGTCCTACTATGTACTTAGGATTTGTGCATTTTAAAAATGCATGTTATACTTCAAGAAAAAATTTACTAAAAATAAAACATTGGTATGTCCTCGAATCATGTGTTACTAGGAAAGTATTAGTATTATGCCAGCACATCACCTCCTAAGTTCTCATGTGGAATGTGTTAGGGGCAGATCAAGTAAGGATGAGTTAAGACGGACTTTGAAGTTCAAGTTTGAGACCTGGCTTGAAAGATCCTGCAGGGCTCTTGAAAGTGAAAGTGAAGTCGATCATTCGTGTCTGACTCTTTGCGACCCCATGGACTGTAGCCTACCAGGCTCCTCTGTCCATGGGATTTTCCAGGCAATAGTACTGGAGTGGATTGCCATTTCCTTCTCCAGGGGATCTTCCCAACCCAGGGGTTGAACCCAGGTCTCCCGCATTGTAGACAGATGCTTTACCGTCTGAGCCACCAGGGAAGTTGCAGGGCTCTTGAATGGCACACAATACATGACGTGGATGGGATTTGTCAGTGAGAGATCAAAAAGATACAGTGTGTAATCCAGTACAAAAATATCCAGAAGTCTAATCATTATGAATTATGACATTTTTGCACAATAAAAATAATTTATGTAAAAAATATCCAGTAGTTATCTAAATCTCTGGGTCATGTGACTATCTTTAATAACTTTTTTTTTTGGATTTTCACATTTTCAGTGTAACCGGGGGCTACATTTGCAGCACTTAGAAAAGAAAAACAAAACAAACAGCAGAACTAGCAATGAGGAAGAAAAAGAAAACCAGGAAGTTGGAAGCTGGCATGAAATGATTTATTTAGGAAAAAAGGAAAAAGAAAGGAGCACTCTGTGGTTAATTATGCTTATTTGAGATAGCTCAACATTCAGAAAATGAAGATCATGGCATCTGGTCCCATCACTTCATGGCAAATAGATGGGGAAACAGTGGAAATAGTGTCAGACTTTATTTTTTGGGGCTCCAAAATCACTGCAGGTGGTGACTGTAGCCATGAAATTAAAAGACGCTTACTCCTGGGAAGAAAAGTTACGACCAACCTAAATAGCATATTGAAAAGCAGAGACATTACTTTGCCTACAAAGTTCTTTCTAGTCAAGGCTATGGTTTTTCCTGTGGTCATGTATGGATGTGAGAGTTGGACTGTGAAGAAAGCTGAGCACCGAAGAATTGATGCTTTTGAACTGTGGTGTTGGAGAAGACTCTTGAGAATCCCTTGGACTGCAAGGAGATCCAACCAGTCCATTCTGAAGGAGATCAGTCCTGGGATTTCTTTGGAAGGGATTATGCTAGAGCTGAAACTCCAGTACTTTGGCCACCTCATGCCAAGAGTTGACTCATTGGAAAAGACTCTGATGCTGGGAGGGATTGGGGGCAGGAGGAGAAGGGGACGACAGAGGATGGGATGGCTGGATGGCATCACTGACTCGATGGACGTGAGTCTCAGTGAACTCCAGGAGTTGTTGATGGACAGGGAGGCCTGGCATGCTGCAATTCATGGGGTCGCAAAGAGTCGGACACGACTGAGTAACTGAACTGAACTGAATTGAGATTAATGTATTTTGGTGAAAAAAATCTTAGAACTGCTGCTTAAATTTTAGGGACTATTTAGATATGGTTGCTAACAATGTGTTATCATCCTAGGGTAGAAGTCGGTCAGTAATTATAGTTATAAATCAGAGAGACAGGTTTAAGACAGTTTCTTAGGATTCCAAGACAAAGCTTCTCTGTGTGTGATCTACAGGATGAAATAACACTTCAGTGTTATCTGGAGGCAATGGGTGACTTAAAATCAATCAATAGTATCAGAAATTCACAAAGCTCCTAGTTTGCCTCTTAACAAAAAAATTCCACCAGTTTTTCAAGAATACTGTTTTGTCTGTAACAAAATTGAACCTCAGGCACGCTCTGACCTTTTATTTCATTCTTCTTCTTCTTAATTTTTGGCCATGTCACACAGCTTGTGGGATCTCAGCTTGCGGACTGAACCTGAGCCACAGCAGTGAGTGCCAAATCCTAAGCACGGACTTCCAGGGAACTTCCTGTTTCATTATTTATTTATGTTCTGACTCATTCCACAAAATTTTGGTGGTTGTGCAGTAAACTTTAATTGTAAGTAATTACAATTGTAAAGGCAAATGTGCTTTTCCTTTAAAAAAAAAAAATAATGGCCTTTTGAACTTCCCTGGTGGCACAGTGGGTGAGAATCTGCCAGCCAATGCAGAGGACACAGGTTCGATCCCTGGTCCAGGAAGATTCCACATACTGTGGAGCAACTAAACCTCTGGGTCACAACTACTGGACTGGGTCCGAGCTCTAGAGCCCTGGAACCACAACTGCTGAGCCTAGGTGCTGCAACTACTGAACTCTGTACCTACAGCAAGAAGAGAAGCCACTGCAATGAGAAGCCCATACAACACAATAAAGAGTAGCTCCTGCCTGCCACAACTAGCAAAAACCCACGCACAGCGATGAAGACCCAGTACAACCAAAAATAAATAAAAGTATAAAAAAAATAGTAAATTACAAGAATGGCCTTCTAATAATATTAAACAAACGCTAAAACAACATATCTGAAATCCAGTTCATTTCCACTTTACAAACATTCAAGACTTGAATTCAGGAGTCCGTATCTTCCCAGCAGAAGTGCCAGGACTATTGAGAATGTATGGAATTACTCATGGTAGTGTGTAAGCTAACCTAAGCTGACTTAGGTTCTTGTGTTGCCACAATGCTCCAGGAAGATAAGGCTAAACATCTGTGACCTGATCATGCTGAGACGTTTCAACATTCCTTTCCATTAGGTGAGAGAAAAGCATAACAAGGAGGCACTGATTCACTTGAGTAAGGAATTAGAAATGGTAGAGAGCGCCACCTGCAGTGAACACAAGAGTATTTGGTAATAAGACAATTTGTAGGCATAGCCTGAAAATCCTAAGGATTGGATAGTGTTAATTTCATCACAGAGACAAAAAATTAAGTCTATTTATAGAGATTTAAATAAGCCTTTTTTTTTTTTTTTTTGCAGTCAGTAAATAAGCCTCTTGAAGAATCCAATTTCACTAGTCCTTTAGTTTTTCTTAAACAGTAAACTAGAGTTTGAAAGGGCCTTTGAGGTTGCTGAATTTGGTTTTTTATACAACTCAGAGTCCCTGCTTAGTGATCTGGCCTCAGGCGGCCATCTGGCTTCAGGGCAGACCAGCCCCGGGTCCATGGTATTTCCGGGGCAGTGCCTGGGCCCTGGGGGGTGGGAGGGGCCCCTCCCACACCCTGGCTCACCCCTCCAGGCTCCGTCCCCACAAACTGGCTGTTCCCTTCTCTGTACCCAAAGCACTCTACACACATTTTTTTCTGCCTTCATCACACTGTACATACAACCTTCAAATAATGAGAATTTGCAATTTTGCCTTCGAATCCTTTGTATCTGTCACACAAATAAGCACTCAAGAAGTGCCAGTTGACATAGGGAATTGATTACTGGCTAGATTGATCTTTCCCCTTTTGATTCCCCCTCTTCTCCTCCTGGCCGCCTCTATCTCCCTCCTACCTATTCTCTTCTCCATGTAACTCTGTGAACCTCTCTGGGTGTCCCTCACTGTGGAGAATCTTTTCACCATTAACCTAGATGTTTTATTATTGGTGCTGTATGGATGGAGAAGTCTTGAGGCTACTGTAAGAATAAGACTGAAAACCAGAGGCAGGAGGCTTAAGTCCAAAACCTGAGAACTCCAGAGAACTCCTGACTCCAGGGAATATTAATCGATAAGAGCTCATCCAAAAGCCTCCATACCTACACTGAAACCAAGCACCACCCAAGAGCCAACAACTTCCAGAGCAAGACATACCATGCAAATTCTCCAGCAATGCAGGAACATAGCCCTGAGCTTCAATACACAGGCTGCTCAAAGTCACACCAAACCCATAGACATCTCAAAACTCACTACTGGACACTTCATTGCACTCCAGAGAGAAGAAATCCAGCTTCACCCACCAGAACACCAACGCAAGCTTCCCAAACCAGGAAACCTTGACAAGCCACTTGTCCAGCCCCACCCACAGGGAGTAACCTCCACAATAAAGAGGAACCACAAATTGCCAGAATACAGAAAGGCCACCCCAAACACAGCAATCTAAACAAGATGAAAAGGCAGAGAAATAATCAGCAGGTAAAGTTCAGTTCAGTCGCTCAGTCATGTCCGACTCTTTGTGACCCCATGAATCGCAGCACGCCAGGCCTCCCTGTCCATCAACAACTCCCAGAGTTTACTCAAACTCATGTTCATCGAGTCGGTGATGCCATCCAGCCATCTCATCCTCTGTTGTCTCCTCCTCCTCCTGCCTGCAATCCCTCCCAGCATCAGAGTCTTTTCCAATGAGTCAACTCTTCGCATGAGGCGGCCAAAGCACTGGAGTTTCAGCTTTAGCATCAGTCCTTCCAATGAACACCCAGGACTGATCTCCTTTAGAATGGACTGGTTGGATCTCCTTGCAGTCCAAGGGACTCTCAAGAGTCTTCTCCAACACCACAGCTCAAAAGCATCAATTCTTCGGTGCTCAGCTTTCTCCACAGTCCAACTCTCACATCCACACATGACCACAAGGACTCTTTAATATCCGTAAATCAATCAGTGTAATATACCACATTAACAAATTGAAAGATAAAAACCATATGATTATCTCAATAGATGCAGAGAAAGCCTTTGACAAAATTCAACATCCATTTATGATAAGAACTCTCCAGAAAGCAGGAATAGAAGGAACATACCTCAACATAATAAAAGCTATATATGACAAACCCACAGCCAACATTACCCTCAATGGTGAAAAATTGAAAGCATTTCCCCTAAAGTCAGGAACAAGACAAGTGTGCCCACTCTCACCACTACTATTCAACGTAATTTTGGAAGTTTTAGCCACAGCAATCAGAGAAGAAAAAGAAATAAAAGGAATCCAGATTGGAAAATAAGAAGTAAAACTTTAACTGTTTGCAGATGACATGATCCTCTATATAGAAAACCCTAAAGACTCCACCAGAAAATTACTAGAGCTAATCAATGAATACAGTAAAGTTGCAGGATATAAAATTAACACACAGAAATCCCTTGCATTCCTATACAATAACAATGAGAAAACAGAGAAATTAAGGAAACAATTCCATTCACCATTGCAACGAAAAGAATAAAATACATAGGAATATACCTACCTAAAGAAACAAAAGACCTATATATAGAAAACTATGAAACACTGATGAAAGAAATCAAAGAGGACACAAATAGATGGAGAAATATACCATGCTCATGGATCGGAAGAATCAAAATAGTGAAAATGAGTATACTACCCAAAGCAACCTATAGATTCAATTCAATCCCTATTAAGCTACCAGTGGTATTTTTCAGAGAACTAGAACAAATAATTTCACAATTTGTATAGAAATACAAAAACCTCGAATAGCCAAAGCAATCTTGAGAAAGAAGAATGGAACTGGACGAATCAACCTGCTTGACTTCAGGCTATACTACAAACCTACAGTCATCAAGACAGTATGGTGCTGGCACAAAGACAGAAATATAGATCAATGGAACAAAATAGAAAGCCCAGAGATAAATCCATGCACCTATGGACACCTTATTTCTGACAAAGGAGGCAAGAATATACAATGGAGAAAAGACAATCTCTTTAACAAGTGGTGCTGGGAAAACTGGTCAACCAGTTGTAAAAGAATGAAACTAGAACATTTTCTAACACCATACACACACAAAAAATTTAAAATGGATTAAAAATCTAAACGTAGGACCAGAAACTATAAAACTCCCAGAGGAAAACATAGGCAAAACACTCTCTGACATAAATCACAGCAGGATCCTCTATGACCCACCTCCCAGAGTAATGGAAATAAAAGCAAAAATAAACAAATGGGACCTAATTAAACTTAAAAGCTTTTGCACAATGAAGGCAACTATAAGCAAGGTGAAAAGACAGCCTTCGGGATGGGAGAAAATAATAGCAAAGGAAGCAACTCACAAAGAATTAATCTCAAAAATATACAAGGAACTCCTACAGCTCAATTCCAGAAAAATAAACGACCCAATCAAAAAGTGGGCCAAAGAACTAAACAGACATTTCTCCAAAGAAGGCATACAGATGGCTAACAAACACATGAAAAGATGCTCAACATCTCTCATTATCAGAGAAATGCAAATCAAAACCACAATGAGGTACCATCTCTCGCAGGTCAGAATGGCTGCTATCCAAAAGTCCACAAACAATAAATGCTGGAGACAGTGTGGAGAAAAGGGAACCCTCTTACACTGTTGGTGGGAATGAAAACTAGTACAGCCACTATGGAGAACAGTGTGGAGATTCCTTAAAAAACTGGAAATAGAACTTGCCATATGACCCAGCAATCCCACTGTTGGGCATACACACCGAGGAAACCAGAATTGAAAGAGACACGTGTACCCCAATGTTCATCACAGCACTGTTTATAATATCCAGGACATGGAAGCAACCTAGATGTCCATTGGCAGACGAATGGATAAGAAAGCTGTGATACATATACACAATGGAATATTATTCAGCCATTAAAAGAGTACATTTGAATCAGTTCTAATGAGGTGGATGAAACTGGAGCCTATTATATAGAGTGAAGTAAGTCAGAAAGAAAAACACCAATACAGTATACTAACACATATATATGGAAATTAGAAAGATGGTAATGATAACCTTATATGCGAGACAGCAAAAGAGACACAGATGTATAGAACAGTCTTCTGGACTCTGTGGGAGAAGATGAGGGTGGGATGATTAGGGAGAATGGGGTTGAAACATGTATATTATTATATGTGAAACAGATTGCCAGTCCAGGTTCGATGCATGAGACAAGGTGCTCAGGGCTGGTACACTGGGATGACCCAGAGGGATGGGATGGGGAAGGAGGTGGGAGGGGGGTTCAGGATGGGGGACACATGTAAACCCATGGCTGATTCATGTCAATGTATGGCCAAAACCACTACAATATTGTAAAGTAATTAGCCTCCATTTAAAATAAATAAATTAAAAAAATAAAAAATAAAATAGAGAGGAAGAAAACAAGAAGTGCCAGTTGAATATACGTTTGACTGTTTCAGGGCTCACTAATTCACGGTGGTGGTGGTTTAGTTGCTAAGTCATGTCTGACTCTTTTTTTGAAATTTACTTATTTTGGCCTTGCTAGGTCTTTGTTGCTGCAGGGCTCTCTCCAGTTGGCGAGCGGGGGCTACACTCTAGATGCAGGCTTCTCGTTGTGGTGGCTTCTCTTGTTGTGGAGCACAGGTTCCAGGTGCGTGGACTTGAGTAGCTATGGTGCACTGGCTGAGTTGCTCCGCAGCATGTGGGACTGTCCCAGACCAGGGATCGAACCCATGTCTCCTGCACTGGCAGGTGGACTCTTTACCACTGGGCCACCAGGGAAGCCCTGTGTCTGACTCTTGCAACCTGATGGACTGTAATACACCAGGCTCCTCTGTCCACAGGCCTTCCCAGGCAAGAATACTGGAGTGGGTTGCCATTTTCCTTCTCTAGGAGATCTTCCCAACCCAGGGATTGAACCCACACTGAACCTGTGTCTCCTGCATTGCAGGTAGATTATTTACTGCTGAGCCACCAGGGAAGCCCACTAAGTCATAGGGCAGCCCATTCCACACAGTAAAAGCTTTAAACAGAAAATTTGCTATTTATCTCCTCCTAACTTCTTTCTCAGAGAAGGCAATGGCAACCCACTCCAGTACTCTTGCCTGGAAAATCCCAAGGATGGAGGAGCCTGGTAGGCTGCAGTCCATGGGGTCGCTAAGAGTCAGACACACGACTGAGTGACTTCACTTTCACTTTTTACTTTCATGTATTGGAGGAGGAAATGGCAACCCACTCCAGTGTTCTTGCCTGGAGAATCCCAGGGACGGCAGGGCCTGGTGGGCTGCCGTCTATGGTGTCGCACAGAGTCAGACACAACTGAAGCAGCTTAGCAGTAGCAGCAGCAACTTCTTTCTATCTGCTTTTGTGGAACTGTTGAGAGAAGTCACCATCTTTTGAATGTGTGAAGACATCTATGCATGCCTGCTAAGTCACTTCAGTTATGTCTGACTCTTTGTGACCCCATGGACTGTATGTAGCCTGCCAGGTTCCTCTTTCATGGGATTCTCCAGTCAAGAATACTGGAATGAGTTGCCACACCCTCCTCCAGGGGATTTTCCCGACTCGGGGATTGAACCTGTGTCTCCTGCACTACAGGCGGATTCTGTACCACTGAGTCACCAGGGAAGCCCAAAGACATCTATACATTTGCTAAATCTTCTGTTTTTCTAAACGTTCTTGATAATTTCAACTGTTTTTGTTCATTCGCACATGATTTCCTGATATCTTTGTGGTTCCACTTCTTGAATAATTCTACACTGCCAAATTTATTTGTTCAAACCAAAGATACAAGTCATGTATCTGCTATAATATCACAACTCTTAAGGAGTTGTGCGGGTTCAGTTATAAGATCTTCATTGTTCTATTGTTCTGTCTAAAATTCAGAGTGTTCTTTGAAATATACTTTCCCACCTACTAAGGCATTTAGCTTTTCATTGCTGTAAATAACTGCACAAGAATAGGCATTCAGCATTTTCAGTTTAGTTCAGTTCACTCGCTCAGTCGTGTCTGACTCTTTGCGACTCCGTGAATTGCAGCACACCAGGCCTCCCTGTCCATCACCAACTCCCGGAGTTCACTCAGACTCACGTCCATCGAGTCGGTGATGCCATCCAGCCATCTCATCCTCTGTCGTCCCCTTCTCCTCCTGCCCCCAATCCCTCCCAGCATCAGAGTCTTTGCCAATGAGTCAACTCTTCACATGAGGTGGCCAAAGTACTGGAATTTCAGCTTTAGCATCAGTCCTTCCAAAGAACACCCAGGACTGATCCCTTAATAATGGACTGGTTGGATCTCCTTGCAGTCCAAGGGACTCTCAAGAATCTTCTCCAACACCACAGCTCAAAAGCAGCAATTCTTCGGCGCTCAGCTTTCTTCACAGTCCAACTTTCACATCCATACATGACCACTGGAAAAACCATAGCCTTGACTAGATGGACCTTTGTTGGCAAAGTAATGTCTCTGCTTTTGAATATGCTATCTAGGTTGGTCATAACTTTCCTTCCAAGGAGTAAGCGTCTTTTAATTTTATGCCTGCAATCACCATCCGCAGTGATTTTGGAGCCCCCCCAAATAAAGTCTGACACTGTTTCCACTGTTTCCCCATCTATTTCCCTTGAAGTGATGGGACCAGATGCCATGATCTTCATTTTCTGAGTGTTGAGCTTTAAGCCAACTTTTTCACTCTCCTCTTTCACTTTCATCAAGAGGTTTTTAAATTCCTCTTCACTTTCTGCCATAAGGGTGGTGTCATCTGCATATCCGAGGTTATTGATATTTCTCCCAGCAATCTTGATTCCAGCTTGTGCTTCTTCCAGCCCAGCATTTCTCATGATGTACTCTGCATATAAGTTAAATAAGCAGGGTGACAATATACAGCCTTGATGTACTCCTTTTCCTATTTGGAACCAGTCTGTTGTTCCGTGGCCAGTTCTAGCTGTTGCTTCCTGATCTGCATATAGGTTTCTCAAGAGGCAGGTCAGGTGGTCTGGTATTCCCATCTCTTTCAGAATTTTCCACAGTTTCTTGTGATCCACACGGTCAAAGGCTTTGGCATAGCAGAAATAGATGTTTTTCTGGAACTCTCTTCCTTTTTCCATGATCCAGCAGATGTTGGCAATTTGATCTCTGGTTCCTCTGCCTTTTCTAAAACCAGCTTGAACATCTGGAAGTTCACGGTTCATGTATTGCTGAAGCCTTGCTTGGAGAATTTTGAGCATTACTTTACTAGCGTGTGAGATGAGTGCAATTGTGCGGTAGTTTGAGCATTCTTTGGCATTGCCTTTGTTTGGGATTCAGCATTTCACCCTTAATTAAATATACTCAATATAGATGTGCAGTTTCAAATGAACTGTTTAGACCTTTTTGGTTTATGAGTAAGTTATCTACTTACCTCAGGAGTAAGACTTCTAGCAATGATGGGCCCAATCATTCCAGGAATAGTGGCAAAGGTATTTGTGATGCCCAGGAGAATACCAGCATACCTGCAGAGACATTTTCATAGAGGTTTATTAATGTGTTACACAGTTTTTTTGGGGGGAGGGTGGGAATTGAACTTGTCTGTACTCCCTGCAATGGAAGTGCAGAATCTTAACCATTGAACCACCAGGCAATTCCCTGTGTTACACATTTAAGTAGCTTCTGTCCATAGATAACTACATTCCTATGCTGTACTCTTGTGAAATTTTATGTCTAAAAGCAATGTCTTACTGAAATAGGACTAAATAGTTAGCTGCTGAAAACCTTGTATTTCAATAGTTCTAACATCATATAGAGGAACACAGCCATTGAAATCATCTCTTTTACAGTGAAATGGAGACGTGCTGAGATATGATTTTCATACAAGATGGTGTCTAGATAGGAAGCTTCATGTATCTTAAAATTTTTTAAGTTAAAAAAAAGAATTTATTTCCCGATTACAAAATTTATGTCATTGTTAAAAATTTTAAATAAGAAAAATACTATGAAGAAAGTAAG
Organism: Bos mutus; assembly: GCF_027580195.1. Lineage (NCBI taxonomy): Eukaryota > Metazoa > Chordata > Mammalia > Artiodactyla > Bovidae > Bos > Bos mutus. The sequence goes on from NC_091625.1 coordinate 13,137,818, forward strand.
ATTACTTATAATCCTTCTATGCAGAGACAATCAACAGTAACATTTTGGTAAATATCCTAATTTTTTCCTGTATATATTTTAATATATCTAATAACATAACAATATATTATTATAGAAATGAGATATCAAGCACAGTTTCACAACTTACTTGTTGAACTTATTACATACCTTCCTGTAGCTAAATCCCTGCATATTGTCCCAGAAATTGATAAACTGAGTTATAAATACTGTGTGTATATGACAAAGATGCCTATTGATAAAAATTCTTTTCAGAATCTTTATTGTCCTCAAAGCTGATACTTCATGTTTTAAGAGGTAATCATTCTCTAATTCAAGTTTGCTAATTTTGACCTCATAGTCTCCCCGAAAACTCATGTTTTATTCTCCTTTATTATTTCCAGTGCAACATATGTGCTAATTCAATATATGCTGACCAGAGAAATGGTGTGTGGCCCGCAGTTGGTCAGGTCCCACGCCTGGTCCTATGGGGCTCTGGCTGCACTGGCTGCTGGAGCTTTGTCCCCTGGAGACAAAGGGACAAAGTACCTTCTCCTGGGACTTGATTCTGAAGGATTATACAGTATGTAACATTTTGGATTACATGCTAGGGTTGCTGAACAGTATTCTAAGTTGTGTGTATTAACAGAAAAACTTGGGATTTTGTCTTGCAGATGGCCCTACAATTCTAAATTTTGTAGACTGAGGCATCATTTGATATAGTCCTATGTGGTTCAGATGGTAAAGCGTCTGCCTGCAATGGGGGAGACCTGGGTTTGATCCCTGGGTTGAGAAGATCCTCTGGAGAAGGAAATGGCAATCCACTCTAGTTCTCTTGCTTGGAAAATCCCATGGACGGAGGAGCGTGGTAGGGTACAGTCCATGGGGTTGCAAAGGGTCAGACATGACTGAGAGAGTTCACTTTCACTTTATCTCCCCTGTATTTCCTGTACACTGGTAGTATCTATGGGCTTCTTTGGTGGCTCAGATGGTAAAGAATCTGCTTGCAGTGCAGGAGACCCAGGTTCAATCCCTGGGTCGGAAAGATTCCCTGGAGAAGGGAATGGCAGGCAACCCACTCCAGTATTCTTGCCTGGAGAATTCCATGGACAGAGGAGCCTGGCAGACTACAGTCCATAGGGTCGTGGCAAGACTATAGACTTGAGATCCTAGAGGGTTCATTATATTTAGGTTTGATATTTTTAGCATGAAAACTCAATGGTGGTGGTAGAGTTAAAAATTAGTTAATCAAGTAAATTAAGTTGTTTTTTATAAAAGTCTCCTGTGCTGTGTGCAGTGCTTAGTCACTCAGTCGTGTCCGACTCTTTGCGACCTCATGGACTGTAGCCCGCCAGCCTCCTCTGTCCATGGGGATTCTCCAGGTAAGAATACTGGAGTGGGTTAATAGGCCCTTCTCCAGGGGATCTTCCCAACCCAGGGATCTAACCCAGGTCTCCCACATTGCAAATGGATTCTTTACTATCTGAGCCATAAGGGAAGCCCACGAATACTGGAGTGGATAGCCTATCCCTTCTCCAGGGGATCTTTCCCATCCAGGACTCGAAATAGAGTCTCCTGCAGCTGAGCTACCAGAGAAGCCCAAAAGCCACCAAGTTATATACAAAGGCAAATTAGAGACTTTCAACTCTTTAATGAGATAACCAGTGATATTATAAAATAAAATTGTGGTCAAAATTAAAGAAGTTTGGTATTAATTAGACCATAAAGTATTATTGTGGGATGATACTGTTTCTGTTAGGTTTAGGATCCTCAGTACCTCGGTTGCAGACCGCTGATCTGAAATTCCTCGCCCCATTTTAGACGTGGAAAAGTGCCTGCTACGGACAGAACTGTGTCCTCCCCCAACCCACATTTTCAATGTGACTATATTTGGAGACAGGGCTTTTAAGAAGTAATTGAGGTTAAATGAGGTCATAAAGATAGGCTCCCAACCTAATAGGCTTGGTGGCCTTACCAGGAAAGGATGAAAGGCAGATTGCTTTCTCTGTTTCTGTGAGCTCCTATCGAGGAGAGGCCGTATGAGGACATAGTGAGAAGGTGACTGTCTGCAAACCAGGAGGGCAGCCCTCACCAGAACGCAACCCAGCAGGCACCCTGACCTCAGACTTCTAGCCTCCAGAATTGTGAGAAGCTCAATTTCTGTTTTTTAAGCTACTCAGCTACATGGTGTTTTTATGGCACCCTGAGTTGATCGACACCGTGCCTAAATAAAATATCCTGCTGAACCCAATTCAGTTATCTGGAAACATCACAAATTTTTATATTGAAAACTGATTACACAGTGTGCAACAACAAACGAAAGAGCTCAGAGCTTTTTGGCTTATGCCCTTTAGGGAGCAGATCTTAAATTAACCAAGCTTGGCAGAACTTGTCCTTTTTTTTTTTAAAGCATTAACACCTTGGCAGTAGGAGGAACTGACTGCAGTGTTGCCAGGCCTTTTCAGTGACAGATATTAAGTGCAGATGAATGTTGTGAAATTCTAAATGTCAGCACCAAGAAGCTCATTCAAGTACTTATATTACACTGGGCAAGAAAGGCCATGAAAGATTGATGAGAGCCTGGGGGAAAGAAATTGTTGTATGGACTCAGTCTGGATTCTGTGCTACTGGAGTCTTAGAATTCTGTGGGATTAATAGTTAAAAATCTATTCAAATCCTTTGAAATCTGAGTAACAAAATTATCCATAGAAAATATATATTTTAGTCCACAGAAGAAAAGGCTTAAAAAATACCATGTCAACATATATTTACATGCTAACTGGACTGATTGCCTGTTGAAAAACCTTATGCCAGGCAGGGTTCTAAGTAGTTTGTATATCTTATCCCACTTTAACAGTAAAATGAACCCCAAGAGGAAGGTTATCTTTACTCTATAGATAAGAAAGAAATAAAGACTATAAAATGTTACTCAATTTGTCTGGTTCCAAATCAGTACTTAATATTGGAATGTTATAATCTAAATGCTGGGGCTCGTAGCAAAAAATTAAGCATGAGAAAACTGATCTTTCCTACATTCTGAATTCAGTGATGACTGTTTTCAATAAGGCATTGTTACAGATATATAAAATATCCATTAACAGAGGAATGGATAAAGAAGATGTGGTACAAAAAAACAAAAACAAAAACAAAAAAAAGAAGATGTGGTACATATGTTTAATGGAATATTACTCAACCATAAAAAAGAAAGAAATAATGCCATTGCAGGGCATTATGGATGGGCATGTGGAATCTAAAAAAAAGGTACAGATGAACTTATATACAAAACAGAAATAGAGTCACAGATGTAGAAAAGAGACTTATTTTTACTGGGAGGGGAAAGGAGAAGGATAAGCTGTGAGACTGGGACTGACATACATATACTGCTGCTGCTGCTGCTGCTAAGTCGCTTCAGTCGTGTCCGACTCTGTGTGACCCTATAGACGGCAGCCCACCAGGCTCCCCCGTCCCTGGGATTCTCCAGGCAAGAACACTGGAGTGGGTTGCCATTTCCCTCTCCAATGCATGAAAGTGAAAAGTGAAAGTGAAGTCGCTCAGTCATGTCCGACTCTTAGCGGCCCCATGGACTGCAGCCCACTAGGCTCCTCCGTCCATGGGATTTTCCAGGCAAGAGTACTGGAGTGGGGTCCCATTGCCTTCTCTGATACATATACTACTATATATAAAAAAGATAACTAGTAAGGCTCTACTACATAGCACAGGGAAGTCTACTCAATACTGTATAATGACCTACATGGGAAAATAATCTAAAGAAGAGAGGATATATGGATACATATAATAGATTCATATACATATACAGCAAATTGATTCACTTTGCTGTCCAACTAATACAACATTGTAAATCAACTGGACTCCAACATAAATAAAAAACAACAACTATAGTTTATTATTTTAACCTCCTTGAGGATAGAATCTGGGTGTGCCCAGGACACATACCACTTTGGACAGTAGATGCTCAATAAATAATCTGTTGAATACATTTTTAAAAATTACGTCTTATTTCCCCACAATTTATTGAGTATTCTCAGAGTAAGAGGGAACAGGATGAACTAAAATTGCTGATTATGAAGATACTCCTCAAATGTGTAAGAAATATATCACTCACCCTAATGTCTTCCTTGGAACATAGTCGATTCTTATCACAGTTTCTAACCAATTATAACTATAATGGATGAAGGAGATCCAACAGTTCAAGCCATTTTAATAGTAAACACCAACTATTGCTGTCATCCACCCATCCATCTATTCATTTAACAAATAATTCTTAAATTTTATTTATTTATTTATGTTTGGTCGAGCTGGGTCTTCACTGCTGTGTGGCATTTCTCTGGCTGTGGTGAACAGGTGCTATGCTTCACTGCAGTTCATGGGCTTCTCACCGTGGTGGCTCACTTAACAAAAAATTCCTAAGTATGTCATTTGTGTCCACCACTACAGAGGACTCTCATGTCCAGTAATGAATTAAACATAGTTCTTGTTCTCAAGGAGCTCACAGTTTACTTAATGAGAAAAACTATGGGTCAAAAATGTAATACAACCTAGTCACCACAATAATGGGCTTCCCAAGTGGCTCAGGAGTACATCAAGGCTGTATATTGTCACCCTGCTTATTTAACTTATATGCAGAGTACATCATGAGAAACACTGGGCTGGAAGAAGCACAAGCTGGAATCAAGATTGCTAGAAGAAATATCAATAACCTCAGATATGCATATGACACCACCCTTATGGCAGAAAGTGAAGAGGAACTAAAAAGCCTCTTTATGAAAGTGAACGAGGAGAGTGAAAAAGTTGGCTTAAACCCAATATTCAAAAAACAAATCACAGCATCTGGTACCATCACTTCATGGCAAATAGATGGGGAAACAATGGAAACAGTGACAGACTTTATTGTCTTGGGCACCAAAATCACTGCAGATAGTGACTGCAGCCATGAAATTAAAAGACACTTGCTCCTTGGAAGAAAAGCTATGCCAAATGTAGACAGCATATTATAAAGCAGAGATATTACTTTGCCAACAAAAGTCTGTATAGTCAAAGCTATGGTTTTCCCAGTAGTCATGTTTGGATGTGAGAGTTGGACCATAAAGACTTGGACATAAAGTGCCAAAGAATTGATGTTTTTGAACTGTGGTGTTGGAGAAGACTCTTGAGAGTACCTTGGACTGCAAGGAGATCAAACCAGTCAATCCTAAAGGAAATCAGTCCTGAATATTCATTGGAAGGACTGATGCTGAAGCTGAAGCTCCAATACTTTGGCCACCTAATGTGAAGAGCTGACTCACTAGAAAAGACTCGGATGCTGGGAAAGATTGAAGGTAGGAAGAGAAGGGGATGACACAGGATGAGATGGTTGGATGGCATCACCAACTCAATGGACATGAGTTTCGGCAAGCTCCGAGAGATAGTGGAGGACAGGGAAGCCTGGTGTGCTGCAGTGCATGGGGTCTAAAAGAGTTGGCCACGACTGAGTGACTGAAAAACAACAACAGGTGGTTCAGTGGGTAAAGAATCTGCCTGCCAGTGCAGCAGATGCAGGGGATGTGGGTTCTATCCCTGGATTGGGAATATCCCCTGGAGGCGGGCATGGCAACCCACTCCAGTAGTACTCCTGCCTGGAGAATTCCATGGACAGAGGAGCCTGGCAGGCTACAGTCCATAGGGTCACAAAGAGTTGGACACGACTGAAGTGACTGAGCATGCATGCATCATCATGGGTATCTTCTTTACTCTTCAGGTCTAATCTATTGTCAAGTCACTTCTACTGTATTTACAAAGATCTCAACTCTATCTACCTCTTTACATCTTCTATCTCCATTCCAGGCCATCACCACCTCCTACCTGGGTTACTGCAATAGCCTCCTAATTGCTTTTCTCTGCTTGTATTTGTTCACACAAGAGTGACATTAAAAGTGACCAGAGAAGGTCACTTCCTACTTGCTTTGGATACAATTTAAAATACTTACTATAGCCAGGCTTCAGCAATATGTGAACTGTGAACTTCCTGATGTTCAAGCTGGTTTTAGAAAAGGCAGAGGAATCAGAGATCAAATTGCCAACATCTGCTGGATCATGGAAAAAGCAAGAAAGTTCCAGAAAAACATCTATTTCTGCTTTATTGACTATGCCAAAGCCTTTGACTGCGTGGATCACAATAAACTGTGGGAAATTCTGAAAGAGATGGGAATACCAGACCACCTGATCTGCCTCTTGAGAAATCTGTATGCAGGTCAGGAAGCAACAGTTAGAACTGGACATGGAACAACAGACTGCTTCCAAATAGGGAAAGGAGTACATCAAGGCTGTATATTGTCACCCTGCTTATTTAACTTCTATGCAGAGTACATCATGAGAAACGCTGGACTGGAAGAAACACAAGCTGGAATCAAGATTGCCGGGAGAAATATCAATAACCTCAGATATGCAGATAACACCACCCTTATGGCAGAAAGTGAAGAGGAACTCAAAAGCCTCTTGATGAAAGTGAAAGTGGAGAGTGAAAAAGTTGGCTTAAAGCTCAACATTCAGAAAACGAAGATCATGGCATCCGGTCCCATCACTTCATGGGAAATAGATGGGGAAATAGTGGAAACAGTGTCAGACTTTATTTTTTTGGGCTCCAAAATCACTGCAGATGGTGACTGCAGCCATGAAATTAAAAGACGCTTACTCCTTGGAAGAAAAGTTATGACCAACCTAGACAACATATTAAAAAGCAGAGACATTACATTGTCAACAAAGGTCCGTCTAGTCAAGGCTATGGTTTTTCCAGTGGTCATGTATGGATGTGAGAGTTGGACTGTGAAGAAGGCTGAGCAACGAAGAATTGATGCTTTTGAACTGTGGTGTTGGAGAAGACTCTTGAGAGTCCCTTGGACTGCAAGGAGATCCAACCAGTGCATTCTGAAGGAGATCAGCCCTGGGATTTCTTTGGAGGGAATGATGCTAAAGCTGAAACTCCAGTACTTTGGCCACCTCATGCCAAGAGTTGACTCATTGGAAAAGACTCTTACGCTGGGAGGGATTGGGGGCAGGAGGAGAAGGGGATGACAGAGGATGAGATGGCTAGATGGCATCACTGACTCGATGGATGTGAGTCTGGGTGAACTCTGGGAGTTGGTGATGGACAGGGAGGCCTGGCGTGCTGTGATTGATGGGGTTGCAAAGAGTCGGACACGACTGGGCGACTGAACTGAACTGAACTGATAGGCCCCTACTTACTCCCCAGTGACCTTCTTCCCTGCATCTCAGCCACAGGTGACCTCTCAGTTAAGTGAAATATAGAGTTTTGGACTGAATGTCTATGTGCTTCCAAAGTTCATATGTTGAAGTCTTGACCCTCAACGTGATTGCATTTGGAGACAGGCTCTTTACGAGGTGATAGAGGTTAAATGAGATCATAAGGAGCGGGACTCTCATTTGACAAAGCTGATGCCCTTATAAGAAGAGTGAGAGACATCAGAGCTCTCTGCACACACCCATGCACACGTACCCAGGGAAAGGCCATGTGAGCACAGAGCAAGGAGTTGGCCCTTCTGCAAACCAGGAAGAGTGCTCACCAGAAACCAAGGTGTCGGCACCTTGATGGGAATTCTAGCCTCTAGAACTGTAAGAAAATTTCTGTCGTTTAAGGTACTCAGTCTGTGTGTTTTATTCTGGCAGCCCAAGCAGACTGAGACACACACCAATTTCCTCTTCCTGCCATGTAAATTCTCCTGTCAAGAACACTACTTCCTTTTTGCCTAACTTCTTGCTTATCTTTGAGGCTTTAGCTTAAACAAGTATCAGTTCCTCAGAGAGACCTTCCCTTGCTCCCTGATCTGCCTTATGCCCCCTATTATATTCTCTTACTTTCTCTTCAAAAAGTTAGTTTTTATTTGTTTCTTTCATGTCTACCACCCTAGACTAAGAGTTCCACAGGCCAGGGCTGGGCTGTGTTGGCTGACACTTAGTAGGTGGGCACGTGATAAGTATTTGCTGAAAGAATGAATTCATAACTTATTACAATTTTTTATTGTTTCTTTCCCAAACTAGACTGATTGCCTTGTGAGCAGGAGCTGGGTTTTATTCTCTATAGTGCCATGTGGAGGGTTGAATGTACAACTGGTACTATACAGACATTTGTTGTATGCACTAGAGGACTGGGCCAGCCCTGGGCCTCATGCTTGAAAGCACAGGGATATAAAGGATCCTTTAGATCCCTGAGGATCTAAAGATGCAGATTCTGGTTCACTAAGTCTGGAGAGATGCCTGAGAATCTGCATTTTGCACAAGCTCTCATGTAATGATGCCAGTGGTCCATGGACCACAGTCCTCATAGATAAGAATACTCTAAATCTTCCCTAGTTCTAACTTTCTATGATAAAACTATACACTGTATCAACTATACACGTATACCCTGCATGTACGAACTATGCACTGTATACCCTGATGTAGGAACTGTGCACTGTAGTTTACAAAAACAATGTCACCCGTTTAACTTACTTCCAGGGAAATCCTTTCCAGATTCCTTTTCTAATCAATCGCATAAGGGAACATATTTCAGTCCTTTAATTATTGCTATGCCTTGAATCCTTTTCTGTAATGAGACTTAGTCTACTTTGTAAATACCACGTCTACCTCAAGTCCCGAGCAGAGATGTGTTTAGGCCTGCGGGCTCCTGCTTAGGCCCTTCTGCTGAAAAGGCTTCTTACACCTTCACTCCTTTCATGTCAATGGGCTCTTAATTATTTCAGTTACGTTTGTATCCGATCTTTCAAACTGTCACTATATTTAACAAGGTTTTCTTGAGGTTAATTTACTTTTCAAGTCTTCTTCTCTTTCCTCACTATGTTAAGCTCCTTTAGTTTTTTTTTTTTTTTTTAATTAAAAAAATTTTTTTTGGTTGCCCTGCACGGCATGTTGGATCTTATTAACAGCCCCCTTAACAGGGATTGAACTTGTGCACCCTGCACTAGAAGTGAGGAGCCTTAACCACTGGACCACTGGGGAATTCTAAAACTCCTTTAGTTCTAAACTCAACAACATGTATACTTAACATTTTCTAGCTTGTAAAGTTCACAAAATTCTTCCCCTGTTTCTCAGAAGAAAGAGCATTAAAGCAAAGTGTTGATTGACACACAGTAAGGTCAATACACGAATAGGTTTTTAGAAAGGACTTTCACATGATACTGAATACGAAAATCTGTTTTCCAGGCTTCCCTGGTGGCTCAGTGGTAAAGAGTCTGCCTGCCAATGCAGGAGACACCAGTTTGATCCCTAGTCCTGGAAGATCCCAGTACCAGGGAGCAACTAAGCCCGTGCACCCCAACTATTATGCCTGCGCTGTAAAGCCCAGGAGCTGCAACTACTGAAGGCCACATGCCCAAGAGCTCTGTTCTGCAGTGAGAGAATCCATCACAACGAGAAGCCTGCACACTGCAACCAGAGTAGGCCCCACTCGCCACAACTCGAGAGGAAGCCCACACAGCAGCAAAGACCCAGCACAGCCAAAAATAAATAGATAAAATAAAATGATAAAAAAAGAAAATCTATTTTCCGTCTTCCATGCATGTAATTGACTGACAGCACTGCCGATGGCCCTGCACAGCACTGCTGGGGGTCAACAGGACAGACTTGGGCCATGGACCCTCAGAGGTGACAGCATCAGAGCTTTTGCTTGGCTATCTTTTGTTTCAAATCATTTCTTGGCCCAGTACCCACATGTCACTTGTTTTCTTTCCTCGGTTCCCCACTGTTAAGGGTATGTAGATGGAAGCTCCTATTTTTTTTTAGCATGATCATGTACATCAAGCACTCAACAACTACGGATTGGGGGTGCTTCTCCTTGTGCAGAAGTTGTGATATGGATATATAAGATGTCTCAGTCTGAGAAAGCTCCTAAACAGACTGGGGCGAGAAGAAAGAGAAGAGTTACATTCAGAAATAATTACAAATTAAGCTATGATATCCAGCATAAAATTATAAACTGAGAAAAGGAAGAGAGAAAAAAGCACAAGAGTCTGGAAAGGCTTAATGAAGAACTGGGATGTGAGCTGGGAAGGATTCATATGGGTGGGGAGGAAAGGAGATGGACCAGAGGCTGAGAATGAATCCCAGTGGAAGGCGTTGTGGACAGCAGACAGGACTCTGCCTGGAGCCAGGCATACAAAGACTCTGATCCTGCGGTGCCTTCTTGGACTTCTTATACAAAACAAGAGACTGGATTAGAATGATTTCAAAGGTCCATGCAAGTTCTATGAGCATCAGTTTATTGGTGCTTATTTAGAAGTATTTATTGAAGGGATGGGAGACTGAGGATTAATAGGAATAGGAAGATTCTGGGGTAGTCTAGGTGTGAAAAAATGGGGCTAAGGGGTAGGAGACTACTTGTCTTTTCTCTAAAAATACATTCATATTCATTATTTTAAAAACATTAAGTGCACCGAATCCTCTGGGTTAAAATATTCACACAGTCCCCCCCTCTACCTTGTGTCAACTGTCACAAAAGAATTCTAGAAGAATGTGGCCCAAAGAATACTTCCAGAGAAATAGCTATTGAAAGAATACTGGGCTTAAAAGTAGGATCCTAGGGGAAGTTTTGCCTCTATCATGTATTAGCTGGGCGATACAAGATGAGTCACTTGACTTCTCTGAATCTGAGTTTTCTCAGTCATAAAATAGGTCAAGAATTCCCTTCTCAAAGGAATGCTTTAAGGATCAAACAAGATAATGTTTGTGAAGAGGGTTTATATGCTATCAAGTACTAAACAAATATATTTGCACATAGGTAAGATGGACAGGGAGGCCTGGCGTGCTGCGATTCATGGGGTCGCAGAGTCGGACACGACTGAGCGAGTGAACTGAACTGAACTGAAGATCATAACTGGACAAACAACTTGGTCTGGTCTTGGGCATTCATCCAACCAACTAAATGCTTACCGTGGCCAAGCTCCATGGTGAGCCCTGAGAACGTTAAGACTCTGAAGAACTCTGCCTTCACTGAGGTCCTATTCTAGCTGGGTGGTGTATGTAATGTTTTTACAGAGGTGATGATAGTTAAACGTTTAAATTTAAAAACAACTTCATGCTTTAATTATTATGTAAACTGAAACTTTGTTTAAAGATTTAAGTCAGTCTTAGGGCAGTCAAATTCATAGACATAAGAAAATAGTAGAAGGGCAGTTGCCAGGGAGCCGGGGTGAGGGAGGAAGAATGGGAGTTAGTGTTTAATGGGTCCAGGCTCTCAGCTTGGGAATATAAAAAAGAGTTCTGGAACATGCTTCCCTGGTGGTTCTGTGGTAAAGAATCTGCCTGCCAATGCAGGACACGTGGGTTCGATTCCTGGTCCAGGAAGATCCCCTGTGCCTCGGGGCAGTTGAGTCTGTGTGTCACAACTGCTGAGCCAGCACGCACCCTAGAGCCCTTGTTCCACAAAAAAAGCCAACGCAACGAGAAGCCAGCACACTGCAACCAGAGAGCAGAACTTGCTCTCCTCAACTAGAACAAAGCCTGAGCAGCAATGAAGAACCAGCGTGACTAAATAAAGAAATAAATATTAAAAAAAAAAAAAGAGTTCTTGAATGGATCATGTTGATGGTTGCACGACAATGTGAATGGATGCACTTAATGAAGGGATAATTAGGAAATTTGGAATGGACATGTACACTCTGCTATATTTAAAATGGATAACCAACAAGGACCTACTCTGTAGCCCAAGGAACTCTGTTTAATGTTATTTAGAAGCCTGGGTTGGAGGGGGTTTTGGGGGAGAATGGATACATGTATGTATTTGGCTGAGTCCCTTTGCTGTTCCCCTGAAACTTTCAGGACATTTTTAATTGGCTATATCCCAGTACAAAATTAAAAGTTCAAAAATAAATAAATAAATAAATAAAAATACATTAGAACTTCTAAGATATTTTAAAAATGGTATCAATAGTAAAGTTTATGTTATGCATAATTCACTACAATTAATGATTAATAATGATTAATAATTTAAATAATAACTTAAAGCTAATCTGAACCAATCTTAAATCAGTACTCACGAAGGAGCAATGTCCAGATGGTTAATGCTAAATCCAGAAGAGCAAAAGCCTCCCAGTGTTGTTGATATGGTTAGGAATGCAACAGCCAAGGAATAATCGCAGCCTATAAATCCTGCAGCGACCAGGAATATCGCAGGTCCAATCATCCCTGGAGTTAAAACGTTATAGAAAGAAAAAAACAAGCCCCAGCATTAGTATTTGCTTGCTGTTTAATATAGCATAAATCTGAGATTTGATATTACTGCCACCTACTGTAGAAACATTGTACTGCCTGGAAGACTCAGCTTCAATTATAGTTTCATAAATAAAGGAAATCAGTCCTGAATATTCATTGGAAGGACTGATGCTGAAGCTGAAACTCCAATACTTTGGCCACCTGATGCGAAGAACCGACTCATTTGAAAAGACCCTGATGCTGGGAAAGACTGAAGGTGGGAGGAGAAGGGGACGACAGAGGATGAGATAGTTGGATGTCATCACTGACTCAATGGACATGAGTTTGCGCAAGCTCCAGGAGTTGGTGATGGACAGGGAAGCTTGGCATGCCGCAGTCCATGGGGTAGCAAAGAGTCAGACACGACTGACTGAGCGACTGAACTGAACTGAAATAAAAAGTGCTGGAAAATATATAGGATTAATGCAACTATTATAAAAGTTAAAAAATCTCTTTATGCAATGTTATTAAATTTACATGTGACCAGGACTCAGCTAATGTTCTACAATGTTTGAGAAAAGAGCAAGAGAATGACTAAAACATACGGTTCCAGAGAGAGGCAACAGTTGATACAGAATATGATTCAAAATTCACATAACCAAAGAAAGTAAACTAAATAATAAACTTTGTTAGATAAGGTTAGGAAAATACTCCATCTAGGTTTTGACAACTGAAACCGGTATGCGGAGTTTATTACAGGCAATTATGCATAACATCGGAGAAGGCGATGGCAACCCACTCCAGTACTCTTGCCTGGAAAATCCCATGGATGGAGAAGCCCGGTAGGCTGCAGTCCATGGGGTTGCTCAGAGTCGGACAGGACTGAGCGACTTCACTTTCACTTTTCCCCTTCATGCATTGGAGAAGGAAATGGCAACCCACTCCAGTGTTCTTGCCTGGAGAATCCCAGGGACGGGGCAGCCTGGTGGGCTGCTGTCTATGGGGTCACACAGAGTCGGACACGACTGAAGCAACTTAGCAGTAGCAGTAGCAAGCATAACATAAAAGTAATATAGGAAGGGATGTAACGAGCAGCTGCTGTGTTTTCTGTGCCTATAGCAGGGCCATTCAGTAACTCTCTATGATGATGGAAATGCTGTATTTGTAGCTACTGCAACCAAGGAACTTAGTAGTTGTCTTACATCGTTTTAAAATTCACTTTTCTGAAATCAGAGTCTGAAACATGATTATTTAAGGTTCCTTTGAGTTCTTTGATTTATGGGTCCTCATTTGCTATAATGATGCTAGTATTTATTTTTGATTGAAATTTAAAATAGAAAAGGGATGGAGACTTTCTTACTTTCATTGCAAACTTAGAGTTGAAAACAAAATGATTTATAAAAATTCTGGGGAAGATATTTAGCAAAGCAAGCCTTTTTTTTTTATAGCTATAAGAGTATGGTAGAGACAACAGGATATTATAAATCGCAATCCTCAAAATGCATCATTCAAAAAGAACCATCTTATACAGACATGTACTACGTGTGTTAAAATATATTGTTTTGATATGTGAACAAATAACTAATATTATCACTTTTATTTTGCCTTTCAACGTAAACACAGTAAATAATTGTAAACCAAAACAACATGATTCATTTTTACCTACCTATAAGGCTAAAAACTCTTCGAACCCATAGAGTTGAAAAATTCCATCTTGCCCTTAAATTGTCAGCAGCTTGACCAGACAGGATCATACATAACCAACAGCCTAAATAAGGGACTGCAGATAAAAACCCATTCTGGAAGGAATAAGAAGATCCAGGATTAATGATGGAGGGAAAAAGAACCAAAATCACACACACACACACATACACATACCCTTACCACCACATGAAATACATAGCAGTATTGTGCTAATTTTTACATAATACAGTAAGCAAGTTCGGTTTTTAGAAGGATTCCGGGATTCAGCTCAATGCAGTCCCGGAGAGCCTGTCTCACGGGGAACCAGAGCTCCCCGTAGTCTAGTCTGCTTAGGGTGATCTTGAATGCTATTTTGGGATTTGGGCTCTAGCTTCAGTGAGAGGATGTCTTCCTATTAGCCTAGGGCTTTCTCCCATAGGACAGTCTTAATTTATTTATTTTGAAAACATTTTTTAATTATAAAATAAAATTCAGAGAAAATCACATTAGTCAAATGCACAGCTTAATGAATTATTTTAAAGTGAGCACCATCCAGATGCTGTTAGAAACTGCTCTCTTCCGGCTTCTTGCTTGAGGATGCCCAGACCTACTTCAGCTGCATCAGTGCCGGGTGCTGATGAAGGTGAAGTGACAGCAGAGGAGCCCAGGGCTGCTGGTGCCCCCCCCCAACCGCCCCCCACCTTGCTCCAGGGTGACGAGGATGCATGGAAGAAGTAGATGAGGAGTTTCTCATCAGACTTTGTGCCCTCTGTATCGTGTCCCCGTGATTCCCCTGGCATTTGCCCCAGTGGCCCTGGCCCACCCAGCTCCCTCTGCTGATGTCCAGTGGTTTTATTTCCATCCTTCTGTCTAAGGCAGGATACAAGGGCCTCAGGCTCTATTCCTTTCCATGTCTGACATGGGGTTTGAATGTTACGTGTTGTCTTTTTGGTTTATTTTGTTCTGAAATTAAAGTATGCAACATAAAGAAGATGCAGTTTAAAAAAACAGTGCCTGGAGCACTCGCACATGCTTCGAGCAGAGGACAAAGGTGGTGGGTGATAGAGAGAGCTCTATTTTTCCCCCCTCTTCTCTTCCTCTACAACACTACCTAAACAAAATGAAAAACCATGAGATATGAAACAGAATGTCTCATGGAAATGTGTTATTCATTTTGATTTGACTGCTTTTCAGGAAATCACCCATTCTGGAAAATGAAGAAAGCATACTCAAAAAAAATTTTCTTTCTATTCATTTTTTCTTTAAGCACAACCTGAGGTGCCAAGCCTAAATGGCCCAATTCTGATAAAAACAAAGGTTTTTCAGAAACAGACACAGACTTAAGAGAATGAACTTATGGTTTCTGGGGAGGGGGGAAGATGGGTGTAAGGGATAGTTAGGGAGTCTGGGAGGGACATGTACACGCTACTGTAGTTAAAATGGATAACCAACAAGGACCTACTGTACAGCCCAGGGAACTCTGCTCAATGTTATGTGGCAGTCTGGATAGAAGGGAAGTTTGGGGGAGAATAGATACATGTATATGTTTGGCTGAGTTCCTTTGCTGTTCAACCTGAAACTATCACAAGATTGTCTGTTGATTGGTTATACCCCAATACAAAGTAAAAAGTTAAAAAGAGAACACTTTTTAGTCTGAGAGAGATGGGTACACCTGTTAGAGATGTACAAACACAAAAAGGTAGAAAGATTTTATCACTGATATTAAAATCTGGTAATAATAATTGTTTTTCCAAGAAAAACAATTTATTCTTATATTTTGATTTGTTCTGTAGTTGGTTCTAGATTTTTGTTTCTTTTTTCTCTGTTGCTATAGTTGTTGATTTTATTATTTTATTGTTACTATTATTAATTTATTTATTATTAATTATTTTATTATTACTATGAACTCTCTTTGCTTTTTCTTTTTAAAATTTAATTTAATTTAATTTTACTTTTTAACTTTACAATATTGTATTGGTTTTGCCATATATCAACATGAATCCGCCACAGGTATACATGTGTTCCCCATCCTGAACCCTCCTCCTTCTTCCTTCCCCGTACCATTCCTCTGGGTCGTCCCAGTGCACCAGCCCCATTAAGCTTTTGAGAAATATTTTTTATTTACTTTTTTATTTATTAAAATTGTTTTAACTGGAGGATAATTAGTTTACAATATTGTGATGGTTTTTGGCACAGTTCAACATGAATTGGCCATAGGTATACATGTGGCCGCCCCATCCTGGTAATAATTTTATCTAATAAATAAATTCTATTTGTCTAATAAATAAATCCCATCTATCAAATAAATACATTCCACCTAATAAATCTGGTAGTAATTCTGTCTAAGCATAATTAATGGAATAGATCAGCAAAATTTGCTAATATTTTAAATTTAAGAGTGCTTAAGAAAAGATATAATTTTTTATCACAATTTGTGATCTATTTTCAGATGTTGTATGCTTCTAGTTCCACTTCTATGGTTGAATGTTTTTCTTTTTTCTGGTATTGAGTAATTTCTTCTTTAACTTTATTCCATTTAGAATTCTGCATAGTGGGGGACTTCCCTGGTGGTTCAGTGGCTAAGACTCCAGCTCCAATGCAAGGGGCCCAGGGTTTAATCATTGGTCAGGGAACTAGATCCCACATGCCACAACTAACAGCTCACGTGCCGCAACTAAGACCCAGTTCAGCCAAATAAATAAATAAATAAGAGATGCTAAAAATAAAAGGAATTCTGCAGAGAGGGACCACATCTATTGTTTGTGGCAGAACTTTACACATGAATAACTGTAGCAAATGGAGAAGAGAATTTTCTGACCTTGGCCTTGTCCTCTGTTGGGCTAAGACCAACAATAACTAGTTACTGAATTTTTCCACTTAAAATTCCAGTGGTAAAAACTCCCCTGAAAACCTAAAACTGCTAACATCTTCAACATTTATACCACATGTATATGTCCATGGGTGTCTTCCATAGTTATTAAGCATTCTGTTCAAGGATATAGTCCCTTGTATTCATTTATTTAAAAAATTGATTCCAAAATGTTAATATTCAAAATAGGCCAACAGATTCTGCTTCAACTCTCACTGAGTTGTAAGAAATAGGGACACTAGGAAAAAATGAGGAAAAAGTAAAAGTGATGATAACTAATAAAACTAAACATATAACAAAGCAAGCTTATAACAAATGATCAGATCTTTAAACTTTTTAATTAATGAGATTATAATTTTAAATACAATGCATTTCAAATCAAGCTTTATTTTGAACAAAGGCTGTTTCATGAATGTAGTATGCTGATTTTTCAAGGAAAAAACCATTAAAAAAGAGGCTTCTATATAATAAGAGAATCATTTTCAAACTCTATTCACATTTCTTTTAATTTTGATTCAAAAAGCAAATGCCTTTTTTTTTTTTTTTTTTTGGTTTGTTTTATTTTGGTATGAAAATTCCAAGTAAAAAGATTCTAGTTTTTTTTTAAGATTCTAGTTTTAAAGTCTTTCATTACAGAACTAAAAAAATATTAATGAAAAATAAATGAAGGCAATTAAGTACATATACTAATCAACATTCAGAAAACTAAGATCATGGCATCTAGTTCCATCACTTCATGGGAAGTAGATGGGGAAACAGTGGAAACAGTGTCAGACTTTATTTTGGGGGCTCCAAAATCACTGCAGATGGTGATTGCAGCCATGAAATTAAAAGACGCTTACTCCTTGGAAGGAAAGTTATGACCAATCTAGATAGCATATTAAAAAGCAGAGACATTACTTTGCCAACAAAGGTTTGTCTAGTCAAGGCTATGGTTTTTCCAGTGGTCATGTATGGATGTGAGAGTTGGACTGTGAAGAAAGCTGAGCGCCGAAGAATTGATGTGAGAGTTGGACTGTAAAGAAAGCTGAGCGCCAAAGAATTGATGCTTTTGAACTGTGGTGTTGGAGAAGACTCTTGAGAGTCCCTTGGACTGCAAGGAGATCCAACCAGTCCATTCTGAAGGAGATCAGCCCTGGGACTTCTTTGGAAGGAATGATGCTAAAGCTGAAACTCCAGTACTTAGGCCACCTCATGCGAAGAGTTGACTCATTGGAAAAGACTCTGATGCTGGGAGGGATTGGGGGCAGGAGGAGAAGGGGAAGACAGAGGATGAGATGGCTGGATGGCATCACTGACTCGATGGACGTGAGTCTGAGTGAACTCTGGGAGTTGGTGATGAACAGGGAGGCCTGGTGTGCTGCGATTCATGGGGTCGCAGAGTCGGACATGACTGAGCGACTGAACTGAACTAATTACCAGTCAGCTATTGATACCGCATTCTTTTTATAGTTCTCCTGGGACATTTTCAAAAAGAAGCATCAAGTGGAATGATCCTTAAATTTGCATGCAATTTGTCACTACGGTAGGGGACTACAGTCAAGCTCTGTTAACAGAGAGCTTAGGAAAAATGAGGTTGCTTGCAACAAATCCATCCCAAGCTATGGGTAAAGCCTCAGTTCAGTTTAACTTCTGTTAATGCAATTGGTGGATATATTTCAGTATAATGGATTTTGTTTTTCAAAAGTAGCCGGAGGAGTTCTTTACAGCTTAGCTGTCTAGGTCAAGTTTAAGGTTTGGTCTACGTGGCCAACGTTTTCAGTATGCTTTGGAATTGAGTGACTGAAATGTTCACTTTAACAGTGTTGATAGCTTTAGGTCCATGTAACCACTGCAGTTGTGCCGTCAGCCTTACTGTCCTTACATTCACCACCCAGGCTGCTACTTTTTCTTCCAGGGTTTCCACTCTGGCTCAGTAATAGTTCTTGGGGGAATATACCATATTTTATTTATCTGTTCATCAGCTGATACCATTTGGGTTGTTTCCACCTCTTGGTTATTATGAATAATGATGTTATAACATCATTACGTACATCATGTACGTGTACATGTTTTTGCGTGCACATATGTTTTCAGTTCTCTTGGGTATAGACTCAGAAATGGAATTATTAGGTCATAATAACTTTATGTTTAACTTTTAGATGAACTGCCAAACTGTTTTCCATGGCAGCTACACTTCACATCCTACCAGCAATGTATGAGGGATCCGTTTTCTCTGCATTCTTACCAACACTTGTTATTTTCTGTTTTATTTATTTTTTTATTCTGATAGGTGTGAAGTGGCGTCTCATTATGGTTCTGAGTTCCATTTATGTATTGAGTAATAGTGTTGAGAATCTTTACATGGGCTTATTGGTCATTTTCATATTTTCTTTGGAGAAAAGTCTATTTAAATCCTTTGCCCATTAAAAAATTGGGTTATTTATCTTTTTATTATTGAGTTGTATAAATTCTTTACATATTTGGAATACTTAACCCTTATCAAGTATATGATTTGCAAATATTTTCTCCCATTCAGTGGGTTTTCATTCTTGATAATATCCTTTGAGGCACAAAAGCTTTTAATTCTGATGAAGCCCAACTTATCAGTTTTTTCTTTTGGTCATGTGTGCTTTTGGGGTCATATGTGAGAAGTTGTTGTTCAATGCCAGGTCACAAAGATGTACACTTCTAAGAGTTTTATCATTTTAGCTCCTAACATTTATGTCTTTGATTCATCCTTCATTTGAAGACAAAAAACACTACCAAGTTTTCTTACAAACTATGCCTCTTTCTCTTTATGTTTTTCTTCAATTTCTTTAGAGACAAAATCCATCAACACAGAGATAATAGGAATTGTCTCCATTTGATGAGATCAGAAGGAATTGACAGTTTTAGGGAAATATGTCTTATACAGCTTTACAACTATAGCTCTGCCAATACAGAGCAACCTCTGCACAATAATCTTGTGTCTTCCAATACCCCACTCGGCTGCCAGCAGAGTCCTGCCACCATCCCTTTTACAAGGGAATACAGTATCACCTGCAGGGCTACCCTGGTGGCTCAGACGGTAAAGAATTTGCCTGCAACACAGGAGACCAGGGTTTGATCCCTGGGTCAGGAAGATCCCCTGGAGAAGGGAATGGCTACCCACTCCAGTATTCTTACCTGGAGAATTCCATGGACAGAGTAGCCTGGTGGGCTACAGTCCACGGGGTCATAAAGAGTCAGACACGACTGAGCGACTAATACACACACACACACACACACACACACACACACATACACACACACACAGTACTACCTGTATTTGTCATCTGAGATCCTGGCATGTTACTGGGCGCTAGTGAGATCTTCACAGTTAAAGGGGATACTAGCCAAGATACCCTGAATCAAGAGTTAACACAGACAGAGCAAAGGAACAAGCAAGGCTAAAAAGAGAAGTCTTTAGAATCTAGTATAAAAGTAAAATGGAAGATGCAAAATAACTGAGTTTCACATAGATAGGAACAAATTCTGTATATTCTCTATAAGAAGTAGATGCTTATTTTTTCTTACCTCTTGAATATTGAACCTTAGGACTTCCTTCATGTAAGTAGGCAATAAGGTCAATAAAGTATAAAAAGTCCAGTTGTAAGAAAAATGTGCAACTACAATAGCCCAAAGTGGCAGTGATTTCAGCATGGGTATCCATGGCACTGACTTCTGTGAAGAGAGCTAGAAAACAAGCAAACAAACACCAGGTGTAATTGGGATAAGCTACAGCTATGCTTGGGCTTCCCTGGTAGCTCAGCTGGTAAAGAATCTGCCTGCAATGCAAGAGACCCCAGTTCGATCCCTGGGTTGGGAAGATCCCCCAGAGAAGGGATAGGCTATCCACTCCAGTATTCTTGGGCTTCCCTGGTGGCTCAGATGGTAAAGAATCTGCTTGTAATGTGGGAGATCTGGGTTTGATACCTGGGTCAGGAAGATCCCTTGGAGAAGGGCATGGCGACCCACTCCAGTATTCTTGCCTGGAGAATCCCCGCAGGCAGAGGAGCCTGGAGGGCTACAGTCCATGGGGTCTCAAAGGGTCGGACATAACTAAGTACAGCACAGGACAGCTATGTTTAAATCTGTATCTTATCAGCTAAAATTTCATCTAGAACACATTATCAATCTTGGCTAGTAAATCTTAGATTTCTGAAACAACTCTAAAAATATTAAATAGCAATAGAAACTCCATGATTCAGATTAGAAGAAAAAAACAGAAATGTAATCTTAGAGCTCAAAGGTCAAACTAAAAATGCCTTATAAGTGTCAGAAGTCCCCTGAAGTATTAATTTCTCCACCTTAAAAAGAAAGGACAGTTTAATAATCAAATTCAGAGGCTGACATAAGGGCAAAGGTAAGAGACTGGAAGTCCTATTAGAATTCATATTTCATTCTCCAATCTTTATTCAATTACAGTGATTTATAAGAACTGTGCAATAAAAGGTTTTTTATGTAGCCATCTGGAGTAATGGTCTTCAAAGCAGGGTATAAACATCCCAGGGGTCGCAAGATGATCCTCCACTGCATGGAAAGGCATACTAGATCTATCTATACTCACTATACTCATTTTAAAACAAGAAATTAAGCTGTATTCATATTTAACAAAAAGGTTGGCCCTGGAATATGTCAGATAATCACATATTGTCTGATTTCCCCAATCAAAAGGGGTTTAATGGCGTCCTTACTTGTTGGTCTGCCCTTGGTGTAGTATTACAGCACACTTTAGTTTATACCTGCCTTTCAGAATGGATTTATGGGTTTCATTAGCCAGTTTTAACGAAAACAAATCTACAGAATTAACAAGGACTGACTTCCCTGGTGGCGCAGACAGTAAAGCGTTTGTCTGCAATGCGGGAGACCCAGGTTCAATCCCTGGGTTAGGAAGATCCCCTGGAGAAGGAAATGGCAATCCACTCCAGGACTGTTGCCTGGAAAATCCCATGGACAGAGGAGCCTGATAGGCTACAGCCCATGGGGTCGCAAAGAGTCGGACATGACTGAGCGACTTCACTTTCCCTTTCCCTGGTGGTTTAGTGGTTAAGCATCTGCCTGCCAATCCAGTGACCCAGGTTCGATCCCTGGCCAGGGAAGATTCTGCAGGCTGCAGGGCAGCTAAGCCCACTTGCCACAACTACTGAGCCCACACACCTAGAGCTCGGGCTCTGCAATGAGAGAAGCCACCGCAGTGAGAAGCCTGTGCACCACACCTAGAGAGCAGCGCCTGCTGGCTGCAACTGGAGAAAGTCCACATGCGCCAAGGAAGACCCAGCAAAGACAAAAAAAATCTTCAAAAGATTCATCTGGAGAAGGTAAACAGAAGTCTAATAACATAAGTACAAGTGAATGCTAAGAAAATAGTAGAGTTGACACTTTTCTTCATGAGCCCTTTGTCAGCTACCATACCAAACAAAATGATGGCAGGCTCATCAATACTCCGTATTCAAACACACTATTCCCATTAAACAATGTATTATTATTAATTTTTAAGTGACAAAAAGCTTTTCCTATTAAAATTCAAAATTTATGTATATATTGTTTATTTCATCTTACCCATCCTTTAAAGAGTCTGTCTTTATGTAAATTTTATAATGTATGAAAGTACAGAAGTGCATACAGATAACCATAAAAATATGCATATGCTCAGATTGTTATCCCCCACACTGTATTTTTTAAAAATATATTTATTTACTTGGCTGTACCAGGTCTTAGTTGCAGCACTTGGGATCTTCAGTTGTGGCAATGTGGCATCCAGTTCCCTGAGCAGGGATCGAACCTGGGCCTCCTGCATTGGGAGTACAGAGTCTTAGCCACTGGACCACCAGGTAAGTACTCCCACTTTATAGACACATGATTAAGTAAAGCCTGGAGACCACTGGTCTGAGAAATCAGTTCCTTACATTTCCTGTATACTGAGACTCTGCTCTGTCTTCTTCAAAAGCTGGAGCAATCTATGTTTTCACCTCTAGGGTGCACTATTATTTCAAAAAGGGGAAGAACCAGTATTACTTGGGGCCTTTTTTCCTAGGGACTTTTGATCTGATTTGGTAGATATACTCTTGTGATTCCCCCCATGTATCAAAGATGTAGGGGATATGGGGGAAGAGAAAGAGAGGGGACGATTATTCTTATATAGCAGGGTTCTTGATTCCAGCTACACTTCAGAATCTCCTTTGGCACTTCAAAATTACAGTTGGCTGTGTTCTACCCCAGACTTGCTGATTCAAAGCCAAAGTCAAACTTCTGAGTGAAGGGCCAATGTATATATTTTAAAAGGCTTCCCTGGTGATTCTACACAGCAGTGGTTCTCAAACTTTGCTGCACGTTAGAATCACCAGGCGAGCTAAAAAACCCCAGAGCCAAAATCACACCTGAGACGAATTAAATCAGGTTGGGAGGCGGGTGGGAGATGGGTAGGATGTAGGTGGCCATATTTTTGAAAGATCCATGGATGATTTCAGAGTGTAGCAAACTTTGGGATCCACTGTTGTAGTAACTGGGGCTTCCCCGGGCGGCACTAGAGGTAAAGAATCCACCTGCCAATGTAGGAGATGCAAGAGACTCTGGTTCTATTCCTGGCTTAAGAAGATTCCCTGAAGAAGGAAATGGCAACCTACTCAGCATTCTTGCCTGGAGAATCTCATGGACAGAGGAGCCAGGCGGGCTGCAGTCCATGGGGTTGCAAAGAGTTGGACACGACTAAGCATAACACAGCAGCAGTTGTAGTAATTAAAGAATTCTGCAACCTCCCCACTGCTGCACTGAGCCCTAATCACCCCTTGCTTGAAAATCTTAGGACAAAGAGGAAGGAAAAAACCAGTCTAGAGAATTTAGCATTTAAAGGAATTTGGAATATAGCTCTTTTTACATGGCTTTGAAACTCACAAAAGAAGTGAAATCATACTTCTTTGTTGAAAAATATGAGCCTAAATGTATCTGATCTAAATAACTGAAATATATCTGATATAAAATACGTAATAATTTTAAGACATGTTTATAACTATGTATTTACACTTACTGATGGTGATGTTTTAGAAGAGGATAGGGCTCTGATAATAGCTTCTGTAGCTTTTCACCAGTATTTAGGCATAATCTTGCTTATATTAATATAAATGAAGGAAAATTGAAACAAACTGAGCCATACCAGAATATTTTCACAGTCTAACAATTGAATTTTCTATAATCTGAGTGTTTTGGAGAATCACTCAACCATGAGCAGCTATACGTGGAGAGTGATTTCAGCAAGATGGCCAAATAATATGCCCCTTATTGGTATCCACTGTACCCCACCCCCAACAACAATCTGGCATCCATCCACAGACAAAAGTGTTTTTCTGGGGGCAGTGGGATCTACAAACATATGCCAAGGGACCTGGTAAGAGTTTTGCATGCCTGTGCATTGGGTAAAAGACATAAGGATCTTGGTCCCAGCTGTGAATCCTGAAGTAACTTGTCAACCAGCTTCAGCCTTTCTTGGCTGTGGTCTGGGAACCCTTGGAAAATAATTGACTTAGTTAGCTTTAGACAAGGACATCCTGGCATTTGTGACAACACATATGGACCCTGAGGGCATTATGCTAAGTGAAATAAGTTATACAGAGAAAGACAAATACCGTATAACATGTGGAATAGAGACCAAGCTCTGCAACGAGGGAAGCCACCACAGTGAGAAGCCTGTACGCTGCAACAAAGAGTAGCCCCTATTCGCCACAACTAGAGAAAGCCCGCATGCCACAACAAAGACCCGGTGCAGTCAAAAATTAAATAAATACATAAATTCAAAAAGTCAAAACTCATGGAAACAGAGAATAAAATGGTGGTGGGCAGGGACTGGAGAGAGGGGGAAACTCATCTTCCAGTCACAAGATGAGCAGCTGCTACAATCTAATGTCAGCATGGCGACGATAGCCAGCATTACTCTATCATGTACTTGAAAGCTGCTAAGGGAGTAGATCTTAAATGTTCTCACCACAAAAAAGAAATGGTAATCCACTGAGATGATGGAGGTGTTAACTAACCCCACTGTGGGCATCATTTATGTAACACGTGCTTGTGTGTGTTAGTCGCTCAGTCGTGTCTGACTCTTTGCGACGCCACAGATGGTAGCCCGCCAGGTTCCTCTGGAATTCTCCAGGCAAGAATACTGGAGTGGGTTGCTGTTCCTTTCTCCAATTTTGTAATTAAGTATATCAAATCATCATGGTGTACATCTTAAACAAACATACATAATGTCAATTATATCTTAATAAAGCTGGGTGGGGGGAAAGACCAGTTGTAGGCCAAACATATAAGCTTGACATGTAGCAGGATCTCAATAGCTATTTATCACATGAATATGAAGCCCACAGAGTCAGAAATTTGGAAAGAAGAATATGATATGTAAATGTTAGTGTTCATTTGTAAACTGAGTATAAAACAACAGCTTTCTTTTCTCCGAATGACAATTATGACATCAATTTATAGTATTTCCACATTACAAGTTATATTTTAAGGGGGGAAACCCTTCATTTATAAAACATTCAAATTAGTGATGAATTTTTAAATGTTTCTAGGAGAAACTATCCAATTAGCTGTGGCAGACATTAAAAAAATCCTTCAGGATTTTAAGATAACCCTGTCTAATAGAACTTATTATGGTGACCGAAATGGTCTATGTCTACACTGCCCAATTTGGTAAACAGTAGCCCTATCAAGCCTTTGCAATATGGCTAGTGTGACTGAGGAAATGAATTTTTAATTAAATTAATCTAAATTAAAATTTAATAACCACAAGTGTTGGTGGCTACCATAATGGACAACAAAAGTTGAAGGCAAGATCTTAATAAAGTACAAAACAGCTTTTTCTGATGTTCTAGATAAGAAATTATTCTTTTGCTATTATCAGAGATGACTTGTCAATCACGCAATGTCACACACTCTCTTGGCTTCATTATACTTAAATGTTGGCAAAGCGCATTACAAAAGTTCTTGCCAGAGCTCCACATTCTTCTAAAATGCCACTGCTGATGAATGAAAAAATACTGGAAAGGAAATTTTTTAGTTGTTCAGATCATCTGCCTAGCCAATATTTTGAGAGCAAATTCTTTAAGATATTTGAGTAAGGGAATTTCTGAAGGAATAATCAATGAGATCTTGAATCTTGTATAGAGAATGTATCATTAAATAAGTAATAATAGCTCAAACAGCTTTTAAAAATAACAGTTGAAGCACGAAGGTACAGAACAAAAATGTATTTGTTGTCAAATGTGCAAAATCTTCTAGACTATAGGAAGGGTAAGGTCAATCAATAACATTTGAGTATCTTCTATGTACAACTTCACAAAAAAATGTTTTCCTGTCAAATGTAAGAAACAACAAATTGGTTTAGAAAAAGCTGCATGAAACGCATGTTCTAAGTTAGCGCAACTAAATACTCAAGCCAAAGCCCTTATTTGCTTCATAAGACTGCAAAATTGTATACTCTTTCAAAAAGGTAGAAGAGAAGCAAAACAGTTATAAAATATCCTGTCCTAAAGACTTAGTAAAGAAAAAAAATTAAAAAGCAAAAAACAATACCAGATCTCTTGAGGAAAGAAAACGTCAGTGGGTAAAGTGGTAATGTCTTAACAATTTATTAAAAAGGAGACCTCTATATACCGTGTTCTTGGACTGGAAGAATTAATATCGTTAAAATGACCATACTACCCAAACCAATGTACCAATTCAATGCTATCTCTATCAGAATAACAACGCCATTCTACACAGAACTCGACAAATAATTTAATAGCTTGTATGGAAACATAAAAGACCTCGAACAGCCAAAACAATCGAGAAAGAGAAACAGCTGGAGGAATATGCTTCCTGACTTCCAACTATACTATAAAGCTATAGTAATAAAAACTCAGTATGGTTCTGGCACAAAAGCAGACTCATAGATCGGTGGGACAGAATAGAAAGCCCAGAAATAAACCCACACACGCATGGTCAATTGCTGCTGCTGCTGCTTCTAAGTCGCTTCAGTCGTGTCTGACTCTGTGTGACCCCATATATGGCAGCCCACCAGGCTCCGCCGTCCCTGGGATTCTCCAGGCAAGAACACTGGAGTGGGTTGCCATTGCCTTCTCCAATGCATGAGGGTGAAAGTGAAAGTGAAGTTGTTCTTACTCTATGACAAGAGAGAAAAGATAGTCTGCACAATGGAGAAAGACAGCTACATGTAAAAGAAAAAATTAGAACATTCTCTACTCCATACACAAAAATAAACTAAAAATAGATTAAATATTTATAAATGTAAGACTGAATAGAATAAAATTCCTAGAGGAAAGCATAGGGAGAATGCTCTTTGACAAAAATTGTAGCAATGTTTTTTGAATCTATCTCCTAAAGTAAATAAAAGCAAAAATAAATAAACAGGATCTAATTAAACACAAAAGCTCTTTCACAGCAAAGGAAACCATCAAATAAAAAAAACAGTACCTACTGAATGGGAGAATATATTTGCAAATAATATGACTGACAAGGGGTTAATAGCCAACATATATACATACCGCATACAAGTCACCATAAAAAAATAAAGAATCTGATTAAAAAATAGGCAGAAGAACTGAACAGATATTTTTCCAAAGAGCAAATGCAGATGGCTAACAAGCACATTAAAAGAAGTTTAACGTCACTAAGCATCAGGGAAATGCAAATCAGATCCACAGTGGGATGTCACCTCACATCTGTCAGAATCACTACCATCAAAAAGAACACAAATAACAAATGTTGGAGACGATGTAGAGAAAAGGAAACCCTTGTACACTGTTGGTGGGAATGTAAACTGATGCAGCTGCTGTGGAAAACGGTATGGAAGTTGTTTAAAAAACTAAAAATAATTAAAAATAGAACTTTAGATGACCATTGTATCTACTACTGTGGGCAAGAATCCCTTAGAAGAAATGGAGTAGCCCTCAGAGTCAACAAAAGAGTCCAAAATGCAGTACTTGGGTGCAATCTCAAAAATGACAGAATGATCTCTGTTTGTTTCCAGGGCAAACCATTCAATATCACAGTAATCTAACTCTATGCTGTGACCAGTAATGCTGAAGAAGCTGAAGTTAAATGGTTCTATGAAAACCTACAAGACCTTCTAGAATTAACACCCCCAAAAATGTCCTTTTCTTCACAGGGGACTGGAATGCAAAAGTAGGAAGTCAACAGATACCTGGAGTAACAGGCAAATTTGGGCTTAGAGTACAAAATGAAGCAGGGCAAAGGCTAATAGAGTTTTGCCAAGAGAACGCACTGGTCATAGCAAACACCCTCTTCCAACAACACAAGAGAAGACTCTACACATGGACATCACCAGATGGTCAATACCAAAATCAGATTGATTATATTCTTTGCAGCCAAAGATGGAGAAGCTCTATACAGTCAGCAAAAACAAGACTGGGAGCTGACTGTGGTTCAGATCAAGAACTCTTTATTGCTAAATTCAGATTTAAACTGAAGAAAGTAGGGAAAACGACTAGACCATTCAGGTATGACCTAAATCAAATACCTTTCAATTATATGGTAGAAGCGACAAATAGATTCAAGGGATGAGGTCTGATAGACAGAGTGCCTAAAGAACTATGGATGGAGGTTCATGACACTGTATGGGAGGCAGTGATCAAGACCATCCCCAAGAAAAAGAAATGCAAAAATGGTTGTCTGGGGAAGTCTTACAAATAGCTGGGAAGAGAAGAGAAGCTAAAGGCAAAGGAGAAAAGGAAAGATATACTCATTTGAATGCAGAGTTCCAAAGAATAGCAAGGAGAGATAAGAAAGCCTTCCTCAGTGATCAATGCAAAGAAATAGAGGGAAACAATAGAATGGGAAAGACTACAGATCTCTTCAAGAAAATTATAGACACCAAGGGAATATTTCATGCAAAGATGGGCACGATAAAGAACGGAAACACTATGGACCTAACAGAAGCAGAAGATATTACGAAGAGGTGGCAAGAATACACAGAAGAACTACACAAAAAAGATCTTCATTACCCAGATAACCGTGATGGTGTGATCACTCACCTAGAGCCAGACATCCTGGAATGTGAAGTCAAAGTGGGCCTTATGAAGCATCACTATGAACAAAGATAGTGGGGCTGATTGAATTCCAGGTGAGCTATTTCAAATCCTAAAAGATGATACTGTTAAAGTGCTGCACTCAATATGCCAACAAATTTGGAAAACTCAGCAGTGGCCATAGAAATGGAAAAGGTCAGTTTTCACTCCAACCTCAAAGAAAGGCAATGCCAAACAATGTTCAAACTACCACACAATTGCACTCATCTCACATGCTGGCAAAGTAATGCTCAAAATTCTCCAAGCCAGGCTTCAACAGTATGTGAACTGTGAACTTCCAGATGTTCAAATTGGATTTAGAAAAGGCAGAGGAACCAGAAATCAAATTGCCATCATCCATTGGGTCATCAAAAAAGCAAGAGAGTTCCAGAAAAACATCTACTTCTGCTTTATTGACTATGCTGAAGCCTTTGGATGGATCACAACAAACTGTGGAAAATTCTTAAAGAGATGGGAGTACCAGACCACCTTACCTGCCTCCTGAGAAATCTGTATGCAGGTCAAGAAGCAACAGTTAGAACTGGACATGGAACAAGAGACTGGTTCCAAATTGGGAAAAGCTGTATATTGTCATTCTGCTTATTTAACTTATATGCAGAGTACATCATGCAAAATGCCAGGCGGATGAAGCACAAGCTGGAATCAAGATTGCCAGGAGAAACATCAATAACCTCAGATACGCAGATGACACCACCCTTATGGCAGAAAGTGAAGAAGAACTAAAGAACTTTTGATGAAGGTGAAAGATGAGGAGAAGGGGGCGACAGAGGATGAGATGGTTGAATGGCATCACTAATTAGATGGACATGAGTTTTAGCAAGCTCCAGGAGTTGGTGATGGACAGGGAAGCCTGGCATGATGCAGTCCGTAGGGTCGCAGAGTTGACTGAACTGAACTGAACTGAACTGGGAAGTACCAAATGACCTAGCAATCCCACTCCTGGGTACCTACCTGAAAAAAACAAAGACAAAAAACAAAAACCTCTAATTGGAAAAGATACAGGCATCCTAATGTTTATAGCAGCATTATTTACAATTGCCAAGAAATTGAAGCAACCTAAGTGGCAATCAACAGATGAATGGATAAAGAAGATACGGTATATACACAATGGAATAGTACTAAGTTATAAAAAAAGAACAAAATGTTGCCATTTGCAGCAACATGGACGGACTTGGGGGGCATTATGCTAAGTGAAATAAGTCAGACAGAGAAACACAAGGTATTACTTATTTATGGAATCTAAAAAATACAACAAATTAGTGAAGATAACAAAAAAGAAGCTGACTTACAGATACAGAGGAAAAACTAATGGCTACCAGTAGGGAGAGGGACGGTGGGAGGGGCAATACAGGGGAGTGGGTAAAGAGGTACAAACAGTTAGGTATAAAATAAGCTACGAGGATGTATTATACAACATGGGGGATGCAGCCAATATTTTATAACAAGTATAAATGCAGCATAACCTTTAAAAATCGTGAATCACTATTTTGTAATAGGGCTTCCTTGGGGGCTCAGATGGTAAAGAATCTGCCTGCTATGCAGCAGACTTGTGTTTGATCCCTGCGTCAGGAAGATCCCCTGGAGAAGGGAATGGCAATCGCTCCAATATTTTTTTAAAGATTTATTTATTTACATTATTTTCTGGCCATGGTGGGTCTTCGTTGCTGCACATGGGCTTTCTCCAGCTGCGCTGAGCTGGGCTGCTCTCTGGTTGCAATGTGTGGGCCTCTCATTGAGGCGGCTTCTCTTGAGGAGTACAGGCTCCGGGCACACGGGCTCCAGCAGTTGCTGCGCTGTAGTTGTGGCGCATGGGCTTAGTTGCTCCCTGGAATGTGGGATCTTCCCAGACCAGGGATCAAACCACTGTTTCCCCATGTATTTGCCACGAAGGGATGGGACCGGATGCCGTGATCTTCGTTTTTTGAATGTTGAGCTTTAAGCCAGCTTTTTCACTCTCCTCTTTCACTTTCATCTTCTTTGCTTTCTGCCATAATGGTGGTGACATCTGCATAACTGAGATTATTGATATTTCTCCTGGCAATCTTGATTCCAGCTTGTGCTTCATCCAGCCCGGCATTTTGCATGATGTACTCTGCATATAAGTTAAATAAGCAGGGTGACAATATACAGTCTTGACGTACTCCTTTCTCAATTTGGAATCAGTCTGCTCTTCCATGTCCGGTTCTAACTGTTCCTTCTTGACCTGCATACAGATTTCTCAGGAGGCAGGCAGGTGGTCTGGTATTCCCATTTCTTGAGGAATCTTTCATGTTTGTTGTGATCCACACAGTCAAAAGGCATGTGAAATGAGTGCAACTGAGCGGTAGTTTGGACGTTCTTTGGCATTGCTCTTCTTTGGGACTGGAATGAAAACTGACCTTTTCCAGTCCTGTGGCCACTGCTGAGTTTTCCAAATGTGCTGGCATACTGAGTGCAGCACTTTAACAGCATCAAGCTTACAAACAGTTCACGGCATCCCAGTGCCTAAAGAGTAAAGTCTAAGCTCCTCAGTGGGACACACAGGATTCTCCATGATCAGGCTTCTTCTGCCACTCTCTGCCTTTGCCTTTTACCTGCAGCAAGACCTGATTCCTGGCGAGTATCACTCTCTCTCCTCAGAATCTGCTTATACCACATCCTTGCCCGGGGATACCCACACATCTCTCCCTTTCCCAATGTGCCTAGTTCACGCCAACTTCTCTTTCAAGATTGCTCAGATGAAGCTTTTACCAGTAAGAAAGAAACACGCAGCCTCTGACTGCTCTCACCTGAGATGGTCTGCTTCTAACAGTTGGGCCACAGCACGCTCCCACTGACTGTGACGCCTGGTCTGGGAAGATTCCACATGCTGTGGGGAACTAAGCACATGTGCACAACTACTGAGCCAGCACTCTAGAGCCCATGCTCTGCAACAAGAGAAGCCACCGCAATGAGAAGCTCATGCACTGCAATGAAGAGCAGTCCCTGCTCGCCACAACTAGAGAAAGCCCGCAGCCATGAAGGCCCAACACAGTCAAATAAAATCTCAAAAAAACACGATGGAATGAGACAGATGGACAACACCTTGATCACCTCTGAGCACAGATGAAAACAAGAATGTATGAACCACACAGAAGAGCAAAACTCTCTCCTGGCTAATGTGACTGCTGCTTCCCTGCCAATTATAGCCTCAGCCCCACCTAGATAAAAATTAAGATCCTCAGCCACAGAACCGCTACTGCCTTCTCACAGCACCAATTCTGGAGCAAAACAGTGATTCTTTAAACCTTCCTCACAGTCAAGTAACACAAGTCTAAACTGTAGCAAGCTGCCTTCAGCTCTCTCACTGAGATGCCCTTTAGTTCCTCATGGTGTGGTTTCTTCTTCATTGCCACAAAGTAAGAAATCCCATGCTTACTTTGGCAGGACATACACTAAAAGTGGAACAATACAGAGAAGATTAGCATGGGCCCTATGCAAGGATGATATGCAAATTCATGTAATGCTCCATATTAAAAAAAAAAAAAAGAAAGAAAGAAATCCCTTTGTTCAACAACAGGTATACTGCTGACAGTCCTTGGCAGGAGAGTATCATCTCCAGGCTGGCTGAGGACTCCTGCCTTCTCTGTATCAAAGATGTACTAAGTAACCTGTAGACAGCAGTGTCGGCCTGAAGTTCTGTCCATTCACGCCTGTCTCCCTCTGGATATCATAGGTCCCACAGGAACCATGTCTTGTTCATTTCTTCTCTCTGATTATCAATTTTTTGGTCCTCAGTACCTTACAAAGAGGGGCTTCCTTATTGGCTAAGATGGTAAAGAATCTGCCTGCAAAGCAGGAGACCTGGGTTTGAACCCTGGGTCAGGAAGATCCCCTAGAGAAGGGGATGGCTGCCCACTCCAGTATTTTTGCCTGGAGAATCATATTGACAGAGGAGTCTGGCAGGCTACAGTCCAGGGGTCGACTGAGCAGCTAAGCACACACACACCTGACAAAGAACCTAGGACATAGTAAGCGCTCAAAAAATGTTTAAGGAATGAATGAAGTACAGCAGACCCCAAACATTTATTGGATCCAGGATTAAAAGTGGAGCTTCATGTAACAAAGTATTTTATGACATTTTCAACTACAATGTCATCTGGTTTAAGAATGCCATTTGAAGTTCTGCTGCTGCTACTGCTGCTAAGTCACTTCAGTCGTGTCCGACTCTGTGGGACCCCACAGACGGCAGCCCACCAGGCTCCACCGTCCTTGGGATTCTCCAGGCAAGAACACTGGAGTGGGTTGCCATTTCCTTCTCCAATGCAGGAAAGTGAAAAGTGAAAGGGAAGTCGGTCAGTCGTGTCCGACTCTTCGAGACCCCATGGATTGCAGCCTACCAGGCTCCTCCGTCCATGGGATTTTCCAGGCAAAAGTACTGGAGTGGGGTGCCATTGCCTTCTCCGGTTTGAAGTTCTAGGAAACCTAATTCTCTTAATTCCTCTTGCTTCTGAATATTTCAATTTCGGAAGCATATGGAAAAACAGATTAACCTTAGGTTTGGATAATGGACAGATTTAGGCACCTTTGAAACTCTCTTTAAAAAAAAAATCTAAATAAACTAAAAAGTTTCATAAGTCAGTGAGGATAATGGTAAAAATGAAATTTTAGAAGTAGCAAGTTATTAATAATCAATGCTGAGAAAACATACCAAGTGTTTTTAAAAAATGGAAGCATAATTGACTTACAATATTATATTAGTTCCTTGTGTACGAAAAAAAAAAAAAAAGAATAATTCAAAATTCAATACAAAGCTATTAACAATGTTGACTTATGTTCCCCGTGCTGCACAGTAAGTACATCCTTGTTACTTATTTTATACCTATTAGTTTGTACGTCTTAATGCCCTTCAACTACCTTGCCTGACCCCCCCTCCCCCTTCTCCCTCTCTATCCACTAGTTGGTTCTCTGTATCCATGAGCCTGTTTCTGTTTAATATTTGTTCACTTGTTTTATTTTTCAGATTCCACATATAAATGAAAAGACACAGTATTTGTCTTTTTCAATCTGACTTATTTCACTAAAGCAAAATACCGTCCAGATCCATCCATGTTGTTGCAAATGGCAACATTTCATTCTTATGTCCAAGTAATATTCTACTGTATATATAAGACACATTATGTTTTATGTGGCAAGATCCATTTACAATGCATTAACTCTTTTAATCTGTTCCTCAGTGGAGGGAAAATGGGTATTCATTTAATTAATATCTCAGAGAACACGGAGATCTCTAAGTAACTTTATTACATTGGTGGTACCTTCTAAATTTCTGTTAACTTTTGGCAAAGACCAAGGGATGCCATATTTCTTAAAATTCAGCAGCTTACAGAGACCTTTGTAGCAAATTATAAAAAGTTAAAAAGAAAAGTGAATGAGTAAATGTTTAATTATTACCTGGTTTGCTACATATAAAAATTGAACCCTGTGATATAAAGGGTGGGCCCAGTGAGCTGAGACAAGCACATACAAGCCCCGCAATGCCGAGAGTGACCCCAGGGAGCCCAGACAAGCACACACAAGCCCCGCGATGCTGAGGGTGAGCCTGGGGAGCACAGACAAGCACACACAAGCCCCGCAATGCTGAGGGTGAGCCCGGGGAGCACAGACAAGCACACACAAGCCCCGCAATGCCGAGGGTGAGCCTGGGGAGCCCAGACAAGTGCACACAAGCCCCATGAGACAGAGGCCGGGCACCCGGAGCTGAGACAAGTGCCCACAAGCCCCGCGATGCAGAGGATGGGCCCAGGGGACTCAGACAAGCGCACACAAGCCCTGCTGACACAGAGGCCGGGCCTGGGGAGCTGAGTCAAGCGCACATAAGCCCGTGACGCAAAGGCCGGGCACCGGGAGCCGAGACAAGTGCACAGAAGCCCCGCGATGCAGAGGCTGGACATGGGGAGCTGAGACAAGCGCACTCAAGCCCTGTGATGCAGAGGTTGGGACCATGAAGCTGACACAAGTGTACACAAGCCCACAACACAGGGGGGTGAGTTCCGGGGGCTGAGGGAAGCCCACAGAAGTCTCCACGACACAGAGGGCACAGTTGGGGAGCCAAGAAAAAATCCACACAAACCCCTGCCCAGCTAGCTTCGGCCAGCAGTGTAGGGCGGGACAGGAGAACAGAAGCATAGCAATGATCCCGGAGACAAGTCGGGGGTTGGCGACAGTGGAGATATGCTGAGAGGGCCACTTTGAAGCACTGTGGAAATAGATGTGTCTAACACTGCCAGGGCCAGAAGGACTGCCCAAACACATACTGGACCCATAGAGACTACTGGACACTGCACCGCCCTTCAGAGAGATGAGATCCAGCTCCATC
The DNA here is from genome assembly GCF_027580195.1 of Bos mutus. Taxonomy (NCBI): domain Eukaryota; kingdom Metazoa; phylum Chordata; class Mammalia; order Artiodactyla; family Bovidae; genus Bos; species Bos mutus. Next base: position 13,173,000 of record NC_091625.1, read on the forward strand.
AACCAGAACAGAGGCACAAGCTCCCCCAACCAGGAAAACATCACAGGACACTACCCGACCCCATCCACGGGGCAGACTCCACAACCAAGAAGAAGTACGACCTTGAGAACCTTTTTTTTTTTCCATTTTTTCTTATAAATCACCCTGCTTACTCCCCCTACATAGTCTCACCTTCACATTATCCTTTTGCAGTGCTGTGGAGTTTTCCTCTTTGTTTTTCTTGTTAAAAAAAATAATTCATTTTTAAGATTTTTTTTTCTTTTTCACCTTTTTTTTTGAATGAGTTTTTAAATTTTGTTTTTTACATATTTAACTTCTTTGCCTATCGTTCTATACTGACTACAGCTATTCCTGACCATATAGAGATCTTTCCCAAATACATCTATTTATCTTTGCTTTTCTATTTTTTCTTTTCTCTCTTTTTTTTTACCCTCTTTTCCATCCCCTCTTTTTCTCTTTTCCTTCCCTTCTCCTCTTTTTTCCCCCTTTTTCTATTCTCCTTTTTTTCTTTCACTCTTTCTTTTCTCACCAAGTAAGTTAAATTGTTGAGCTCTCTTTGCTATATTCCCCAGTTGGCACTCTGATTGTGCTCAGTTTTCCAGATTGAGTGTTCACTAGCTCTGTTTTTTAATTAGTTGATATCACTTTTGGTTTTCCTTGTTCAAGTCAATCTCCTGTGCTCTTTTCTTTAGAATACTGTATGTGTGCAAGTGTGTGTTTATGTCCCATTATTTCTGTAATTACCTGCTTGATCTCCTCCCACTAGAACACAGGCACAAGTCACCCCTAACAAGAAGTCAACACAAACCACCCATCCAATCTTTCCCTCCAAGGGCAAAAACCAAAAGGAATAAGGATTATAACCCTAAGGCCTGAGAAAAGGAGACATCAAGTGGGGCAAGTTAGGAAAAAAAAATGATGATAAGACAGAGAAATACAGCACAAATGAAAGAACAAAGTAGAAACTCACAAGACCAAATAAAGAGGAAATAGCAATCTACCTGAAATAGAATTCAGAATAATGATAGTAAAGATGCTCCAAAGACTTGAAAATAGAATGGAGAAAATGCAAGAAACATTTAACACAGTTAATACAATCACCAAGGACACAGAAGAAGTAAAGAATAAGTAAACAGAGATGAGCAACACAATTACAGAAATTAAAAATACTCTAGAAGGAACCAATAGCAGAAAAACTGAGGCAGAGGAACAGATAAGTGAGCTGGAATATAGAATGGTGGAAATAACTGCTGAAGAGCAGAATAAAGGGAAAAGAACAAAGAGAATTGAGGATAGCCTCAGAGATCTTTGGGACATATTAAATGCACCAACATTTGAGTTATAGGGGTTTCAAAAGAAGAAAAAAAAAAGGCACCGAGAAAATGTTTGAAGAAATTATAATTGAAAACTTCCCCAACATGGGAAAGGAAATAGTCAATCAAGTCCAAGAAGTGCACAGAGTCCCTCAGAGGATAAACCCAAGGAGAAACACGTCAAGACACATATTAATCAAGCTAACAGAGATTAAACACAATGAAAGAATATTAAAAGCAGCAAGGGAAAAGGAACAAGTAACACACAAGGGAAAACCCATATGATTAACAGTGGATCTTTCAGTGGAAACTCTGCAGGCCAGAAGGGAATGGCAGGATATATTTAAAGTATTGAAAGAAAAATCTACAACCAAGATTACCATAACTGGCAAAGATCTCATTCTAAATTGATGGAGAAATCAAAAGCTTTACAGACAAGCAGAAGTTAAGAGAATTTAGCATCACCAAACCAGCTTTGCAATAAATACTAAAAGGACTTATACAGCCAGTAAACACAAGAGAAAGGAAAGACCTACAAAAACAAACCCAAAACAATCAAGAAAATGCCAATAGGAATATATGTATTGTGGATTAAATGCACCTACCAAAAGATACAGACTGACTGAATGGATACAAAAACAAGACACACATATATGCTACCTACAAGAGACCGACTTCAGACCTAGAGGCACATACAGACTGAAAGTAAAAGGATGGAAAAAGATATTCCATGTGAATGGAAACCAAAAGAAATCTGGAGTGGCAATCCTTATTTCAGGCAAAATAGATTTTCAAATAAAGAATATTATAAGAGACAAAGAAGGACACTATATAATGATCAAGGGATCAATCCAAGAAGAAGACATAACAATTGTAAATATTTATGTACTCAACACAGGAGCACCACAATACATAAGGCAAACACTAACAGGCATAAGAGGGGAAGTAGACAGTAACACAATAATAGCAGGGGACTTTAACACCCCAGTTACACCAATGGACAGATCATCAAAACAGAGAATCAATACGGAAACACAAACCTTAAATGAAACATTAGACCAAGTGGACCTAATTGATATCTTCAGGACTTTCCATCCAAATGCAGAAGAAGATACTTTCTTCTCAAGTGCACATGGAACATTCTCCAATAGACCACATCTTGGGTCACAAATCAAACCTCAGTAAATTTAAGAAAGTTGAAATCGTATGAAGAATTTTCTCTGTAGTTGATATCTAGTCTCAACTCTATAAGACTAGATATCAACTACAGGGGAAAATTGCAAAAAACACAAACTCATGGAGATTAAATAATACATGACAACAAAAACACAATGACCCAAAACCTATCGGATTCAGCAAAAGCAGGTCTAAGCAGGAGGTTTATAGCAATATAATCCTACCTGAAGAAACAAGAAAAGCATCGAATAGACAGCCTAACTCTACATCTAATGCAGCTGGAAAAAGAACAAAAAAAGTCAGCAGAAGGAAATAAATCATAAAGATCAGAGCAGAAATAAATGAAAAAGAAATGAAGGAAACAATAGCAAAGGTGAATAAAACTAAAAGCTGGTTCTTTGAGAAGATAAACAAAATTGACAACCACTAGCCAGACTCATCAAGAAATAAAGGGAGAAAAATCAAATCAGCAAAATTAGAAATGAAAAAGGAAAGGTTACAACAGACAACACAGAAATACAAAGGACCATAAGAGAATATTATAAGCAACTATAGGCTAATAAAATGGAAAACCTAGAAGAAATAGATTCTTAGGAAAGTTCAACAGGAAGAAACAGAAATTATGAACAAGCAAAGTACAAACATTGAAATCGAAACTGGGATCAAAAATCTCCCCCAAAACAAAAGCCCAGGGCCAGATGGTATCACAGAATTCTATCAAACATTTAGAGAAGAGCTAATGCTTACTTTTCTGAAATTCTTCCAAAAAATTGCAGAGGAAGGAACACTTCCAAACTCATTCTATGAGGCCACAATCACCCTGATACCAAAACCAGGTAAAGACAACACAAAAAAGGAAAATTACAGGCCAGTATCACTGATGAACATGGATGCAAAAATCCTCAACAAAACTCTAGCAAATAGAATTCAACAACACATTAAAAAGCTCATACACCATGATCAAGTTGGGTTTATCCCAGGAATGCAAAGATTCTTCAATATACACAAATCAATCAGTGTGATACACCATATTAAGAAGTTGAAAGATAAAAACTGTATGATCATCTAAATAGATGCAGGAAAAGCCTTTGACAAAATTGAGCACCCATTTATGATAAGAGCACTTCACAAAGTGGGAATAGAAGGAACCTACCTCAACATAGTAAAGGCCAAATATGATTAAGCCCACAGCAAACACTGTTCTCAATGGTGAAAAACTAAAAGCATTCCCTCTAAATTCAGGAATAAGACAAGAGTGTCCACTCTCACCACTATTATTCAACATAGTTTTGGAAGTCTTAGCTATGGCAATTAGAGAAGAAAAAGAAATAAAAGGAATCCAGATTGGAAAATAAGTAAAACTCTCACTGTTTGCAGATGACATGATACTACACATACAAAATCCAAAAGAAACTATCAGAAAATCACTAGAGCTAATCAGCAAACTCAGCAAAGTTGCAGGATACAAGGTCAATACACAGAAATCACTTGCATTCCAATATACCACCAATGAAAAATCAGAAAGAGCAATTAAGGAATCAATCCCATTCACCACTGCAACAAGAAGAATAAAATATCTAGGAATAAAACTACCTAAGGAGACAAAAGATGTGTATATGGAAAATTACAGGACACTGATGAAAGAAATCAAAGGTGACATAAACAGATGGAGATATATTCCATGTTTCTGGGTAGGAAGAATCAACATTGTGAAAATTACTATACTACCAAATGCAATCTACAGATTCAATGCGACCCCTTTCAAATTACCAATGGCATTTTTCATAGAACTAGAACAAAAAATTTCACAATTCACATGGAAACACAAAAGACTCTGAATAGCCAAAGCAGTCTTGAGAAAGAAGAATGGAGCTGGAGGAATCAAGCTTTGTGACTTCAGACTATACTACAAAGCTACAGTCATCAAGACAGTATGGTACTTGAACAAAAGCAGAAATATAGACCCATGGAACAAAGTAGAGAACCCAGAGATAAACCCACGCACCTATGGGTACCTTATTTTTGACAAAGGAGGCAGAATATACAATGGGGCAAAGATAGCCTCTTTAAGAAGTAGTTCTGGGAAAACTGGAGAGCTATGTGCAAAAACAGGAATTAGAACACTTCCTAACACCATACACAAAGATAAACTCAAAATGGATTAAAGACCTAAATGTAAGACCAAAAACTATAAAACTCTTAGAGGAAAACATAGGCAGAACACTAGATGACATAAATCAAAGCAAGATCTTCTATGACCCACCTCTTAGAGTAATGGAAATAAAAATAAAAATAAACAAGTGGGACCTGATTAAACTTAAAAGCTTTTGCACAGCAAAGGAAACTACAAACAAAGTTAAAAGGCAACCCTCAGAATTGGAGAAAAGAATAGCAAAGGAAACAACTGACAAAGAATTAATTTCCAAAATATGTAAGTAGCTCATACAACTCAATACCAGAAAAACAAACAATCCAATCAAAAACTTGGAAAAAGACCTAAACAGACATTTCTCCAAAGAAGACATACAGGCGGCTAACAAACACATGAAAAGATGATCAACATCGCTCATTATTAGAGAAATGCAAATCAAAACTACAATGAGATACCACCTCACACCAGTCAGAATGGCCATCATCAAAAAGTCTGTAATAATGTAAATTGATTACAGCCATTGTGGAAGATGGTACGGAGATTCCTTAAAAAACTAGGAATAATACCACCATATGACCTAGCAGTTCCACTACTAGGCATATACCCTGGGCAAACCAAAATTGAAACAGACACGTGTACCCCAATGTTCACTGCAGCACTATTTACAATAGCTAGTACATGGAAGTAACCTAGATGTCCATTGATAGATGAATGGATAAAGAAGCTGTGGTACATACATACAATGGAATACTACTCAGCCATAAAAAGGAACACATTAGAGTCAGTTCTAATGTGGATGAACCTAGAGCCTATTATACAGAGTGAAGTAAGGAAGAAAAAGAAATATAAATACCATATACTGATGCATATATATGGAATCTAAAAAGATGGTACTGATGAATTTATTTTCAGGACAGCAATGGAGAAACACACATAGAGAACAGACCCATGGACACAAGGGGAGGCGAGGCGGGAGAAGGTGAGATGTATGGAGAGAAACGAGAAATTTACAACACCAGATCGGAGAAGACAATGGCACCCCACTCCAGTACTCTTGCCTGGAAAATCCCATGGACAGAGGAGCCTGGTAGGCTACAGTCCATGGGGTCGCTAAGAGTTGGATATGACTGAGCAACTTCACTTTCACTTTTCACTTTCATACATTGGAGAAGGCAATGGCACTCCACTCCAGTACTCTTGCCTGGAGAATCCCAGGGACGGGGGAGCCTGATGGGCTGCCGTCTATGGGGTCGCACAGAGTCGGACACGACTAAAACGACTTAGCAGCAGCAGCATGTAAAATAGATAGCCAATGGGAATTTGCTGTATGACTCAGGGAACTCAAACAGCCCCTGTGACAACCTAGAAAGGTGGGATGGGGTGGGAGATGGGAGGGAGGTTTGGGTGGGAAGGGACATGGGTGTACCTATGGCTGATTCTTGTTGATGTATGACAGAAAACCACAAAATACTGTAAAGCCATTATCCTTCAATTAAAAAAATTAAAGAAGAAAATAGATGACCAACAAGGACCTGCTGTATAGCACATGCAACTGTATTCAATATCTTGTAGTAACCTACAATAAAATCTAAAAGAATATATATAAAACTGAATCATTCTGCTCTACACCTGAAACATAACACTGTAAATCAACTGTAATAACAACAACAACAACAAATCACTCACTCTTATGACTATAAATAGAACAGAATAAAAGAACAATTGTACCAGCTTGGCGGGGGGTGGGGAATTGAAAATATCAATAATAATAACTTGTTGGGGAATAAAAGTTTTATATGAAATATTTCATGTTCTTTAAACCAATAAAGTGACTATGAAGCCATTAATAATGCTAAAGAAAAGACTGTGTATTTTAATTTTTCCTAATGTTTTCAGGTTCTTCTTTTATTCTCACTAAAAGACACATATTTTATCCCCAGGGCTTGAGAATTTACTGTATTAAATTATGACAGATTGGATTTCTGATTTGCTATTGTGCTCAATTAAGTGAAGCAAATCTTACTTTAGTGCATATAAATTTTTTCTAAAGGTCTATTCTAGAGGAGCAAATTATATAGTATAGCAAATGTGCTGTCCTTGTTAAATCACACTCATTTAAAATACAGATAAAAACACATTCGTTTTCTAACAACAAACATTTAGAATGTAGCTGTAAGATTCCTTTTGTAGATAACACATCTTATTTTCTTCTAAGAAGAAAGACAAAGAGAGTCACTTGAAAATCATTACTCTAGAAGATGTAAAATGAAAAGTAATTTTTCATAGATTTGAACTAGAAAGAACTAAAATATCTTGGGCAAAACAGTACTTTGTATATTAATTTGCCTAGAGTGTGCACAACAGAAATATTCAATAAAAAGTTGGTATCTTAAACCTGAAAAAAAAGTTTCTGAAATTATTTTTGAAATATGCCAAAGTTCATACCTGATTTTTTAATGATGAAAGAATATACTCCTTTTCATAGGGGGTGATTGTCTTGTGAGTTTCTGGTGTATCACTAACTAAGCAGATCCATAAAATAAACCAGATGATTCCAACAAGGCCTTAAAATAGAAAATAGTTAAATGAAGTCAGAATGTACCAATGCAGCAATTTACTTATGTCTTGAAAAAAATTATGTAATTATAAACTTCACCACAGTATGTCTAGCATTGTCACCACACAAATCTTTTTTTTTGTTATGAGAACTTTTAAGATCTATTCTTTTGGCAACTTTCAAATATGCACTACAATATCACTGTGCAATACTTTACAAACCTAGTCTTATTTATTTTATAATGGTAATTTTGCACCTAAAGCGAACAACTTTTGACCACATGACTGCCTAACAGGATCTACCAGACAAAACCTTTAAAAAACTAAATGTCTACAATCTTATTATTTCCACAGGTATCTGCTTTTGTTTATTTGTTTTGATTGCAGACATATTTCCTGAGTAAATGTTTAGGTGGAATCTACTTTATTAAAAACGTGTATCATCCTCCTATTGAGATTGAGGAATGAAAGGCCCTGGGGCTAAACAAACAAACAAAAAAGATGAAAACTACCAAGTGAAAGTATCCTACTTTGCTTGAGAAGAAATATTTTCAAAATTCACACTTTTATAATAAATGACATAGCAATTTTTGTAGTAAGTGTAGCATTTAAGTCCTGGATTCAACAGCACTTTCTATTGAACAAATATTCCAACATTAACAGCAAGTCACAGCTTAGCCAGATCATTTTAACCACATGAACTTGAAAAACAGGTTATCAGTAAGTGTTTCAGGGCTTTGCGGTTTAGGAAATGGTTACTTCAGTGAGTTGGCATATACATATTTTAACCAGTTATTAAACCTCTATTACATTTCAGACCTCTCACATCATAATTTAGGTTACATTTTAAATAAACTTACCGAAGAAATAGAAGACATAAGTCCAATTCATATAGTAGCAAATTACTCCAGAAAGAGGCAGAGAAACTACTGTCCCAAGTTGTGCTCCTGGAACAACAACAAAACTTTGTAAACTTTGGAGAAAAATGAACGAACAGGGGACAGGTTTACTGCTTAAGAAGATGGATAATAGATTATGAGGAAAAGAGCAATCAGCTGCCAAAGGTGGGGCTTCCCTGGTGGTCTAGTGGTTAAGAATTCGCCTGCAGATGAAGGGGTCACTGGTTTGATCTTTGGCCCTAGAAGATTCCACATGATGCAGAGCAACTAAGCCCAGGCACAACTACTGAGTACACAAGCGGCAAGTACTGAGGACCGTGGGCCTCTGTGCTCTGCAACAAGAGAAGCCAGCGCAGGGAGAGGCCTGTGCACTGCAACTCCAAAGCAGCCCCCACTCATGGTAACCAGAGAAAGCCCACGTGCAGCAGTGAAGACCCAGTGCAGCAATAAATACATGAATTTAAAAAAATCTCATAGGAGTTGAGTTTGTCGTTGTTTAGTCACTAAGTTATATCGACTCTTTTGTGACCCCATGGACTGTAGCCCGCCATGTAGGCTTCTCTGTCCGTTGGATTTCCCAGGCAAGAATAAAGTGGGTTACCATTTCCTTCTCCAGAGGATCTTACTGACCCAGGGATAGAACGCCATTCCTACACTGGCAGGCAGGTTCCCTACCACTGAGCCACCAGGGAAGCCAGAGGAGTTGAGTTAGTCACATGTAAATATAAATAATCCATTCTCTTAAGGGATCATTTACCAGAAAACTCATAATATGTAAAATGGATACATTAATATATAGTTACATTAGTTACGATTATATAGCTATTGCTGAATTAGAAGGCATCAATCAACGGAAGACCTATTATAATATGAGCTAGTAAATGCCACATTACTAGTAAATGTGTTAGAAAGCCACGTGTTTGGGGGAAAGGCTAAAGATGATCTCTAAACATAACGTACTGCAGCACATCTGATGGAAAATGAACAAAGCTTTCAGTAATCTAATTTGCTCTAAACACATTACACACATTTGTATCAGATAAATAAGTACGAAAACTTATTTTAACCACCAAACAGAAGCCATCTTAGTAGGTACAGTGTAAGCTAAAATAATCAGACATTGTTTCTGGTCTCAAGTTTTAGTCTTATAGAGTGAGTAAATATAAACAATTATTATATGTTAGAAAGTGCTGAGTGTCACAGAGCAACATGGAAGTTCAAAGGTAGGACAGATAACCTCTGACCACTAGAGGTCAGGAAAAGATGTTAAAAGGCAGTGGTGGGACTTTGAAAAGATGAGCAAGATCTGGTCCTGTAAGAAAGAAGGTATAGAGGCAGAGGTGAACAGGGTGAGTAAGGAATGAAAGAAGAAAAGCGGCAAGTGGGATTGGGAACTTCATCTGGGTGAAGGAAAGGAAAAGGAAGGCTAGAGAAACGGGCTGAACAGTTGTTGAATATCTGCTCCCTGCCAGGCACTATGTGCCAGGGGCTAGGCTGGCTAAAATGAAGGGATAATGACCACAAAGACTCTTGACCCCTCATCTGAGCCCAGATTTTATTTAATAGGCAAAGGAGAACCACAGATAGTGCCTCTTCTTGAACTTCTTATCAGATTTCTTACATCGATCTCCACACAGCTATAAGAATCTTCTTAAAAGAAAAGAAAAAAAAAGGAACCTTCTTAAGATGTACATGAGATCGTATCTCTCATGTAAAATATTTCCCCATTTTGGAGAAGAAAAACCCTGTGACCTGTAGGCCTTGATGTAATCTGGCTCTTGTCTATTTCTCTAAGCCCAACCCACTCCAGTACTCTTGCTAGAAAATCCGATGGACTGAGGAGCCTGGTAGGCTGCAGTCCATGGGGTCGCTAGGAGTCGGACACGACTGAGCGACTTCCCTTTCACTTTTCACTTTCATGCATTGGAGAAGGAAATGGCAACCCACTCCAGTGTTCTTGCCTGGAGAATCCCAGGGGCGGGGGAGCCTGGTGGGCTGCCATCTATGGGGTCACACAGACTGACTGGACTGACTGAAGCTATTTAGCAGCAGCAGTGCTTCTCATTGCTTTGAAACTATGTTACTTCCTGCCTGTCAGTCCTTGTACATGTTGTTCTGATTGGCTGGAATGCTTTCCTTTTTTGCTCTTTGCATGACTGGTTCATCTCATTCTTCGGATTTTAGCTTAAAAGCCACTGCAAGAGAGGTCTTTCTCAACCATTGTATTTAAAAGCGGTCAGGTCAAAAAGTTTTCATTCAGTATGTGAGCTGGAGGAGTTATAATTCACATATAAAGCTCATGCTATCTTACCTATAGATCAAAATGATAGAAAATAATGCATAGGGGGAAAAAAAGGTGTCTGAAAGGAGGGATTGAAAGTCATGACATGTTTATGAAATGATCAAACCAGAAATCACAATTTAAGGACACAAGTATTCAATTTTCCAGCTTTTGGGGGATTTTGTTCTGTTAAAGCATTCTCTATACCAACATCTGAAAAGGCAACATGGTTTGAAATAAAGGATGGCAGATGGAGAAAAGGACAACAGTCAATTATGCCACATTGCTATATGCTAGTGAGCCAAGGAAAACCATTAATAACAAAGTTGTATCCTCAAAACTTTATTTTTCCCCAAAGGAAACACTTGACATTGCATGACTCTGGTGTATACCTTTCCCCCAAGGTTGATGTGTAGATAACAAACTGTAGCAACGATCTTTATAAAGATGGTTATCTCACCTGCATATGAAATACTCAGAAGCTTGCTTCTTTCAAGAGGGGGAGCCCATGAAGACCACATGGCATGCATGGCTGGAAATGTGACACCCTGAGAAGGGAAAAAGGCATTTCTGATGAAATACAAAGTCATTTTGTTAATGTCTTAAATTCAGTTGAGTATCTTGTTGCAAGAAAAATTTCTGGATAAGACTCCAACCAGAATTAGGTTTCATGGAGTGACATGCCTTTACAGTGTTGAGTGAAAATACCTCATAGTGAAGTACTTTAAAAATCTGAACAAAGATTTGTGGATTCTGTCAACTGGTTTGAGGACTGCAAGGTAAGGGTTATAAAAAATATAAAAGAATGTATTGAGTGATGATATAAAGGGATTCCTCTCAATGTTAACTTTACTCATCTACTTTATTTAAGGCCTGAATGAAATGGAAATGTAACCAATACATAACTTAAACATACTGATCTAATACGGTGGGATACTAGAAGAAAATTCAAATTCACCCTTATCAACAGGAAAAATGGTCCTACCAAAAAACAATTAGAGTGTTTATGGTATTTTTTTTTAAGTTTTCTGGTCATAATCAGCCTAGTAAATGCTAATTAGTGGAGGGGCAAGATAGGAGGAGGGGATTAAGAGGTATTAATACAAACCACTGGGTATAACATAAATAAGCTGTCAGGAAATTACGTATCATAGGGAATATAATATTTTATAAACATTACAAATGGAGTATCATCCATAAAAATTTTGAATCACTATGTTGTACATCTGAGATTTACATAATATTGTACATCTGTTACACTTTGACTTAAAAAAATACCAGTTACAGATAATGGAGAAGTAACAGAACAGTGAAAGCAGGGAGGTCCATGGAGACTTGGGAGAGGAGGAGATGCTACCGGGAACAGGAAGGAATACATTCTGGTAGATTCAAAGTGGTGGATTCACTGCTGTCCTTGGCCATTCACTAGCTGTTGTAGCCTCAGAAAGATCAGTTAACCTTTTAGAACTTCCATGTCTTTATCTGTAAAACATGTATTTTACTCAGGTAAGAAGAAGAACCTGGTATTAGGGGGCTAGTTTTATTTTATAATCAAGAAGAGCTTATTTGGTACACCTCTATTTGATAAGGATCGTTCAGATGAGTGACCAAAGCTTAAATTTAAATAGCACTTGGCAATTTCCAAAGTTGTCTAGCCATTATTATATGACTGGATTTTACTACTCCAGTCAGTGTTTTTCCTACACAGATACAAAGGGATTCCTCTCAATGTTAACTTTACTCATCTACTTTATTTAAGGCCTGAATGAGACTAACACTTTTGCACTTCCTTATCTCCTCAGTAGGAGGGAACAGGGGGAGCTATGAAGTGTCCCCTAGAAAATGTTTTCTCTGATCTTTGAGTAAAGCTTTTAATTTTGGAGTGCTTCCACTGGAGAGCTCATCGGCCACAAACAAAAATCTACTCATGTTATTTTATGGTTTAATCAGTTTTTAGTTAAAAAATAAATCCCTATTATCTTCCAGTGTCATTTTTTGGGGCTCATGTTCATACCAAAGAATGATATCTTTAAGAAGATAAGAAAGTGAGAAGGGGTAAGAAGAAAAATAAAAGAGAAAAAAGCATACCTCTCCTAGCCCTTCTAGTGCCCTGAGTGCAACGAGGGCTCCGAATCCGAAATCTGCAGCGAGGGGAGTGAACAGGGTGAAGACAGCAGTACCAAGGATTCCGAATCCTAGCAGCAGCTTCCCCCCACTTCTGCTGGCAACATAGCCTCCAGGAATTTGTGTGATGATGTAGCCATAAAAAAAAGACCCGAGAATCCACCCTTGAGTTTCTGCATCCCACTGGTACTTTTTACCCTATAAAGAATAGGAAAAAAAAAAAAAGTCTTTTATGGCTAAGTAACATTCCATTGTGTTTACATACGACAGCTTTATCCATTCATCTGTCAATGCACCTGGATGTTTCCTCCACGTCTGGCTGTTGTAAACAGTGCTACGATGGACACTGGGTGCATATGTCTTTTAGAATTGTGGTTTTCTCAGGGTATATGCCCAGTAGTGGGATTACTGGGTCATATGGTAGTTTTAGTCCTCTTTTTTTCTTTTAAGGAATACTCCTCACTCTTCTCCATAATGGCTGCATCAGTTTACATTCCCACTAACATTGCCTGAGGTTTCTACCTAGAGCCTGTTATAGAGTGTGAAGTAAGTCAGAAAGAGATAAACAAGTATTTTATATTAACATATATATTTGGAATCTAGAAAAATGGTACTGATGAAATTAGTGGATGGATTTCTGGACACAGCAGGGGAAAGTGAGGGTGGGAATGAATGGAGAAGGTAGCACTGACATATATACACACTCGTGTAAAATAAACAGTTAGTGGGAAGTCACTACAGAACACAGGGAGCCCACCCTGGCGCTCTGTGATGACCTAGAGCGGGTGGGATGGGGGCAGGTGAGGGAGGCTATGGATATATATATATAATTATGACTGATTTCCATTGTTGTACAGCAGAAACCAACAGAACATTGTAAAGAAAATTTCCACCAAATAAAAAATTAAAAAAAACTCAGCCTTTTAACATCTTGATAAAATGGCTCCTTTTACTGGCATGTGGGTACATATAAATGCAATTTTGAACCACTGTTCTTTTTTTCCCTGTTTATTTGTTTTTTGGCAGTGAGGCCTGTGAGATCTTAGTTCCCCGACCAGGGACTGAACCCAGGCCATACTAGTGAAAGCACCAAGTCTTAACCATTGGACTACCAGGAAACTCCCCAGAACCACTGATGGAGGCTGAAGAACATGCAGACTTCCTCTTGGGTGGGTGAGTCAATGTGATACAGACATGCAGTTTCTAGGAGTGAATGGAAAATCATTCAAAGTCATAATGTGCAGGCATGCTTGCTATTTTATAAAACTAGACTATGGGATGAATTGTAGATGTTTTGTGACAAAGAAGGCTCAAAAAAGGCAGAGGGTTGATCCAGAAAGTTACTGATCAGGATACTTCAGAGGCTAAGCCAGGCTTTTGAGCTAGGACTGGGTTCAAGGCCAGCTCTATTACTTACTGGATTTGTAACCTGGGAAGATTAAATGGAAAAGGCACATAAAATAAGGCCTGACACATACTAAGTAATCACTTAATGTTAGCTACTAGTATGCAAAAATATAATGTCTCCTCATTTCAGAGCAAGCACTTAAATAAGGATATAGAGCAGTACAATAGAGCAAGAATTTAAACCAAGCCAGAAGCTTCATGTGAGTAGGAAATGCCTTTTAACTAGTAGCAACACACAGTAAGGTGAATATGAAGATTTTAAAATTTTATTAACTTATATTTTTGGTTGTGCTGGGTCTTTGTTGCTATGCATGGGCTTTCTCTAGTTGCATCGAGTAGGGGCTACTCTCTAGCTGAGGTGCATGGGCTTCTCATTACAGTGACTTCTCTTATTGCAGAGCACAGGCTCAGGAGTTGTGGCCCACAGGCTTATTTGCTCCATGGCATGTAGACTCTTCCAGGACAAAGGACCGAACCTGTGTCCTGAATTGGCAGGCAGATTCCTATCCACTGCACCACCAGGGAAGTCTGAATATGAAGATTTGACAGCTGGGTATCTGAATCTTTAGTACACGTAGCCATGTAACCTAACCCATGTGTTAAGAACCATTCAGGATTTCTTTTTATTGTGCATATAAGGCAGATAGGTGGCTTAGATGCTAAAGAATCTGCCTGCAATGCAGGAGACCTTGGTTTGATCTCTGGGTCGGGAAGATCCCCTGGAGAAAGGAATGGCTACCCACCATCGTATTCTGGCCTGGAGAATTCCATAGACAGAGGAGCCTGGTGGGCTAGAGTCCATGGGATTGCAAAGAGTCGGACACGATTAGTGACTAAAACTTTTCAAGTAGTTGAATTATCAGAAGAATTTGTGGAAGGAAGAAATACAAAGCAAACCCACAATTATCTTTGTTTACAGTACTATTCTGTAGCTTCTCTGAAATTCTAGGGCTTCATGAAGTATCTAGCAGTTACAGGTTGAGTCAGGGAAAGTGGGTGATATGTACCCTTAACATGTATTCAGTAGCATTATCAAAGTCCAACGTAAAGATTTTTGATGTCATTATTTTTGTACATGTGCTTGTTTGGGGGCAGAAACCCTCTTCCCTGTTTGAGAAGAGGGAAGTCTTCTCATCTGTAAATGGCAGAGAAGACTCACCTAACATGGGATCTGGCTCCTTGATGAGCACTGAAGATGGATAAAAATATGCTTATAAAAGGACACCAGCCTGTCCCCCCTGTATTGTCTCCATGCAAAATAAAACGTTTAATATGTGTAAAACTCAATTCTGAACAAATGATGAACAAGCACTCATCAATACCACTAGAATACGAGGGGGGCAAAATGATGTAAGTAGCTTAGGTGAGACAAATTATAGATATTTGAAAATAAATGGATGAATTCTTATTTTTCACCCTTGTAGTTGAGATTGTTTAAATTCTCCTAACAGAGGGCTTCCCTGGTGGACCAGTGGTAAAGAAACAGCCAGACAATGCAGGAGACACATGCTCGATCCCTGACCTATGAAGAAGATTCCCCCATAACGTGGAACCAACCAAGCCCAAGCACCACAACTATTGAGCCTGTACTCCAGAGTCTGGGGAACTGCAACTACTGAGCCCACGTGCCACAGCTACTGAAGCCCGTGCTCCGCAACAAGAGAAGCCACCGCAATGAGAAGCCTGCTCACCGCAACTAGAGAGGAGCCCCCACTTGCTGCAAGGAGAGAAAAGCCCACGCGGCAACAAAGACCCAGTGTAGCCAAAAATAAATAAATAAGATTTAAAAAGTTCTCCTGCAACAGGAACCTTTTAAAGAGTACAGCTATTAAATATTGTTCCCATAAAAACTATTTAGCAACATCTAAAACAATCTAATTTCCCAGTATGCCAGACAGGTTTTTCTAAATTCTCTTCAAGGATGGCATGTTTATGGAGGGAACTCAAAAGTTACTTTTCAAACAGATCAGGGTGCAGCAGCAGCAGCTAACCAGTCACTGGGAAAACACAAAAGAAAATGGTTCAGGGTTTACATGAAGAAAGAGTTTGTGTTTCTGTAGGACGAACAAATTCAATGTTTTTCAATATGTTTACCTGGAAGTGTTTTACGATTAAGATCGTCTGCTTGAAAAAACAGCACTCACCGTTTGGTTGCGAAGAACTTTTATGGGAGCCGAATGCTCTGCACACTCGTAGGACGTTCTGTTATCTTTGGCAGTTGTGTTTGAGTCCACCATGTCCACTAGGGCAACACTCAGATTCACCCGTAATGAGTAGAGAACGAAGAAACCAAAAAAGGACAAAAATGCTAGGTTGTAACGAGCAGAGCAGCACACTGGAGCTGAAATAAAGACTTGGGGTAAAACTTCCATGAAAAGAATAACTTAGATCATATTGTCTAAATCATTAAAAAGGTCACTTCTTAGATGTACACAAGTTAGTAAATTATGAATATTTTTCTGAGAATATTATCAGATGAAGTATACCTAAAAGCATGTATCAAGGAGAATTTGTTCTGGTATCTGTACCTTTGATAAACATTTAACATATGAGAGCCTGAACTATAAGATGGTTTCTTAAAATATGGAGGCAACAGTTTTATTAACTTTGCTCAGAAAAATCTGCATTCTGGAGTCAAAACTGAAGCCCCAATCCCTGTCAGCTGACAAGATACGAGAAACACAGGTAAAGGGGTTTAATGGCATTGCTGTTGCTGAAAATCGATCTCAAACATGGCCAATAAGTCCTTGAGTATTCAGCATACCGTGTACATTACTAACTATGGGTTAGTAGTCATCTCTCATCATAAACACATCTCAGCATAAAAACTTTCTGCTAAGGCCAGGGCATGAACCCCCTTCCCTTCTCTCTGCCCCCCACACACCACAATCAATTTCTTACCTTGAAAACCATCCTCAGAGGCTGGGTTTGAATCAGAAGCCATGATTAATACTTAAGCCTTTCCTGAAATATATGTATTTAAGAATCCAGAAGCAAACTTGCAGAATCTATGACAGTTGCAGCCCCTGTGACAGTTGCTCAGTTGGTCTTGCTTAAAGGGCCCGCGGTGAAAAGCACAGTAAGAGAATGTACCACACACACACACATGCACACACAAAAGGAAAGGGAGTGGGTGGCAGAAACCTGTTAAAGGAAGATCATATGACAGGAGGAGTTTGACCTATTTTTTTCCCTCTAATTATAGGTGTATGCACCTACTGTCTCTGGTTTTCTTCTTTTATTGAGTGGCAGAACTGGAGGGGAGATAAGAATTCAGGAAGCTGAATTAAGGGTGACTGACCCCAAGTGACAATGACATAGTGGTGAATCCAGGGTTTTACACCATAAGTTCGGCCAACACTGAGTGTTTTTAAAGATATGAAAATCTATTTCAATTGCTAACGACAAGTTAAATACATACATACATTTATATATACATAAAAGCATATATGTGTGCTTTTATTTGGCAGTGATATATTAGCATTGTATGCACACATACAAATACAGTACACACACACATATGCCTGTTGTTCCCTACTCAGGAATCCTGGTATTTTCATTGACCTAGCTTTGCACAAGGATATATTTGTCAGAGTACAATTGTCTTCGTACAGATTCAGATTAAAGCCTTAATGAAGACAGCACAACTGCATTTAGGTGTATGTTAACATACTGTAATCCAACTCACTCCTCTGTAAGCACTCATACACTTAACACCTGCTACTAATTTTAGCTTTGTGAAAGACTGACATCTTTTAACAGAAAATTTTTCATTTGGCATTCTTGATTTCTTTCTCAAGAGTAGAGCTGGTGTTCGAACTGTGGCACCACCTGCCACAGTTCAATCCAGACCTGTGGAAACTATATTTATAAAGTTTTATTCACACTGCCTCTGTCACCTGAATCTAGATACTCTTGCTCTCCACCCCAAGCAAATTGGTAGCTGTTTAGTTAAGGACAGTTTGCAAACTACAAGGCATGTTTTTTTTTTTTTTTTTAAATTAAGCCTTTTATTTTGTATTAGGGTATAGCCCGATTAACAATGTTGTTAAAAGTTTCAGGTGGACAGCAAAGGGATTCTACCATACATATACATGTATCCATTCTCCCCCAAACTCCCCTGCCATCCAAGCTGCCACATGACATTGAGCAGAGTTCCCTGTGCTATATATTAGGTCCTTGTTGGTTATCCATTTTAAATATAGCAGTGTGTACATGTCCATCCCAAACTCCCTGACTATCCCTTCCCCCATCCTTGGTGCCAAAAGTTTGGGAAGTGGAGAAAAAGCGAGTAAAACGATTTCAAATTACCCGTGCAATTACTTGAAAATCTGATCTAGTAGTTACGGATCAGGCAATTTTAACTTCGGGAGGCACATTCAATAATCAGAAAAGAAAACGCCAACACAGAAGCCACAAAGTATTTGACTATGAGGTTTTAAGAAATATTACAAAAAATCGTTCTTAGTTTTAAAAAATGGCTGTTGACTAGAAATCAGTTGGAAAGATTTTATTTCAAGAAAGTATGACAAGAATAAAGGAATGTATGGTGGCAGAGCAAAATGTACCTGTGAATGTGGCCAGTGGTTGAAACTGGCCCAAGAAAAGTGCGCTTGCATGACAATGAGAGAGTACATTCACTGGGCACCCGCCACACAGAAATCAAATTCAAAGTAAAACCATGCTTGCATAACGAGCAGAGCACCCACCAAAACAAACAGCAGCTTCTAAAACATGGTTTCAACTTAGGAATGTGAAGTAGGTGTAGTTGAAAGAACACAGGCTGATTTAGATCAAAGCAGACCTGCTGATTGGAGAAGGCAATGGCACCCCACTCCAGTACTCTTGCCTGGAAAATCCCATGGATGGAGGAGCCTGGTAAGCTGCAGTCCATGGGGTCGCTGAGGGTCGGACACGACTGAGCGACTTTACTTCCACTTTTCACTTTCATGCATTGGAGAAGGAAATGGCATCCCACTCATGTTTTTGCCTGGAGAATCCCAGGGATGGGGGAGCCTGGTGGGCTGCTGTCTATGGGGTCGCACAGAGTCGGACATGACTGAAGTGACTTAGCAACAGCAGACCTGCTGATGGAATCTCAGCTCTGATTTTCACTGGCAGTGTGTCTTGGGGGAAGGCCGCTAAGAGTTTCCAATAAGAGGTTTCTCAGCTGCCAAATGAGGTGACCTCCATCCACCTCACTGGGTTGTGTGTAGATTAGATGAAGTACCGAAGGGCAGGCAGTAAAAGAGAATCCTCTCCCATTTACCCTGGAGAAAGTCATACCGATGAGATACAGTGCTACAATACACATAAGTGTGTAACACGGGACAAAAGAGGGATGTAAACATGCTGTGTGTGGGGTAGGGGATGGTCAAGGAAGGCCTCTGGGAGAAAGAACACCCAACACTGAATCTTCATCCATAAGCAGGAAGCCATGGGCAGGCTAGAGGAGGGAGAGTAATACAAACAAAGGCAGGGCAAGCACAGTGTGGAAACAAGAAGAGTGAGCACAAAAGGGGCAGGAAGCCATCTGGCCCTGGGCTTTTGTTTGTTGAAAGGTTTCTGATCACAGTTAGATGTCCACTGATAGATGAATGAATATAGAAGATGTGGTCCATATATACAATGGAATATTAGTCATAAAAGGGAATGAATTTGAGTCAGTTGTAGGGAGGTGGCTGAACCTAGAACCCGTTATACAGAGTGAAGTAAGTCTTGGGCTCCAAAATCACCGCAGATGGTGACTGCAGCCATGCAATTAGAAGACGCTTGATCCTTGGAAGGAAAGCTATGACAATCCTAGACAGCATATTAAAAAGCAAAGGTGTCACTTTGCCAACAAAGGTCCGTACAGTCAAAGCTATGGTTTTTTCCAGTAGTCATGTACAGATAGGAGAGCTGGACCATAAAAAAGGCTGAGCGCCAAAGAACGGATTCTTTTGAATTGTGGTGCTAGAGAAGACTCTTTTAAAAGAAACTTACTTATTTTTAATTGGAGAACAATTGCTTTACAATATTGTGTTGGTTTCTGCTATATATCAACATGAATCTACCATAGGCATCCATATGTCCCCTTCCTCTTGAACCTCCCTTCCACCTCCCACCCTATACCACCCCTCTAGATTGCTGAGAGTTCCATGGACTACACGGATATAAAACCAGTCAACCCTACAGGAAATCAACCCTGAATATTCATTGGAAGGGCTGAAGCATCAGTTAGATAGCAAGGGTTGGATCGCAAAGGTTAGGAAGGGTTAGAGAGCATCACTGACTCAGCAGACATGAATTTGAACAAACTGGGAGATAGTGAAGGATGGAGGAGCCTGGTGTGCTGTAGTCATGGAGTCACGAAGAGTCACACATGACTTAGCGACTGAACAACAACAAGGTCAGAGAGAGGAAAAAACTATATCATATTTTAACTCATATATATGGAATCCAGAAAAATAGTACTGATGACCCTATTAACAGGGAAGAAATGGAGATACTGATGTAGAGAATGAACTTGTGGACACAATAGGAAAGGAAAGGGCAGGATGAATAGGATGACTTGAGAAAATAGCATTGACAGATATACACTACCATGTGGAAAACAGATGGCTAGTGGGAAACTGCTATATAATAGAGGAAGCCCAGCATGGCATCCTGTAATGACCCCGAGAAGTGGGATGGGAAGGGGGAGGGAGGCTAAAGAGGGAGAGGGGTGTATATATATATATATATATATATATATATATATATATATGACTGATTCAGCGTTGTCGTAAAGGCAGAAACCAATACAACATTGTAAAACAATCATCCTCCAATTAAAAAAATAAAATTAAAAATAAATTAATTTTAAAAAAAGGAGCAGGAAACAGCAGATGACCTGATGGGGCTGGACTATGATGCTGCAGTAACTGAGTGGAACACTGGTTTCTTAATTTAATAACAAAAACAATAGGCAATAATTATTGAGCTCAATGTGCTCAGTATCAGTCTAAGTGTTTTAGATAATGGTTTTAAGGGTTAACTGGGGTGGCACATATAAAATATTTAGCATACACATAATATGCTTCAATTACTGTGAACTGTTGTTATTATAATGCTTTCTCTGGATATTAGGAATTGAGGAAATTTGGGCTTCCCAGGTGGCTCAGTGGGTAAAGAATCAGCCTGAAGTGCAGGAGACATAGGAGATGTGGGTTCAATCCCTGGGTCAGGAAGATTCCCTGGAAGAGGGCATAGCAACCCACTCCAGTATTCTTGACTAGAGAATCCCATGGACAGAGGAGCCTGGAGAGCTACAGTCCATAGGGTGGCAAAGAATTGGACATGACTGAAGCAACTGAGCATGCATGTATGTTAGGGATCCAGGTTATTTCTCATTTCTGAGAAATTAAGAGTTGAAAAAAGAAGCTATTGAAGAGAGTGGGGGTGTGAAGTTCCCAGTGAAACAGATAGAATTGCTGAGTGAGTGAACATCCACCCAAAACTGGGGCAAGCAATCTGCCCTTGTGTTTCACCTTGAAGCACAACTTGCCTGTAAGCAGATAGCTCACACTGAGATGGATGCAGTGACAAAGCAAGAGGGCAAAGGAGTTTTGAGTACGAGCAAGAAAATAAAGTGCTGGAGTGCGAGTCTGACTCAAGAAGCAAGTAAAATGGAGAGGGCTAATGCTCAGTGAAAGCAGGAGCTTTTCAGCTGTGTTGTTCACTGCTGCCCACCTTCAATGCCTAGAGCAGTGTCTGCAAGAGTTGGCATACAAATATTTAGGGGGCTTAAAAGTAGAGAGTGTGGCTTCCCCAGTGGCTCGGCTGGTAAAGAACTCACCTGCCAATTCAGGAGACGCAGGAGACGCAGGTTTGATCCCTGGGTTGGGAAGATCCCCTGGAGGAGGAAATGGTAACTCACTCCAGTATTCTTGCCTGGAAAATTCCATGAACAGAAGAGCCTGGCGGGCTACAGTCCATGGGGTCACAAAGAGTCGGGCATGACTGAGCGAACATGAAAAAGTCGAGAGGTGTATCTTTTAAAAAATTATTGATTTACTTATTTTTGGCTGTGCTGGGTCTTTTACTGCCGCACGTAGGCTTTCTCTAGCTGTGGGGAGTGGGGGCTACCCTTCATGTGGTGCATCGGCTTCTCACTGAGGTAGCTCCTTTTGTTGGGGAGCACGGGCTCTAGAGAACAGGCTCAGGAGTTGTGCTGCACTGGCTTAGTTGCCCCGAGGCATGTGGAATCTTCCTGGGGCAGGAATCTTCCTGGGGCAGGAATCTAACCCATGTCCCCTGCCTTGGGGGGCAGAGTCTTAGTGGTCTACAAGGGAAGTCCCAAGGGGTGTTTCTGGATGGAAGTTCACAGTTCTACCTATGAAGTTGGTATCTATCTTGACAACAGATAAAACAGACACACCTTCTCTCTACTTCTGGATCCTTGTGAAATCTTCCATAAAAATAAATGAGGAGTCAGTGGGTGGAAAGTTCAGATGGAATGAGAGAGAGGTCAAAGTGGAGCAGTTACACAGGCAGGAAGGGAGGAATTCTAGTTGTGGTTAAGGCAGTTATGGGAGCTGACGAAGTCCAAGGGGTGACTGAGGGGGGAAGGAAGTCATCAGACACGTTTGAGTCTGAGAACTTGAGGCGACGTGTGTGAGAAGTCACTTGAGATAACAGTGGGGAATTAGAACGGAGAAGATGGACGTGTGTCGGGTGGTAAAGCCTGTGATCAATGAAGCAAAGGGCTGGGCAGTGGGCAGAGGAGGAGACCATGTAGGGGAAAGTGGTCTAGCCGAATGGCCCTGAGAGTGGAGGGGTGATTGTCTGGGAGCATCAGTGCGGAGTATGAAGGAAGTGACCCCACCAATTGCTGTAAGATAACAGCAGTAAGGAGTGGGAGTGGAGCGCCCAGAAGGCCAGGCTTCTGTTGGAGTAAGGAGGTGCCTGAGGTGAGTGCAGGCTGGTGAAAACCTGAGAATACCCGGCCTCCATTCACAGTGGGAGGGTTTGACACTGGGGATGAGCAGGCCTGGCTGAGGAGCAGGGACATACTGAGTGGTGGTGAGGGGCTGAGACTGAGGTGGAAAATTCATGGTCAAGGGCACTGACCTATGCAAAGATGATGACTTTTTCTAGAGGAGGGGGCTTGGATGGGTGAGCCCCTTGGCCAGGAAACTGCATTAAAAAAGAGTTCTTATCTAAATGGCTAAAATAAGTTTTGCTTTTAAAAAAGGTAAATATTTAACTAATCTTAGCCTGTCTTGGGCTTCCCTGGTGGTTCAGATGGTAAAGAATCTGCCTGTGATGCAGAAGAACCAGGTTCAATCTCTGTGTCAGGAAGATCCCCTGGAAAAGGGAATGGCAACCCACTCCAGTATTCTTGCCTGGAGAATGCCATGGACAGAGAAGCCTGGCAAGTCCATGGGTTGGACTTGCCAAGACAGTTGGACATGACTGAGCAACTAACACACACACACACACACACACACACACACACCACGCCTGTCTTATGGGTAACCCACTCCTGATAAATCCTTATTCATTTCTAGTTCCCAAATTAATATCCATTTACATGAAAACAAATTCTATTAAAATGGACTCAGTTAATTTTTTTCCTGTTAGGCATTGACTATATTAATTTTTAAAATATATGCAACAATATTAAATGTATTTGCATGGAGAATTTCATGGACAGAGGAGCCTGGCGGGCTGCAGCCCATAGGGTCACAAAGAGTTGGACATGACTGAGTGACCAACACACAACATTAAATGTAGGCCTTGTTTAAATCTATATTCTGAAAGAGAAAAATAAAAAACTGCTAAAATGGACTCAGTTACTTTAATATGTTAACACTGATTATCATAACATGACCCAAGACCACTTCCCTTCATCCTGTAATATGGTTGGTAACTATGAGCACTCCATACCTTATATTTAAGACTGTAATTACATACAAGTTCTATTTATGTGTACTATACAAAGCTTCAGAGAAGGCAATGGTACCCCACTCCAGTACTCTTGCCTGGAAAATCCCATGGACAGAGGGGCCTGGTGGGCTGCAGTCCATGGGGTCGCTAAGAGTCAGATATGACTGAGCGACTTCACTTTCACTTTTCACTTTTCACTTTCATGCATTGGAGAAGGAAATGGCAACCCACTCCAGTGTTCTTGCCTAGAGAATCCCAGGGACGGGGGAGCCTGGTGGGCTGCCGTCTATGGGGTCACACAGAGTCGGACACGACTGAAGCGACTTAGCAGTAGTTTAGCATACAAAGCTTATATAACTGAACCTTGAATGTAACCATCTGCCTCTTGTCCCAAAAGAATAGTAGAGGCAAAAAACAAAACAAAACAACAAAAAAATGAAATAAAGCAGAGGATGTGCCATTATAAGCTAGAAAATCAAGTTCCAATAGAGTGTGACATGAAGAATGGGGCTCTTTTTTTTTTTTGGTGCCAGCTGCTCTGAGGAGTGCAAAATCCAAACAATTTTAATTGATGATAATAATAGTAATTAACATTTACTGTATGCTAAACTCTATTCCAAGCACTTTCTATTAGCTTATTTAATCCTCACAATAGCCCTATGGGTTAGGTATATTATTTTTCTCTGATTTACAGGCACAGAGAGGTTAGGTTAGGTAGTGAAACTAGCATTGGCAATTAGGCACCCTGCCTCCAGATCCATGTTCTGCTTTTAAACACAAAGAAATGTCTAAGGAGATCTAAAACTGACTTTTCCTAACATGAATGAATATATTTTTGGTGCAAACAGTATTCTGAAAGTCCATTTAATCAAATACAAGACACATTTCATTCATACAAAAATAAACCTTCAACTGGTGAGAAGTGTGAGGAATGGAAATTTTATGTGTGTGCCTAATTCCCTTCCTCCCTCCTATCTAAATTAAGCAGAAAAATCTATACATTCCTGTGGTTTATCAGCATCGAGCCTTCCTTCCCCCCATCACTTAAAAACATTTTGGGGGATATATTAACAGTTGATCTGATTTACAATACTATAGAAATATACCTTAATTTGAGCTCTCTTAATAAAGAAGCACTACCTATAAAACAAAACCATGTCCTCTTATCCATGATGGAGTGATTGGTGAACTTTCAAATTTGTGAAGACAACAAAAATGATTAAGCATTTTGCAAGTAGGAATTTCTCAAATGTAACGCAAAGGTGGCAGTGTTGTGACAAGGAAGGAGGATGGGACTAAAATCTAGAAGAACTCTGGTTAGACTTTAACACGGCTACAGCAATCTTTGGGAACTTAATCTCTTTGGCTCTTGGTTGTTTATATATAAAATGATGCCCACCAGATGGTAGTTTAGTCTCTAAGGTGTTTTAACTGATGTATAACGTTATAACTAACATTTTATCAGCTTTTGTTATCTCTTCTGATAAACAAACTATACACATAAGCGTAGAGAAGATACTGCTAATTTCATATAGGCTTGTTCCAAAACAAACATAAATGATAAGTAAAACATATATACTGCACTCAGTCGCGTCGGACTCTTTGTGACCCCATGGACTGTAGCCCGCCAAACTCCTCTGTCCACAGGGCTTTTCCAGGCAAGAATACTGGAGTGAGTTGCCATGCCCTCCTCCAGGGAATCTTCTCAACCCAGGGATCCCGCATTGTGGGTGAATTCTTTACCATCTGAGCCACCAGGGAAGCCCAAGAATACTGGAATGGGTAGCCTATCCCTTTTCTAAGGGATCTTCCCGACCCAGGAATCGAACCAGGGTCTCCTGCATTGCAGGCAGAGTCTTTACCAGCTGAGCTACCAGAGAAACCCAAGAACACTGGAGTGGGTAGCCTATCCCTTCTCCAAGGGATCTTCCTGACCCAGGAATCGAACTGCGGTCTCCTGCATTGCAGGCAGATTCTTTACCCACTGAGCTACCAGGGAAGCCCAAGACATATATAAACATACAGAAAGAGAGATTTTAAGGTCAGCTGAAGATTTATTCCTTCAGGCACCACTAAAAAAGCTAATTCTGGATGAAAAGTTTGTTTGTTTTTTTTTAAACACCTACAATGTCTGAAATGTGCAAAGTAAACATACAGAACATAATTTAAATAAAAATACAACTAATAGTCATCTTGTTTCTCCTATTAGATGTACAGAAGCTAGGACCGGGGCACTACTGAGCGAGAAGACGAGGTAACCCCTGGTGCCTCTTATAAAGCTGTTATACCCATCTTTGTCTTTCTCATTGCTCCTCTCTTGTCCTTGTCATAGCATGCCAGGCACAGAGCTTAATTTAAAATATTGTTGACTAATGCAACACCCTGTAACTTTTCTATAAAACCCTTAAATTTTAAATAGCAAAAAATAACAATGTGTTGTGCTATTTTTATCTTCTTTTCCTCTCCTGTAGGTAATGTATAGAGTAAAAATAAGAGGGGAAGTGGTTATAATAAAGACAGCCACCTCAAGACATGAGGAACAGGGCTAAGATCTATACAAGAACACTCAACCCATGAATCAAGGAGGGATTGTTTTCAAATTTCATTTCCATCTCATTCCATTTTCCAAAAGGAATGAAAATTTTCTTTTTTAATCTACTTTATTGAGGTATATTTTACACACAATAAAATGCTCCCATTTCAAGTGTACTATTTGGTGAATTATGACAGATGTATACATCTGTGATCCCTAGTCAAGATGTAGAATTTTTCCATCACCCCAAAAAGTACCCTAGTGTCTCTGCAGGCAATTCCTTCCTGCCTGTAGTTTCCATGCAATCAATGATCTGCTTCCTGTTATTACAGATTAGTTTCACTTGTTTAGAACTTCATACTGATGGAAAGATACATTAACATGGTGGTTTCCTTTGTGCCTGGGATTTAGCCATATCACGTGTGTCAGTAGTTAGTTTTTATCACTGAGTATATGTGAATATACCCCAATTTGTTTATCCAGTCATTTGTTGATGGATTGATGGATAGGTTGTTTCCAGGTTTAACTATGGATATTATGAATTAAAGCTTCTATAAACATTGTGTGGTACTATGGTCCTGCATGTTTAACTTTAAAATATTAATAGACTGCCAGTTTTCCAAAGTACTTGTACCATTTTACACTCTTACCAGCAAAATATGAGTCCTAGTTATTCCATACGTTTGCCAGTATTTGGTATCTTTGGCTATTTTAACATTAGCTATTTTAGTAAGATGGCTCATTGCAGTTTTAATCTGCATTTCCTGACAACTACTCTGTTTAACATCTGAGTTAAAATTTGATTATATATATATATATATTTCCCAATTGCAATAGAATATAGTAGTTTCTAGGGAATATCTTTATGACGGCATTTATTTCTGTATTTCCACACTAGATTATTTCAGAGAAGAGGATTACAGAAATCTAATTCATATGCCATGAAAAAAGATCAGTTTATGGAACTAAGTCCGACTTCCAGATAAAACGCCAGTATGGTACAGTGCTTACCCTGAGCGTCCACAAAAATAAGCACCTAGTTGCCAGATGGAGCTATAATATTGCTACCTCTACTGCCACCATCTGGTAATGTTGAAAACAAAGTTAAAAGGTTATACTGCTCTTGGTCAAGAAAAGTTAAATTTCTAATTCAGCTCTGTTTCTCAAGCACACATCTTTGAAACTACAGAATGAATGCATGCAAAGTGATTTATTCTTTAGTTTTGATTTCTTTTAAAGAAGCATGATAACAAAATATTTTAATTTTCCCAAATTCAGGGAAGATAAGTTGTGAAGTATTATACATCCTTTTCTATTTGCTGCAATGCTTTGGACAAATTACCTTAGCGTGCTCTGTGGATAGCCTATCTTGAGCCTATCTATGGATAGCCTACCCGTTCCCTAACTTATTAGACTGCTACGACTTCATTGTAGACAACTAACTATACGGGGAAAAAATGTATGCAGTAACTTTTACCACACAATTTCAAAATATTCGCTGAGTTATCCAATAATTTCCCTCCGCATACGCAACAAAGTTAATCCCAGTCCGGTGTTTTTTTTTGTTTTTGTTGTTTTTTTTTTTTTTTTGTCTCCACGCCCAAGGAGCTAGCTACCAGATCACATGCTGGAGGACCAGCAGCTGTGGCAAGCTGGCAGTGACAAGGAGGAAGAGTCCGCGTCTCCGTCCCGCCCTCCAGCCTTCAATTGCAGGTTTCCCCAGGGTGCTTTTTCCCTCGGGATCCTCCGCTTCGCCCTCTGCCCATTCATTTCAAGGTTCTCTCCCCCAGTTCGTTCTTCCACAGGGTCCCCAGCTCAATACTACGGAAGATCGGCCGGCGCCCTGAGTCCGCGGCGCCCAGCAGGTCCTCGCCCGAGCCCGCCGGCTGCACCTGCCGAGGCCTCCAGGGCTGCACCTGCGGAGACCCCCGGGGCTGCACCTGCCGAGGTCCCGCCCGAGCTTCCGCCCGGCCCCGGCCTCCCGGCGCCGCTTGACTCCGGGGCCCGGCACTGGGCTTCTGGGCATCCGAGAAATCGGAGGCTTGAGGGGGGCCCTCACCGGGCTCCCTGATATCAGCCCCCGAGGGCTTGAGCGGCTCTGGACACCCTCCACCTTGGGACGGCCACCTGCCCGAAACCCCCCTGGATCGCGCCGCCACTCACCGGTTTCCGCCCGCGGGGCGCGCTGCAGGAGCGGTGTGCGGTCCGAGCCCTCCTCGCCATCGCTCGGGGCCAAGTCCGAAACCGGGGACTTCATGACGTCTCCAGGGAGCTACGGCGCAAACCTGCCCCGCGGAAAAGAGAGCTCCAGCCTGACCGCTGAAGCCCCCCGCCCCAGGGCCGAGGTGGCCAGGGTGAGCTGGGCCGCTGGCACCACCCCCAGTCTGACCCCGCCCCCCGGCCACGTCGGTCATAGATCCCGCCCCGGGGCGGCCGCGCAGGCTCCGCCCCCGCCGCCATGTTGAGGTCGGGCCACTTGGCTGGCGGTGGGGCGGGGACGGTCGGGTTCCGGAGGCCTGGCTTGCTGAGGCGCTGCGGACGCCGAGTTGTCGGGCCCGCCAGCTGTAGGCCCGCTGGGTCGCTGGTGTTCTAAAGACTAGTGTTACTCTTCCTTGCGCTCCCTGGTAAAGCTCAGAGAGCAGCGGGGACTGGGAACCTTAAGGCGGAAGACAAGGGCTTAAATCGTGCATCATTAAGGGGAGAACTTGGAGTGGATGGCATGTATATGACGTTCCGTTATGGTGGTAATTTGCCATGAAAGTGAAAACCGCTCAGTCGACTCTTTGCGACCCCTTGGACTATCCAGTCCATGAAATTCTCCAGGCCAGAATACTGGAGTAGGTAGCCTTTTCCTTCTCCAGGGGTTCTTCCCAACCCAGGGATCGAGCCCAGGTCTCCCTCATTGCAGGCGGATTCTTTACCAGCTGAGCCAAAAGGGAAAATTGCCATGGATATTAGCAACCCCAGTTCTTTCTGCCCGTGACAGCATATTGTCCCTAGGATAGCTTTGAAGGTGGAAAACAGGCAATAGATACATTGATTCCTATGTAATTGCCTACTTTGCAGTCAAAATACCCAGTTATCAGCAGTTTCCTGTGGTTCACCCTATGCAGTCATCTGACTTACGTCTCCACAGGGCATTTGCTGACTCAGGGAGAAGCGCTAGGAAAATCCACTATCTTGCCTTGGTGTGACCACCGGCAGTAATCCTGGGAACTGGAGATTAATGAGATATAAAAGCGGGGAAGAAACTCACAAGCCAACAGTTGAGTCAGCCAGGTCAGGCGCTTGGTGAGGTCCACGTGGGAACAAATGAGAGGGGTCACCTTTTTCCAGAGGGGAGGGTGGAAGTTACTGAAGGAATTCTTAACCTCTGCATGGGTAATGGCTAGGAAGGTTATCACGTTAAAACTAGGACAAATCAGACCTACTTTCTGAAATTACGTAGATTTTAAACTCTCTGAGGCGGATTCTGGCCTGTCAGAATTCTGTAGTGTTAGGAAGTTCGCAGGTGGCTACACTTTGAATAGCAAGGTTATAAAGGACTTGAACCAGAAAGATTCCAACAAAAACTTGAAAGTTTTCAAACCACAAGAGGTCCTTTAAAAAAAATGCAAAACCCTACCCTTTTTATTTTAGAAGTTTTAAGTTTAAAGAAAAGTTGTGGAGATAGTCCAGAGAGTTTTGCATACCATTTGTCTTGTTTGACATATAGCTGATATCTTAGGTTGGTATGATACATTGATAACATCTAATTAGCCATTGATAGGTTGTTGTTAATGGGAGTTCATACTTTATATTCAGATTTATTTAGCTTTTACCTAATATTCTTATTCTGTCCTAGGATTCCATCCAGAATGCCACATTATATTTAATCACTGTATCTCATGGGAGTCCTCTAGACTTGACAGTTTCTCAGACTTTACTTGTTTTTGCTGACCTTGAAAGTTTTGTTGAGTACTGGTAGAATTTGTAGAAAGGCTCTCAATTTGGGTTTGTTGGATGCTTTTATTGTAATCAAACTGGAGTTATGGGTTTTGAAGAAAGACTGCAGAGGTAAATTGCCGTCGTCATCACATAATTTCAAGAGAATGTGCTGTCAGCATAGCTCATCATTAATGGTTATCACTGGTGGTATTACACTTCATCACATGCTTGAGGTGGTGTTTGTCAGGTTTTTCCTTGTGTCAAATTCCTCTTTTTCCCCCTCCCATTCCATCCTTTCTCTCAGTATGTGCAGCCTGTACTTGAGGGGTAGGTACTTTATGCTTCCTCTCTTTGAAGGACAGAATTCTTTTGTTTGGAAATGTGTCTGTTCTCCCTGATTTGTTTATTATATGTATATATATATATCTAAAATTTGAGACTCATATTTATTAAAATTTTTTACTTTACATGGGAGTATTGTTGATTGACAATGTTGGGTTAGTTTCATGTGTGCAGCAGAGTGATTCAGTTGTACATGCATCATTCTTTTTCAAATTCTTTCCCCATTTAGGTTATTCTAGTGTACTGAGAGTTCCCTGTGCTAGACAGTAGGACCTTGTTCATTTTTTTTTTTTCTAAGCTGCGCTGCACTGCTGGTGGAATCTGAGTTTTCCAACCAGGGATTGAACTTGGGCCAAGGCAGTGAAAGCGAGGAATCCTAACTAACCACTGGACCGCCAGGTAACTCCCATGGTTATCTGTTTTAAATATAACAGCGTGTACATGTCAATCCCAGACTCCTAATCTATCTCTCCCCCACCCCCATATATTTGTTTATTCAATCATTTATTTATGTTAATGTGGACTCATGGCTTTTTATCCTTTGGGTTATAATCCAGCACTTTGTTATTCATTTCATTGCTCAGATTGTTCCAGTTTTGGTAACTTGAGTGCTCCTCTCAGTTGGCTCCTGTACCCCTTTTATATGTCCCTGCCATGTATTTTTTGAGCACTATCTTAGTTTCTGGTATTACAAGCTATCGCAGCTCATCCTGAATAGTCTCCGCTCCTGCCATTTCTCCAAGGGCAGTGATGTTAGCAACCAGGGTGGGTGCTGGGTGTACTTCTTGCTACTCTGTTGTCACTGATTCCAGGCCCAGAGGAGGCACTTTTGTTTTTGTTTCCTTTTATAATCTTCCCAAGAGAATATATATATATATATTTTAAGTATAAAGTAACACCTTTTACTTCCTTGTATCTGGCATTCAATTCCTGCTCACTGCCATAAAAGATTGTTGTTGAGGTTATTTATTTATTTTTGATTGGTAATTCCTTCCTTTACCAGTACTCTCAACCAGTGCTGTTCAGTAGAAATATTATGCATGACATATATGTAATTTAACATTTTCTAGTAGCTACATTAAAAACTTAAGAAACAAAAAAGTAAAACAAGATGAAATTATTTTATAATATACATTATTTAATCAAATCTATCAAAATTTTTGCAAATTCAATATCTAATCAGTATAAAACACTTACTGAGGGACTTCCCTAGTAGTTCAGTGGTTAGGATTTTGCCTTTCAACGCAGGGGCTGGGGGTTTCTTTAGCTTCTTGGTTAGGAAGCTAAGATCACACATGACTCCCCACACGACTCTGGACCAAAACACCAAAACATAATACAGAAACAATATTGTGACAAATTCAGAAAAGACTTTAAAAATGATCCACATCAAAACCAGAAACCATTTAATGAGATATGTTACATCCTTTTTTTCAGTTCTAAATCTTCAAAATGTGGTGTGTATATTATACTTACAGCACATCTTTATTAAGACTGGTCACATTTCAAATGTTTGATAACCGCAGGTGGCTTGGGCTGCCATTTTGGACAGCACAGTTGTAGACCATGTGAGGGCTTACTTTTTCCCCAAATTCTGTCTTTGCATGGAAAAAGAATGTCTTCTGATCAGTGCCTAGTTCAAAAGACTAGCTCTTTTCTTCCTCTGTAAAATGGAGATACTAATAGAAACAACTATTATTGTTAAACAACTCATTTTGTTATTATGAGAAATAAATAAGATAATGCATGCAAGTCATGGTATAGGATGGGTTGTTGTTTAGTCACCAAGTCATGTCCAACTCTTTTGCTACCTCATGGGTTGTAGCCCACCAGGCTCCCTGTCCATGGGATTTCCCAGGCAAGAATGCTGGACTGGGCTGCCATTTCCTTCTCCAGAGCATCTTCCCTACTCAGAGATTGAACTCGTGTCTCCTGTGGCTCCTGCACTGGCAGATGGATTCTTTACTGCCACCAGGGAAGCACTACATGATGGGTAGTAAGTCTCAATATATGGTAGCTATTATCATTTTTATTGTTAAATTTGTTTTAGAAAATGAACTTACCCATCTTAGGAACTCCCTTATTTATATATTGTGAAATGTAGTTTATTCACAGTGTCATGTTATTTTCTGGTGTACAGCAAAGTGATTCAGTTACACAAACACACACACACACATACACACATATATATATATTCTTTTTTATATCCTTTTCCACTATGGCTTATTACAGGATATTGAGTATAGTTACCTGTGCTATACAGTAAGACTTTATTGCTTACCTATTTTATGTATATTAGCTTGTATCTGCTAGTCCCAAACTCCCAGTTTATCCCTCTCCCATTCCCTTTCCCCTTTGGTAACCATAAATTTTTTTGTCTATGTCTGGTAGTCTGTTTCTGTTTTATAAATAAACACATTTGGTGTCATATTTTAGATTCCACAAAAAAGTGATATCATATAACATTTGTCTTTCTCTTTCTAACTTACTTCACTTAGTATGATTATCTCTAGATCTATCCATGTTGCTGCAAATGGCTTTATTTCATTCTTTTTTTATAGCTGGCTAATGTTCCTTTGTATATATGTACCACATCTTTTTTTTTTTAACTTTTTGTTTTGTATTGGGGTACAGATGATTAACAATGTTGTGACAGTTTCAGGTAAAAG
Source organism: Bos mutus (assembly GCF_027580195.1). Classification (NCBI taxonomy): domain Eukaryota; kingdom Metazoa; phylum Chordata; class Mammalia; order Artiodactyla; family Bovidae; genus Bos; species Bos mutus. The sequence goes on from NC_091625.1 coordinate 13,206,291, forward strand.
GCAAAGGGGCTCAGCCATACATATACAGGTGTCCATTCTCTTCCAAACTTCTCTTCCATCCAGGCTCTCACATACCACTGAGCAGAGTTCCATGTGCTATATACAATAGATCTTTGTTGGTTATCCATTTTTAGTATAACACTGTGTACATGTCCATCCCAAACTCCCAATCTCGTCCTCCCATCTTCCCTCCCTGGAAACTATTAAGTTTGTTCTCTAAGTCTGTAAGTCTGTTTTATACATAAGTTCGTTTGTATTGTTTCTTTTTAGATTTTACATATGTGGGATTCCTAGGTGGCTCAGTGGGTAAAGATTCCCCCTGCAATGCAGGAGACAAAGGAGATGCAGATTTGATCCCTGGGGTGGGAAGATCCCCTGGAGGAGGGCATGGCAACCCACTCCAGTATTCTTGCCTGGAGAGTCCCATGACAGAGGAGCCTGGTGAGCTATAGTCCATAGAGTCACCAAGAATCAGACACGACTGAAGCAGCTGAGCATGCACACACATATAAGGGATGTCATACAATATCTCTCCTTCCCTGACTTACTTCATTCAGTATGACAATCTCTAGGTCCACCCACATTGCTGCAAATGGCATTATTTCATTCTTTTTAATGGCTGAGTAATATTCCAATGCCGATGGACATTTAGATTGCTTCTATATCTTGACTCCGAGAAGGCAATGGCACCCCACTCCAGTATTCTTGCCTGGAAAATCCCATGGATGGAGGAGGCTGGTGGGCTGAAGTCCATGGGGTTGCTAAGAGTCGGACACGACTGAGCAACTTCACTTTCTCTTTTCACCTTCATGCATTGGAAAAGGAAATGGCAACCCACTCCAGTGTTCTTGCCTGGAGAATCCCAGGGGCGGGGGAGCCTGGTGGGCTGCCGTCTATGGGGTCGCACAGAGTTGGACACGACTGAAGTGACTTAGCAGTAGCAGTAGCATGTCTTGACTATTCTTAATAGTGCTGCTATGAATATTGGGGTGCTTGTATCTTTTAAAATTATGGTTTTCCCCAGATATATTCTGAGGAATGGGATTGCTGGGTCATATGGTAGCTCTATTTTTAGTTTTTTAAGGAACCTCCATACTGCATCAATTTACATTCCCACTAACAGTGCACAGAAGCTCCAATTTGATTTTTATTATACCTCTTTCAAAATACAAATCACTTTCTGTCCAGAATTATATGGATAGTATCTGACTGTGCAGCTGTTTCAGTTCCTTTCTGTAACTGTTGGTGTCCTAGGAACTGGCATCACGTCTCATTTATCTTTGTGAGCTGAGAAGTTTGTAACTCTGGTTCTTTCACTGTGCTTATCGTATTTCACAGTGCTTTGCCATGTTGGCCTTGGTGAAACTACCAAGGTGAAATTTCAAATAGATATGTGTATATAGGGTGTAAAAACTCAATGGAGAGACAAATATTGGAACCACTAAATTTAGAAATAGTAAAACTTGTAAAGGAATTTTTGGATGAACATGTCACCCTAGAAAATCATCCTTTATTCCAGATTTTCCTCTAAAATAATTAATTATAAACAAAAGTGATGATTATCAAGCTATAATGGTTATTGAGATACTTTATTCAATGTCTTAATTATTATTATTTTGCCACACGTGACAATTAATCATCTGAGAGTTTATTTCTTTGGGTTAATTTCAGAATTCTTTGTCATTTTATGGTTTTGAATCTCTAGGATTTAGCAACTATTTTCTTTAAATTGTATCACATTATTATATATTCCAGCATTTTGGAGATCTTTTCCTCATAGAATTCTGTGAAGTTCAGTTCCACTGATCATTTTTTTCTCAAATTATCTTTGTAACTTATACAGAGTGTTAGGCCAAATACTTGCCCAGACAATAGATTTTTGCAAAGGAGAGACACTAAAACTTTAGGTAGTACCAATCAGCCTGACTTCAAATGATGACCTAATGTAATTATTCAAGGAGGACTGTTAAAATATTTTAAAAAGATAGGATTTGTAGGAGAATTTCTATTGAGTATAAGGTTTCTCTCTATTCTAAGAATATTGATTTTTCTTATAATACTTCTTTTCTGGCATCACAATTCTTGATTTCAAACTTTATTACAAAGCTATAGTGCTCAAAACAGTATGGTACTGGCATAAAAATGAAGACATAGACCTATGGAACAGAATTGAGAGCCCAGAAATAAACCCCCACTTATAAGGTCAACTAATATTTGACAAGGGTGTCAGTAATAGTCAATGGGTCAAGGATAGCCATTTCAAAACTGATGTTGTAAAAACTGGATAACTATATGCAGAAGAGTGAAATTGGACCCCTATCTTACATCATTTACACAAATTAACTCAAAATGCATTAGAGACTTAAATGTGAGACCTGACACTGTAAAACCCCTTAGAAGAGAACATAGGAAAAGAGCTCTTTCACATTGGTCTTGGCAATGATATTTTGGATATGACACCCAAAGTATAAGCAACAACATAAAAAATAAACAGGTGGAGCTACATTAAAATAAAAAGCTTCTGTACAGCAAAAGATACAGTCAGCAAAATAAAAAGAGTGGGAGAAAACATTTGCAAACAACCTATTTGATAAGGGGTTAATATCCATAATAAATGAAAGAACTCATTCAACTCAATAGCATAAAACCAAACAGTCTGATTAAAAAATGGGTAAAGGATTTGTGTGGATTTTTTTCCACCAAGACATATATAGATACATGAAAAGATGCTCAACATCACTAATTACAGGGAAATGCAAATCAAAATCACTAGGTGTCACTTCATACCTGTTAGAAATTCTGTTGTCAAAAAGACAAGATAACAGATGTTGGCGAAGCTGTTGACGTGAGTGTAAATTGCTGCATCCACTAGGGAAAATAGTGTGGAGATGCCTTAAAAAGTTAGAACTAGAACTACCATATGATCCAGCAATTCCACTTCTGGATGTATGTGTATATATATATATATATCTTTAGGAAGTCAGGGTCTTAAAGAAAAGTTTGCACTCCCATGTTTACTGCAGGATTATTCACAATAGCCAAGACATGGAAACAACCTAAGTGTCCATCAACAAATGAATGGATAAAGGAAATATAATGGCATAGTATTCAGATATATAGAAAAGGAAATTTTGCCTTTTGTGAGAACATAGATGGACCTTGAGGACATGCTAGGTGAGGTAAGTCAGACAGAGAAAGACAAATATTGTATTTTTTCACTTATATTTGAAATTTAAAAGCTGAACTTGAAAATAGAGAGTAGATTGGTGGTTGCCAAGGGCTGGCGGTGGGGTGAGGTAAATGGAGAGATGTCAGTCAAAGGGTACAAACTCCCAGTTACAAGATAAATAAGTTCAAGAGATCTAATGTATGTCATGGTGACTATAACTAACAGTACTGTACTGTATACTTGAAAGTTAAGAGAATAAATCTTAAATGTTATCAGTACATACACAGAGAGGCAATTATGTGAGGGTTTGGAGATGTTAACTAACCTTGTGAAATCATTTTATAATATATACATGTGTTAAATCATCACACTATACACTTTCAGTTCAGTCACTCAGTCTTGCTGAGGCTTGCTGTACACCTTAAGCTTACATATATGTCAATATTTCAACAAAGCTGGAAAAAAAATTTCTCCTTTTCCCTGTTACAGTATCATCTGCATGTACCTTAATGCTCTCTCTACATAATACAGGTCTGATACTATTACTCCTTTAAAAAACCCCTTCATGATAACCTATTGCCTGGGTCTTCACATCTTTTGGTTGTGTACTACGTCAATGAAAATTCTGAATATGGACCCAATTTGTGTATTTTTATTTGAAATGACACATGAATATATATATATATACTCAATGAACACTCAAAATTAAAAAGGAAATGATAAAATATAAATAGATGTTTTGATTTTTCCCTGAATCAGTTTGCATATGCTCTGCAGTGAGTGCCCCCCACTTTGGAGACTATTGTTTAGAAGATAAAATCTAAATACTTTGGTCGAGAACACAAGACCGTTACTGACGGGCCCCATTTTCCTTCCACCTTCCACCACTTCTGCACCTCTGGGTGCTGTACACATTGGACTCCACATCATGTTTTCTTTGTCTACTTCTTTTGTGCATGGTGAGTTCTTATTTGTTTGTGGACTAAAATGTCACATTTCTTTAAAGGTCTCTTGGCCACCTCTCCCTTTCTCATGCTCTCGTATGTATTGTTCATACATTTATATTAACACATTGTGCTATAACTAAGGCTGTTTATAGTGTGTGAGTCATTCCTTGAAGATAGGAACCTTGACTTACTTATCTTCCATTTCAGCTTTCAGCAGACAGAACAACTTAAGAAATATTTATGGAACCTCATATTATGCCAAGGGCCCGACCTGATTGCTATGAAAGCATATGGATGAATAAACATGATTTTTGCCTCTAAGGAGTCTATAAATAAAATGTACCTTGGAGAAAATATTTCTTAATTACTGTGCAAGGGAAGTACAAATATTTCTCTAACAATTATGAATTAGAGGACTTTTTTTAAATGTATATTTTCTAGAGAACCAGTGGTATATGATTAATGTATTCCAGAGGACTATTGATCATATTTTTAGAAAGGAATTTAAAAAATGAACAGTCTGGACATATTTTCCCATATCCTGTTTCCTTCATGCAGCTGTACTGACAGATGTTCTCAGACAATGATCAAAATGTAAACAAAGTAAGGCAGGTAAATGTGAACAGTTTTTTGTCATGTTTACCTGACAGCATACGCTCAATTATTTTTATAGCAGGGTTTAAATTTTCTTAGTGCTTTACAACCTAACATAGCAATTGGGTAATTATTGTAATATACCCACAGATACATGGTTATTATAACCATTTAAAAGAGAGGAACTAATGCATGACAATTGAATGAAGTAAGTTGTCCAAGGTCAGTGAGAGGCACTATGGCAATTTAGGTTTATTGCCTTTTCTAGAATTCAGAGCCCCTAGGATGGTGGTGCTTCTTCATAATTTTCTTGATTTTCAACACCTCCTTCATTATCTTTGCATCTTAAAACTTTTGAGTACAATTTTGCTTACTCTTGGAAGTCATTTCAGTGATAGGTATATAATATGTGAAGTTAGTTGTTGACTACAAATTATATGACATTTTCTTTGTCAGTTTCCTTTCTTTTATTTGCTATATGGATGCTGAAAAAGCAGTCACTTGAAAAAGAGACATAAGTAATTTTGCCTCTGGGAAAATCCTGGAAAAGACTGATATGTAACATTTAAATACACTGAAAAATTTAGAAGATATGTTCTGGTTTTATCTCTTTGACTTTAGGGAATTTAAAATAAGTCAATTTTTGCAAATGTGAATTATCAGTGAAGCAGATAGTGAATCAGCTGGGAAAATCACATAAGAACCACAAGAAACAGAATGACCTTCAGAAATAAGCTGAAAGTGCATGTAAAGCAACTTAAAATTGAATGACTCAGGCAGATTAGAAGATTAAGGTTCAAATTTGTTCTTTTAACTAGTGTGTGAAACCACAGTGCTGTTGAGTCAGCTCTTCCTGATAATCCTTTTTGGTCAGAATTCTCTGCACATATACATTCATATTTTCTGATTAATGAAGGATATACTGGATTAGAAACTAATTGTTACTTTATAACAGGAAAAATAATCTGAGAAAATGGGATCTGGATATTAAAAAGTTGTCAGATCAGTTCAGTAGCTCACTCGTGTCCGACTCTTTGCGACCCCATGAACTGCAGCACGCCAGGCCTCCCTGTCCATCACCAACTCCCGGAGTCCACCCAAACCCATGTTCATCGAGTCAGTGATGCCATCCAACCATCTCATCCTCTGTCATTCCCTTCTCCTCCTGCCCTCAATCTTTCCCAGCATCAGGGTCTTTTCAAATGAGTCAGCTCTCCGCATCAGGTGGCCAAAGTATTGGAATTTCAGCTTTAACATCAGTCCCTCCAATGAACATCCAGGACTGATCTCCTTTAGGATGGACTGGTTGAATCTCCTTGCAGTCCAAGGGACTCTCAAAAGTCTTCTCCAACACCACAGTTCAAAAGCATCAGTTCTTTGGTGCTCAACTTTTTTTATAGTCCAATTCTCACATCCATACATGACTAATGGAAAAACCATAACCTTGACTAGATAGACCTTGTTGGCAAAGTAATGTCTCTGCTTTTTAATATGCTATCTAGGTTGGTCATAACTTTCCTTCCAAGGAGCAAGCGTCTTTTAATTTCATGGCTGCAATCACCATCTGTAGTGATTTTGGAGCCCAGAAAAATAAACTCAGCCACTGTTTCCACTGTCTCTCTATCTATTTGCCATGAAGTGATGGGACTGGATGCTATGATCTTAGTTTTCTGAATGTTGAGCTTTAAGCCAACTTTTTCACTCTCTTCTTTCGCTTTCATCAAGAGGCTCTTTAGTTCTTCTTCACTTCTGCCATAAGGGTGGTGTCATCTGCATATCTGAAGTTATTGATATTTCTCCCGGCAATCTTGATTCCAGCTTGTGCTTCCTCCAGCCCAGCGTTTCTCATGATGTACTCTGCATAGAAGTTAAATAAGTGGGGTGACAATATATAGCCTTGACGTACTTCTTTTCCTATTTGGAACCAGTCTGTTGTTCCATGTCCAGTTCTAACTGTTGCTTCCTGACCTGCATACAGGTTTCTCAAGAGGCAGGTCAGGTGGTCTGGTATTCCCATCTCTTTCAGAATTTTCCACAGTTTACTGCAATCCACACAGTCAAAGGTTTTGGCATAGTCAATAAAGCAGAAATAGATGTTTTTCTGGAACTTTCTTGCTTTTTCCATAATCCTGCGGATGTTGGCAATTTGATCTCTGGTTCCTCTGCCTTTTTTAAACCAGCTTGAACATCTGGAATTTCACAGTTCACATCTTGCTGTAGCCTGGCTTGAAGAATTTTAAGCATTACTTTACTAGCGTGTGAGATGAGTGCAACTGTGCAGTAGTTTGAGCATTCTTTGGCATTGCCTTTCTTTGGGATTGGAATGAAAACTGACCTTTTTTCAGTCCTTTGGCCACTGCTGAGTTTTCCAAATTTGCTGGCATATTGAGTGCAGCACTTTCACAGCATCATCTTTCAGGGTTTGAAATAGCTCAACTGGAATTCCATCACCTCCACTAGCTTTGTTTGTAGTGATGCTTCCTAAGGTCCACCTGACTTCACATTCCAGGATGTCCGGCTCTAGGTATCCCTATAACCTGCCAATGAACACAATAGCACCTTATTTTTCCTTATATAAACTTATATAAAAGGTTATATAAATTCAGTCATATTTAAGATGACACGTGAGTTTGCTACTTTTTAAAAAAGGGCTATGATTAACCCTTTTGTAGAGGAATAGCTGAATTTTCATTTTTTAGGTATTTTTTTTAACCTCTATCTTCTTTACTGTTGAATTACAGTTTGATATTTTACAAGTCAAAAATCGATGAATATTTCCTCTTAGGAAATTGAGCATATTTCCCCCTTTTTTTTGGTCATTAATTAGTCTGGTGTCTGACTAAATGATATCCCTTTTTAGTTAATCTGTCTTTTCTTTCTAGTTGCTTTTAGTAACTTGTTTTTGACTGTTCTCTTTTGGTTCACTATTATGCATCTAAGTGTGGATTCGTTATTTATCTGGCTTCCAATTTGTTAAGCTTTCTGAATTTGTACACTGAGACATTTATTACCATATGTAAAGTAGACAGCTGGTGGGAACTTGCTGTTTAACACAGGGAGCTCAGCTGAGAGCTCTGTGATGACCTAGAGGGGTGATGTGGGGTTGGTATATGTATACTTACGGCTGATATGTTGTTCTATGGCAGAAGTCAATACAACATTATAAAGCAGTTATCTTCCGATTAAAAATTAATTAAAAAATCAGCAATTCCCAGTATTCATGAAAGATGTAGACTTCCAAATTTAGCTATTTTTTTTAATAGGACACATTTATACTTGTTTTCTGTACCAGTAATTTAAGTAAAAAGAAAAATGCAGTTATGTTGAGATTATCTTTTAATTGAGTATCTCAGGAATAAAAATCCCGATCTTACAAATCACTAGCTATAATGCTAGTAAATCAGAATCTTATATTTAATCCTTTCTATTAAAAGAAAATTCATCAGAACTGATTACATCAGTTGATGAAACGATTCCAGTCTCTATCATTAGACCTCTTTTTGTTTAAACAAACAAGCACCAAAGAACAAAATTCAAACAATAACAACAGCCAAGGCAAAACCGAAACTCAGAGTTTTCATGATTGATTAACCCCTTCAACTCAAATAAAAACCAACAACAAGACATAGAGTTAATAATGCTAATGTGGTAGCATCATGACATATAAAGGAAAGCAGTCAAACTAGGTCACGGTTTTAACACACAAGATGTGTCTATAAAATAACAAAATTGTGTACAGGAGTGAAGAATTGGTTCTTCATAGAGTTTTACAAAGAAAAATTCCTAAAGTATTTTGAGAGAACTGGAGAAAAGGTATTTAATCTGTTAAAACTTGCAATATATTTTTCATTAATTTGTGTTTATTCAGGAAAAAAAAATCTCAGTAGTCTACTGCTGGATTGTCACACTACTATCTGTCATGTAGCCACGCTGACAGCTTAGCCACAGTGATGTCAGCAGAGGTGGACCCCACACATCCATTTTCATGGAGAAGAGCATGAGTGACCTGGTAAGGAAGACTCTGTCTTTTACTGGGGCTACAAGGTAGGGCCATGGGGAGGACTTTGATCTGAGGCAGGCACTTCTTTACCACTGAGCCACCGGGGAAGCCCCTACTTAGGCTTGAGTTAATTAAATGTTTTGATACAGATTTAAAAAAATGAATGCTACCCTACCTTTGTGAAGTTTGGAAGGGATTTTCAATGATAGCTTCAGTTGTGTCTAAGAGTCATTGTTGGCTTTTTTCTGATTGCTTAGGCAAGGGAATGTATACATTGAATGCTATGATGCAGGTTAAGGAAATTACTTTACTTTTGGATTAGACTGTCAATACATTAAACTTGAAAAGAAATTCCAGTTACTACCTAAGACCCAGTCATCCCCCCACAGTCCCCCTCCTATTGCTGTGCAGTAGGTGGTCCTAAGTGAAAACCCAGCCTACGTTCTAATCTGCTTTGTTATGCCCTTTTGTCATGCTGGGAAAGGTTGAAGGCAGAGGAGAGGTTGGAGGCAGAGGATGAGATGGTTAGATAGTATCACTGACTCAAAACTGTAGGAGACAGTGAAGGACATGGGAACCTGGAGTGCTTCAGTCCATGGGGTCGCAAGGAGTCGGTCATGACTTAGCGACTGAATGACAACGTGAGGGAAACAGATCAGCACAATCCTTAAAAAACATTTCAAAATATGTGCCTTAGCATAAACTTTCCATTATGAAAAATTTCAAAATGCATGAATGTGGAGAGAATAGAATAATAAACTACTGCTGCTGCTGCTGCTAAGTCACCTCAGTCGTGTCTGACTCTGTGTGACCCCATAGACGGCAGCCTACCAGGCTCCTCTGTCCATGGGATTTGCCAGGCAAGAGTACTGGAGTGGGGTGCCATCGCCTTCTCCCAATAAACTACTATTGACAAGTAATTTGATTCTGATGATTATCAGTATTTTGCCAAGTTTGTTTCATCTATCTCCCATTCAACTAACTTGTGTCTCCCTGTCCCCCATTCCTCCATAACCATCACCAGACTATTTAAAACCAATTATCAGACATCATTTCCTACATTTCAGGTAAAAGATTAAAAGTGATGGTGCCATTATTACACTAAAATTACAATGCATGCATGCTAAGTCGCTTCAGTCATGTCTGACTCTTTGCAACCTTATGGACTGTAGCCCGCCAGGCTCCTCTATCCTTGGGATTCTCCAGGCAAGAATACTAGAGTGGGTTGCCATGCCCTCCTCCAGGGGATCTTTCTGAATCAGGGACTGAACCTGCATCTCTTATGTCTCCTGCATTGGCAGGTGGGTTCTTTACTACTAGTGCCACCTGGGAAGCCCCAAAGCATAATATTCCAATTATAATATCATCTAATACTTATTCATATTAAAATTCTCCCAGTTGTCTCAAAGATGTCTTTTTACTGAATAAGTTCAATTAAAAATTGGTTTTATTCATAGATCAGTGGATTAGAATACAGAGCCCAGAAATAAACCCACACACCTATGGTCAATTAATCTATGATAAAGGAGGCAAGAATATACAATGGAGAAAAGACAGCCTCTTTAATTAGTGGTACTGGGAAAGCTGGACAGCTACATGGAAATCAATGAAATTAGAACACAACCTCATACCATACACAAAAATGAACACAAACTTGTTTAAAGACCTAAATGTAAGACATGACACCATTAAATTCCTAGAAGAGAACTTGGGCAGAATACTCTTTGACGTAAATTGTAGCAATATTTTTCTGAATGAGTTTCCCAAGGCAAAAAAAAAAGAAAAGGAAAGACAAACAAATGGGACCTAATAAAAGTTAAAAGGCTTTTTGTAGCAAAGGAAACCATCAACAAAATGAAATAACCTATGGAATGGGGGAAAGTATTTGCAGACGACACAATAGACAATGGGTTAAGATCCAGAATATAAAAGAACTCATACAACTCAGTATCAAAAAACAACTCAATCAGAACAACAGGCAGAAGATCTAAATACACATTTTCCCCAAAGAAGATATAGAGATGGCTAATAGACATATTAAAATATGCTCACTATTATTAGTTATTCAGTTCAGTTCAGTTCAGTTCAGTTGCTCAGTCGTGTCCCACTCTTTGCAACCCCATGAATCGCAGCACGCCAGGCCTCCCTGTCCATCACCAACTCCCGGAGTTCACTTAGACTCACATCCATCGAGTCAGTGATGCCATCCAGCCATCTCATCCTCTGTCGTCCCCTTCTCCTCCTGCCCCCAATTCCTCCCAGCATCAGAGTCTTTTCCAATGAGTCAACTCTTCCCATGAGGTGGCCAAAGTACTGGAGTTTCAGCTTTAGCATCATTCTTTCCAAAGAACACCTGGGGCTGATCCCTTTAGAATGGACTGGTTGGATTAGAGAAATGCAAATCAAAACCACAGTGAGGTATCAGTCACCTCACACTAATTAGTATGGCTATCATCAAAAAATCAACAAATACTATAAGACTTCCCTGGTGGTCCAGTGGTTAGGACTCTGTGATTTCAGAGCCTTGGGCCCACGTTCAATCCCTGGATGGGAACTAATATCCTGTAAGCCACACTAAATTTTTTTTTTTAATTGGAAAAAAAAAAGAAACAATGCCATGTTGTTTCAGAAACATGGATGGACCTAGAGATTGTCATACTGAGTGAAGTAAGTCAAACAAAGAAAATTATCATATGATATCACTTATATGTAAAATCTAAAAAAAAATGATACAAATGAACCTATTTGCAATCAGAAATAGAGTCACAGATGTAGGAAACAAACTTATAGTTACCAAGGGGGGACGTGGGGGGAGGGATAAATTGGGAGACTGAGACTAACATACACACACTATTATATGTAAGATAGTTAACTAATAAAACCTACTGTATAGCACAAGGAAGTCTACTCAGCACTCTGTAATGACCTACATGGGAATAGAATCTAAAAAAGGGGGGATATATGTATATATATAACTATTCACTTTGATATACAGCAGAAATTAACACATTTTAAATCAACTATACTCCAATAAAAATTAATTTTAGTAAAGTCTGTAAATAAAATGGAACTTCCCTGGTGGTCCAGGGGTTAGGTCTCCAAGTTCTCACTACTGAAGATCCGAGTTCAATCCCTGGTTGGGGAATTAAGATCCTGCAAGCCATGCAGTGCAGCCAACAACAAAAAAGCCTACAAATAATAAATGCTGGAGAGGGTGTGAAGAAAAAGGAATACTTGTACACTGTTGGTGGGAATGTAATTTGTGCAGACAGTATGGAAAACAGTATGGAATTTCCTTAAAAAGCTAAAAATAGAGCTACCATATGATCCAGCATTTCCAGTCCTGGGTATATATCTGGAAAACAAAAGATCTATTTAGAAAAGATACATGCGCCCCAGAGTTCAGAGCAGCACTATTTGCAATAGCCAAGACATGGAAGCAACCCAAGTGCCCATCAACATTTAATATATATAAAATGGATAAAATGGAATATTACTCAGCCAAAAGAAGGAATGAAATATTGCCATTTGCGGCAACAGGGATGGACCCAGATAACATCATGCTTAGTGAAATAAGTCAGAGAAAGACAAATACTGTATGACATGAATTATATGTGGAATAGAAAAATGATACAAAATATTATTCAATAATATTAAAAATAACACAAATGAATCTATAGACAAAACAGAAACGGACTCATAGACATAAAGAACAAACTTATGGCTACCAAATAGGATGGGGATGGAGAGATGGGGAGGCACAAATTAGGAGGATGAGATTGATAGATACAAGCTACTATACATAAAATAGATAAGCATCAAAGATTTACTGTTTGTAGCACAGGGAATTATACCCAATATTTTGTAATAACCTATGGCACCCCACTCCAGTGCTCTTGCCTGGAAAATCCCATGGATGGAGGAGCCTGGTGGGCTTCAGTCCATGGGGTCGCTACAAGTCGGACACAACTGAGCAACTTCACTTTCACTTTTCACTTTCATGCATTAGAGGAAGAAATGGCAACCCACTCCAGAATTCTTGCCTGGAGAATCCCAGGGATGGGGGAGCCTGGTTCCCGTCTATGGGGTCGCACAGAGTCGGACACAACTGAAGCGACTTAGCAGCAGCAGCAGCAGGATAATGAAATACATTTACAAAAAAATTGAATCAGTATGTTGTATATCTGAAACTAACGCCGTATTGTAAATCAACTATACTTAATTTAAAAAATTAAAGTTAATTAACTTAAAAAATAAAAATTTGTTGTTTCTCTTATTTAAAAAGTTAACAGATTTTATTCCTTAGAGCATTTTTAGGTTTACAGAAAAATTGAACAGAATTCATAGACAATTCCCTTACTTCCTCCCCTCATGCCCAGTTTCCCCTATTATTAACATCTTGCACTGGTGCATTGATGTGGTACATTTGTTATAATTGATGAGCCAATAATGAAGTATTAGTATTAACTAAAGTTCATAGTCTACCTTAGGGCTCACTCTTACTACTGTGCAGGTCTATGGGTTTTGCCAAATGTATAATATCATATATCCACCATTACAGTATCATGTAGAATAATTTCTCTGCCCTGAAAATCCCTTGTGCTCTATACATCACTTCCTCCCTGCTCTCTCCCAAGTCGTGGTAACCAGTGGTCTTTTTATTGTTTCTAGAATTTTTCCTTTTTCATATAGTTGGAATCATATAGTATGCAGCCTCTTCATCCTGGCTACTTTCACTTAGCAATAAGCATTCACACATTTAAGGTTCCTTCATGTCTTTCTATGACTTGATAATGGGTTTCTTTGTATTGGTGAATACCATTGCATTGTATGGCTTTGTTTATCCATTTACCTATTGAGGGACATCTTGCTTCCAAGTTTTGGTAATTATGCATAAAGCTGCTGTATATTATTACATGCAGGGGTTTTTTTGTGGACTTAAGTTTTCCACTCATTTGGGTAAATAACTCAGAGCATGACTGTTGGATCACATGGTAAGATGTGATTTAGTTTTCTAAGAAAGCACTGAACAACAGAAGACCCTCTAAAATGGCTGTGCCATTCTGCATCCTCACCAGCACTAAACAAGAGTTCCAGTTGTTTCACATCCTTCCCAGCATTTGGTGGTGTCTAGAGTGTCCTGGAGTTTAGTCATTCTAACAGGTGTGTAGTGCTGTCTCGTTGTTTAGATTTGCAGCTCTTTAATGACATAGGATGTTGAGCATTCCAAGTCTCTTAATCTGTAACAGCTTTATACCTTTCTGTTCCCCTTGCCATGCCATTTACCTGTTAAAGAAACCAGGCCGTTTATTTTGCAGAATTTTCACATTCTGACAGATTCATGATGTGTAAAGTACATGCTTTTTGACAGAAGTTTAGTATCATCTTCATGTTTGAAAGAGAAAACACAAGTAAGAACTTACTGGATGGAAAGACCTTAAGATACTACTGTGCTTAGTCGCTCAGTCGTGTCTGACTCTGCAACCCCAGGGACTGTAGCCCGCCAGGCTCCTCTGTCCATGGAATTTCCCAGGCAAGAATATCGGAGCAGTTTGCCATTTCCTTCTCCAGGGGATCTTTCTGATCCAGGGATCATACCTGTGTCTCTTGCATCTCCTGTGTTGGCAGGTGGATTCTCTACCACTGTGCCTAGATTATACTCTATTTTATATTATTGACAGTTCAATTTAATATTTTAAAATATATTGCCTACAAGGGATAGACAGGCATTATGTTCTTTTGGAATTCCTCACACATTTCACATGACAGATTTGTTTCTCTTTTTTGTAAATTTGTCTGATTTCACAATAACTGATAGGGTTAAAAAAACCTCTGGCCAATGTGGAGTTAAGTCTTTTTAGTTCTTTTCAATAGACTTTTAGTGCACATTAAAAAAGATGTTGAAAATATAACTTTCTAAAATTGCTTTAGGCTAAGTATACATTTTGGAGAAGCCGTGTTGTGACTCCCTTCAGGAATAATGAGAGCACAAAGGAAATGTCTGATTTACAATCAGTTCAAGGGGGGTTCTATCAGAGCATCTTACTTTCTTGTTTACAGTTGATATCTTGGCCATGATAGTTCCTGTTCCTTGAAGCAATAATTTCTCTTGACAAATAGTTTTTTCTAAATGAAGGCTCTACTACTCTATAGTTAATTACTTTTTAATTTCTGCGTTTTAAATGGTAATGTGGAAAGTATTGTCGGTGTTGTGGTGATCTATGGACTGATGCACAGACAGATTGAAAATTGAGTTATTAAGCAGAACTTTTTTTTTTAAGATTTATTTATTTTTGGCTGTGCTCGGTCTTTGTTGCTGCATGTGGGCTCTCTCTAGTTGCTGTGCGTGAGCTTCTCATCGCGGTGGCTTCTTGCTGTGGAACACGGGCTCTAGGCTCATGGGCTTCAGTCGTGGTGCGTGGGTTTAATTGCTCCATGGCATCTGCAGTCTTTCTGGAGCAGGTATCAAACTCGTGTCCCCTGCACTGGCATGCAGATTCTCAACCACTGGACCATCAGGGAAGCCTAAGAAGCAGACTTTTTGAGTTTTTAAAAAATATACATCTTATCTGTTTGGAAGCAACAAACTACTTTAAAAAAATAAGGATTTCCTTTAGTGAAGAGCTTAAAATATAACGTATATTGTTATCACTAAAGTTCCCATGTCATATATATTTTTGGGGATTGATGAATTTTTATCGAGATGTCTAGTATTTGTATGGAAACTGTCCTTCAGTCTAGGCAGACCTGCTGGTGGTGCAGTTCAGACCCATTCCTACACAGAAGGGGTCTCTCAATTTTTCTGTATAATTTTATTTATTTATTTGTTTTTGGTTGTGCTGGGTCTTTGTTGCTGTGTGGGCTTTTCTCTAGTGAGCAGGGGCTAGTCTCTAGCTGCAGTGCTCGGACTACTCACTGTGGTGGCTTCTCTCGTGGCAGAACACGGGCTCTAGAATTCAGGCTCAGCAGTTGTGGTGCACGGGTCCAGTTTCCCCACGGCATGTGGAATCCTCCCAGACAAAGGATTGAACCCATGTCCCCTGCATTGGCAAGTGGATTCTTAACCACTGGATCACCAGGGAAGTCCATGTCATGGAGTTTTTAGTTGATGATGCCTTTTGACTGCATATATGCTAGAGGTAAAGCTGTGAATTGGCCATGAGAGGTCCCTGTGATAGATGGCTTTGCTGTACAACAGCAGTCCCCCACCTTTTTGGCCCTAGGAACCAGTTTCATGGAAGATAGTTTCCCACAGACTGGGTTGGGAGGGTGGTTTTGGGGTGATGTAAATGCACTACATTTATTGTGTACTTTATTCATATTATTATTACATCAGCTCCACCCCAGATCATCAGGTATTAGATCCCAGAGGTTGGGGATCCCTGATGTATGGGACTTCAGATTTAAAGCCTGGGCCCAATATTGTTACTCAACACTACTCCAGGGTCTGCCTGGGTGGCTGGCTGCTTCTGGAGATACCCGACGTTGGGAGATCCCTCAAGTCTGCTCCGAGAATTGTGGTGTTGACCCATGGAAACCTCTTTTCACAGCAAAGTTCTCAGTATAATGGAAACTGCATAGAATAAGTGACGTAGTCCTACTTTTGGGTCTTGGAGAGTCTGTTCTCTAGGAGTTCAAGCGGAAGGTATTTTTGGCACTGAGCTGAGGTCACCTCCAATTTTCAGTTAGAGAAATTGAAATTCTTTTGTCCATGGTGTTGTCTATAGTGATGAATACAAGGCTATCCGCCATCTGGGTAGAAATCCTAAAATCCCTGTGGTCTCGTCCTCCTGTACTTCCTCACATTTCACATGACTAACTGTGGTGTAAGCGGAGGCTGTTGATGGTCCATTTCACTAAATGTTGAAGCAGGTGACATTAAAACGCTTGTGTTAGGTAGACTCTTAATTATAGAACAAATGTAAGAGTTATAGTTCTTATCTTCTAAGAATTTTTTTTCTTCTAAGAGTTTTTATCAGTAATTGTTTTGTCATTGTCATATTGTTACAGGAATGTTTACTTCTCTCTCCTCCTTGGTTTGACCCAGGAAGCATTTATTCCCAGGCACAGAAATGCAACCCACTCCAGTGTTCTTGCCTGGAGAATCCCAGGGACGGCGGAGCCTGGTGGGCTGCCGTCTGTGGGGTCGCACAGAGGCGGACACAACTGAAGCGACTTAGCAGCAGCAGCAGCAGCAGCAGCATACTGTTTGGATGGTGTGGAGACACCAGTAACATGTTGCATCGATTGTTATGACCAGCAGGTGGCAGGCTGATGCAGAACGACAGTGCCGTGGGAAACGACAGCGTTCAGCGTCTGGCTTATTCTCTGGTCAGAGGGGCACGCAGGCTTTTCCAAGACTCAGAATGCAAGCTGGACGAGTTCAACCGTCTGTCACCTTATGGACCTGTCACCCAGTTACCTTCTCCTCTTTATTTCTTCGTTTAGACCTTCAAACACAAAAGACTAAGCATCCTATTCCAGGTAATAGAGTTATTGCCATACTATTGTAACGTGACCCAAGGGCCCCCTTATATAGATGCCTGGAACTCAGAGGGTCACACTCTAAAAGTTTGAGTCCTGTGATGAAAATTAAAACACCACCAAAGAACCCAGAAGTGGGTGATGGGAATTTATAAAAAGAAGGGTTTATTACTCCCGTCCTTAAAGAGACAATATAACTCAACAAAATTACCTCCTTTTTCAATGTTTATGAGAAGTCAAAAAGTTTCAGTCTAAATTGGCCTCCGGGAGTCCGCTGCTGGTGGGGAGCCAGGTCTTTTCTCTTTCACTGTATTTTTTGTTTTTTTCCGGCACTGAAGTGGTGTTGCCTACAGGCCCTCAGTGTCTCAATCAAAACAGTGCCACTTTGTCCCCATTTTTCTTCAGATTGGACAAAGTCTAGTTTTTGTTCAAACCCATCTGCGTTGAATGACTTCCGTGGGAGTGGAGGTGCCTGACTCCTGAATTACTCCTGACCCTAGGCTGCCTTCCCCTCCTCCGCCCCAGCTCTGTGTTTCAGGCCCCGTCTGCGGGTCCAGTGCCAGCCTGTGTCCTTGTTCAGAATCCCAGCTCTTCCTTGTTAGTTCTATCCCCATGTTACTGATTAGGCTCTACCACTGCCACCCAAACTTCTTGCCTGTTCTTAATCTGTTTCAAGACTCTGATGCTGTTACCATCAAGTCAGTTAAACTTTTTCATGTCCCTAGGGTTGCTTGATGGAAAATAATTATATTTGTCCCTCAGTGTCCACTGGGGATTGGTTCCAGGTGCCCCCATATAAAAATCTAGGGATGTCCTTATATAAAATGGCATAATATTTGCGTATAATCCATGTATATCCTTCCTTACGTATGTTAAAGCACCTTTAAACTACTTACAATACCTAATACTATGTATATACTATGTAAATGGACTTCCCTGGTGGCTCTAGTTGTAGTGAAAGTGTTAGTCATTCAGTAATGTCTGACTCTTTGCCACCCCATGGACTGGAGCCCATCAGGCTCCTCTGTTCATGGAATTCTCCAGGCAAGAATACTGGAGTGGGTAGCCATTCCCTTCTTCAGGGGATCTTCCTGACCCAGAGATTAAACCCAGGTCTATGTATTGCAGGCAGATTCTTTACAGTCTGAACCACCAGGGAAGCCCTAAATAGTTGTAAGTACAAACATAATTCCTATGTAAGTAGTTGCCAGTTCCTGGTAAACTCATGTTTTGCTCTTTGGAACTTTCTGGAAAATTCTTTTCAAGTATTTTCAATTTGTGGTTGGTTAAATATGTGGGTATAGAACTTGCAGATATGGAGGGCCAACTTAAAAAAATTTTAATTGAAATGTAGTTGATTTACAATGTTGTGTTAGTTTCAGGTATACGGTGAACCAACTTTTAATAGAAAATTCAAGAGATTATACAGATAAACTCTTGGAACTAATAAGAGTTCAGCAGGAATGGTGAATACAAGATCAACATGCAAAAATTAATTGTATTTTTTATACCATCAATAACCCCTTAGGTAGGGTTTCTCTGGTGGCTCAGTGGTAAAGAATCTGCTTACCAATGCAGGAAGCGCAGGTTCCATCCCTGAGTCAGGAAGATCCCCTGGAGAAAGAAATGGCAAACCACTTCAGTGTTCTTGCCTGGGAAATCCCATGGACAGAGGAGCCTGGTGGGCTACAGTCGATGGGGTCGCAAAGAGTTGGATGGGACTTAGTGCATGCACGTGCACACACGCACACACACACGCGCGCACACAGAGAGAGAGAGAAGGCAGAAATACACACCCAAAGAGAAAGGGTATGGACGTCTTACCTAATGAAGTAAAGAGGCGGTTTAATCATTTATATAGGGCAGTTCCTCTAGGTCTTTGTTCTTCTCTGGCCAACTGTCTCACTTCTTTTCCCTCGTCTGACCTGTTTTAGGGTCCTCCAAAATATGCTTGTTCATGTTTTTACCAAGATGGATTCCAGCACAAAGGCCTGTGGGAGGTTTGACCACATTTATTTTGGGGTGGTGTCCCCCTCCCTTTTTGACACCCCCAGTCTTCCTGCACATGTATAGTCAGGGAGGTTTCCCTGACCTCAGGAGTGGTCATCTTGTCTCTTTATTGCAGCAGAACCCAGCTTCTGCCACTAACTTTATCCTTTGAGTGTTTAGGGAAAACAAAGCTCCAGTTTACTCTACTTGACAAACTCAAACTGCTCAGCCCAGGGGCCCACATATTTCCTGTTGTTGCTCTGTAGTTGCTCAGTCCTTTCCGACTCTTTGTGACCCCCTGGACTGTAGCCCGCCAAGCTCCTCTGTCCATGGGATTCTCCAGGCAAGAACACTGAAGCGGGTTGCCATTTCCTTTTCCAGGGTATTTCCCAACCCAGGGATTGAATCCAGGATTCTTTACCATTTGAGCCACTAAATAAGCCCCCACATACCTCCTACTCACAAGTATGGGAACCTTCAATTTCATAAAGGTGTTCATTTTCCTAAGGTAATCTATAAGTTAAATAAAAATAAAATAATAAAAATTCAAATAATAATGCCATCACTCTTTTCCCCATGGAATTAGACTGATTCTAAAGTTCATATGGAGGAATAATAGTCAAAGTACAGCCAAAAACAATTCTGAAAAGGTACTATAAGAGGTGATTTACTTAGTTAAATTCCAAAACTAGTAGATTCCAAAACTCAATACAAAATTTTATTAATTAAAGCATGTGGTGTCTGGCCCAATGATAGACAAGCAGATTAATAGAAGAGAAATAATCACTAAGAAAAATGACTAAAGTGTTTATGGGACATTGATATAAATGTGATGTATTAGAATTTCTTTCTGTGAGTGACAAAAACTCAAAATGACAATGGCTTAAACAAGATATTGTTTATTTCTCTTACCTGTTAGTCCAGAGGAAGTCAGGGACCTAGGTTTTTATCTTTTAAAAAAAAATAATTTTATTTATTTATGTTTGACTGTGCTGGGTCTTCACTGCTGTGTGGGCTTTTCTGTAATTGTGAAGGGTTGGGGCTTCTCTCTAGTTGTGGTTTGAGGCCTTCTCATTGCAGAAGCTTCTCTTTGGAGCACAGGCTCTCGGGTGCACAGGCTTCAGTAATTGTGGCACATGGACTTGCTAGTTGTGGCTCCTGGCTCTAGAGCACAGGCTCAATGGTTGTGGCACACGGGCTTGGCTGCTTTGAGGCATGTGGGATCCTCCTGGGTCAAGGATCAAACCATGTCTCCTGCATTGGCAGGAAGACTCTTTACACTGAGCCACCACGGAAGCCCCTAGACTTACATCTTTTTATACCACTGTGCATGGCCTGCTTTTCTAAACTCAACTAATGGTTCAGGATGGCTTCTGCAGCTCCAACCAGCAAGTCTACAAGCAGCATTCTACAAGCAGGAAAGAGGTTAAGGAATGGAAAATGAATGCTTCCTCTGAGGACATTTCCAGAAGGTTGCACATGTTACTTCGACTAACAACTCATTGGCCAAGACATGGCCCCAGCAGCTGCAAGGAAGGCTGGGAAATGTCATGAATTCTGTTGCCTATGTTTCCAGCTAAATCCTGCTACAGGTGGCAATACAAATCAATGGAAGAAAGATTCCTTATTTATTATATTTGTCAAGACAGTAGATACATGAGAAAAAGTAGAGTTTTTGATACTTTCTTCACACTGTACATAAAAAGTTTTGATGAATTAAAAACCTAAATGTGAAAAATAAAACTTTAAGAGTACTTGAAGAAAATATAGGAGATTATCTTTATGGTTGCAGTAGAAAGATTATTTGTTTAACAGGAGATATGAAAAGCACAACCCGCTAAGTATGTCTGATAGATTTGCACACATTGTAATGAGAAGCTTCTGTGCCACAAAAGACAATAAACAAAAAGAGAGCCTAAGAAAGGTATTTGTAATTTATATGCTAAGATAACATTTTAGCATCCAGATTGTATGTAGTACTCATAAATCTGTAAGAAAAAGGCAACCTAATACAAATTGGACAAAGGACTTCATGAGGCGGTTTCCAGAAGATGAAAACAGAATGCACCTAAATGTACCAAATACCCTTCTACTGAGAAAAAGGTTAAAGAGAATTTCTTTAAAAAAACAATGATTTATTTCTTTGTCTATGGCTGCGCGGGGCCTTGGTTGCTGCCCTCAGGCTTTTGTTAGTTGCTGCGAGCTGAGGTTACTCTAGTTGTGGCGGTGGGCTTCTCATTGCAGCGGCTTCGCTTATCACAGAGCACAGGCCCTAGGGTGTGCAGGCTTCAGGAGGTGTGGTGTGCAGGCTTAGTTCCCCTGCGGCATGTGGAATCTTCCCTGACCAGAGATTGAACCCGTGTCCCCTGCATTGGCAGGTAGACTCTTAACCACTGGACCATCAGAGAAGTCCTAAAGAGAATTTCTTACTTACCAAAAAGTAAAAAAAATAGAAAGGCGATTAACCTGTGAAAATATATTCAACCTCACTAGTAAGACTACTAAATGGAAGAATGCATTCTAAGTTACAGTGATGCTTGATTCTGGACAGATCAGATCAAATATCTGGTGAGGGAGAGGAATAGGACTGGAGAACGGAACAAAAGGGTAGTTTAACTTGTTATATAACTAACTCCTAGCCTTTAAGTTAAAAAAAAAAAGAGAGAGAGAGCAAGAGAAATAAGGAAAAAACCATGCCACAGAGCCTCTCAGTTAGACTTTTCTTGGCTTCATGGGTACACTCTCGGGTAGGGCCTGCTGAGGTCTGCAGGAGAGGGTAGAGGGGAGTGTTGGAGTTACTGCGCTTTTACTCTGCTTTTGTGCTGGCCTTCCTGGGGCCGTGGCTGAGGAGTGTGGGCCACCTTTTGTGCAGAAGCCCTGTGGCTCTGGTTCTGTTTGCTGCTCATTCTCTAATCTTGCAAATGATGAGCGTGCCCTTTGCACTGACATCTTCAGTCAGCTTCTCCTGGGGACGTACAGGATACCTGAGTCAATTTATTCTCTCTCCCTTGGCAGTCTGTCCTTCAGGCTAAAGCCCAGGAATTCTAACAAAGTACCTGATGGTCCCTGATCCATGGGTTGTGCCTAGATAATTATTTGGAAAAAAGTTAAAGGAGGGGGAAAAAAAGGCAGTATGCAAAGATAAATTATTTCAGTAATTACAAGAGGCATCTGAAATTAAAGTATTAGTTGCTCAGTCGTGTCTGACTATTTGGGACCCTGTGGACTGTAGCCCGTCAGGCTCCTCTTCCTCCATGGAATTCTCCAAGCAGCAATACTGGAGTGGGTAGCCATTCCCTTCTCCAGGAGATCTTCTTGACCCAGGGACTGAACCCCAGTCTCCCTCATTGCAGGCAGATTCTTTACCTTCTGAGCCAAATTATTTCAGTAATTGCAAGAGGCATCTGAAATTAAAGTATTAGTTGCTCAGTCGTGTCTGACTATTTGGGACCCTGTGGACTGTAGCCCGTCAGGCTCCTCTTCCTCCATGGAATTCTCCAAGCAGCAATACTGGAGTGGGTAGCCATTCCCTTCTCCAGGAGATCTTCTTGACCCAGGGACTGAACCCCAGTCTCCCTCATTGCAGGCAGATTCTTTACCTTCTGAGCCAAATTATTTCAGTAATTGAAAGAAACATCTGAAATGAAATCCTTATTAATATCTGATTTCTTTCCATATCTAAAATGAAATCATGGTCCTTCTGGGAGAGCCCACACACAAGACTAGTTTGGCAGTGGCGGTGGTGGGGTCATCTAGGAGTCGAAGTGTGTATCTGGTGCCTGTAAAAGTCAGGAGCTGAGAACAGTAACTGTGGGGCTTTTGAGGGTGAGCTGAGCCCAGGAGGGGAGCAGAGCCAAAATGATCAAGTGTACATGAATGAACACAGGCTCAGGGTGAGCCTCGAGGTGGGGACTGCATGGTGGAGCAAATGAAGCCAAGGTGGATGAAATATCAGAATTGAGTCTGAGATCAGGAGGCAGGTCACCACAGAGGAAAACTGGGAACCACAAACTCAGGGATACCGGTGGAGTCATGATTCTGCTTTGTCTGTTTCTATTTCAAGTCATTTTTATTTTTGAATGCTGATTAAGTGGTTTACATTCTAAATTTATTAGATACAGATTTATGTGTGGAATTCCTTGGTGGCTCAGTGGCAAAAGAATTCACTTGCAATGCAGGAGATGTGGGTTTGATCCCTGGGTTGGGAAGATCCCCTGGAGAAGGAAATGGCAACCCACTCCAGTATTCTTGCCTGGGAAAGCCCATGGACAGAGGAGCCTGCAGGGCTACAGTCCATGGGGCTTCAAGAGTCAGACACGACTGAACTAAACCACCACCACCACCACATAGATTTATGTAATTATATTTATATAATTTAAAATTTCTTTTTCCTTTATACATTTGCCTTTTGCAAAAATTGGTGATGTGACAGTTAACTTGTGGTGTGTATATAATGTTGACCAGGTTTAAAAATCCTGACACACTGTATTGGCTCTGCCTCCTTTAAAAAATACAGACAATATAAAAGTTAAGTTCAGTGTTTAAAAAACCACATTTGCATGCAGCTTAAAGACTAAAATAATTCTACAAGACTTAGTGGAAAAACAAAAGAAAAGCCAGCA
This sequence comes from Bos mutus, assembly GCF_027580195.1. NCBI lineage: Eukaryota > Metazoa > Chordata > Mammalia > Artiodactyla > Bovidae > Bos > Bos mutus. The sequence continues at coordinate 13,230,096 of NC_091625.1, forward strand.
TCCGCCTTTACCTATGTTGTCTGTTTCCAGAGGAAACCATTTTATTTTTATTATTTATATTATTATTTTTTTTAGCATTTATTATTTACTACTATACTACTGAGTGGAGTTGATGTGCAATATTATATAAGTTGTAGGTGTATGAAATAGCAATTCACAATTTTTAAGGTTTATACTCCATTCAGAAGAAGCTATTTTATTTTTTGGCCATGCAGCACAGCTTACAGGACCTTACTTCCCTGACCAGGGATTGAACCCGCACCCTCAGCAGTGAAACTGGCACTTTAACCACTGAACCGCCAGGGAATTCCCCAGTGGAAGCCATTTTAAATGGGAAATTTTCCTTCATGGCATTTCTAGCTCAGTTTCCATCTTTTCTGCTGGCTTTCCATATCTTCATTGAGATCTTAACTAGATAGTTTTCTTAGGCTGTGGTAATTTTGGGGACAACATTTTTGGTTATAATGTTCATGTCCTCTGTTATTACATTATTCTGGTGAGAATTATTAGCCATTTTTCTGTTTTTATTTTTTAGTTTAAACTGAATTCTCTTGTATCTTTGTATAAATCTTGTTTTGGTACAAAAATATTTTCATTATGGAAAATGTTAATGTATGGAAGTAGAAAGAGGAGTGCATTGAATCCCCACATATCCCTCACCCACCTCAATAACCCTCAACTGTAATTCCATATAATTCCACCTGGCCCAACCTGCTTGTCCCCTCTTGTATTATTATTATTGTTTATAGTAAAATATATATAACATATAGGGCAGTTGGTAAAGAATCTGCCTGCAATGCTGGAGACCCTGGTTGGATTCCTGGGTCGGGAAGATCCCCTGGAGAAGGGAATAGGCTACCCACTCCAGTATTCTTGCACTTCCTTTGTGGCTCAGCTGGTAAAGAATCCACCTGCAATGCAGGAATAAAGATTGTAATAGCTATGTGCAGTTTTTTCTTGTTTTGATATACATGTATGTATACTTATATATATCAAAGTATATATATATATTTTTTTTTTTTTCCTTGTGGCTCATCTGGTAAAGAATCCACTTGCAATGTGGGAGACCTGGGTTCGATCCCTGGGTTGGGGAGATCCCCTGGAGAAGGGAAAGGCTACCCACTCCAGTATTCTGGCCTGGAGAATTCCATGGACTGTTTAGACAGAGTCGGACACGACTGAGCAACTTTCACTTTCATATAAAACATAAAACTTGCCACTTTAACCACGTTTACAGTTCTGTGGCATTAAATATCTTCACACTGATTTGTAACCATCACCACCATCTATCTCTAGAACTTTTTATCCTTCCTAAACTGAAACTCCCTACCCATTAAGCAACAATTCTCCATGCCCCACTCTCCCTAGCCCTTGGCAACCACCAATAGAATGTATTTTCTATCTCTATGAATTTGACTACTCTGGGGGTATGTGTTCAGTCACTCAGTCATGTCTGACAACCTCATGGACAGTAGCCCAACTCCTCTGTCCATGGATATGAATGAAATCTTGCAATAGTTGTCCTGTTGTGACTTATTTATTTCACTTAGCATAATGCCACCAAGGTTCAAACATGTTGCAGCATGTGCCAGAATTTCTTTTCCGAATAATATCCCATTGTATGAATAAGTCATATTTTTTAGTCTGTTTAGTCATCAAGGAACACCTGTGTTGAGTTCACCCCTTGGCTATTGTGAACAGTGCTTATGTGAACAAGTGTGTATAAATCTATGTTTTGAGTTCCTGCTTTCAATTCTTTTGGATGTACACCCCGAAGTGGAGTTACTGAATCTTATGGTAATTCTATGTTTAATTTTTTTAAGGAACTGCCATGCAGTTTTTCACCATGGCTGCACTTTAACTTTCCTACCAGCAATGCACAAGGATTTCAGTTTCTCCACACTCTTTCCAATGCTTGTTATTTCCTATGGTTTATTTATTTATTTGATAATAGCCATCCTAATGAGTGTGAATTGGTTCCTGTGTTGTTTCTGAAGCAAATCTCAGATATCACAAATTTCACCCACAATTATTTCAGGAAGTATTTCTTTTTTTCAGTATGTATTTCTAGAAGATAAAAACACTTTTAAAATTATCAGTTCAGTTCAGTTACTCAGTCATATCCAACTCTTTGCGACCCCATGGACTGCAGCATGCCAGGGTTCCCTGTCCATCACCAACTCCCAGAGCTTGATCAGACTCATGTCCATCAAGTCAGTGATGCCATCCAACCATCTCATCCTCCGTTGGCCCCTTCTCCTCCTGCCTTTAATCTTTAATGACCCAGCATCAGGGTCATTTCAAGTGAGTCAGTTCTTTTCATCAGGTGGCCAAAGTATTGGAGTTTCAGCTTCAGCACCAGTTCTTCCAGTGAATATTCAGGACTGATTTCCTTAACCATTGACTGGTTTGATGATCTTGCAGTCCAAGGGACTCTCAAGAGTCTTTTCCAACACCACAGTTCAAAAGCATCAATTCTTTGGTGCTCAGCTTTCTTTATAGTCCAAACTCTCACATCAATACATGACTACTGGAAAAACCATAGCCTTGACTAGACGGACCTTCGTTGGCAAAGTGATGTCTGTGCTTTTGAATATGTTGTCTAGGTTGGTCATAGCTTTTCTTTCAAGGAGCAGGCATCTTTTAATTTCATGGCTGCAGTCACCATCTGCAGTGATTTTGGAGCCCCCCAAAATAAAGTCTCTCACTGTTTCCATTGTTTCCCCACCTATTTGCCGTGAAGTGATGGGACCAGATGCCATGATCTTTGTTTTTTGAATGTTGAGTTTTAAGCCAACTTTTTCACTCTTCTCTTTCACTTTCATTAAGAAGCTCTTTAGTTCTTCTTCGCTTTCTGCCATAAGGATGGTGTATCTGTATATCTGAGGTTATTGATATTTTTCCCAGCAATCTTGATTCCAGCTTGTGCTTCATCCAGCCCAGGGTTTCTCATGATGTACTCTGCATATAAGTTAAATAAGCAAGGTGACAATATATAGCCTTGACGTACTCCTTTCCCAATTTGGAACCATCTGTTGTTCTGTGTCCAGTTCCAACTATTGTTTCTTGACCTGCATACAGATTTCTCAGGAGGAGGTAGGTAAGGTGGTCTGGTATTCCCATCTCTTTAAGAATTTTTCATTTTGTTGGGGTTCACACAGTCAAAGGCTTTGGCGTACTCAATAAAGCAGAAGTAGATGTTTTTCTGGAACTCTACTTAAGACTATATTTCCAACCTGAAGAATTAATAACAGCTCTTTAATATCATCAAATACCTAGTCACTATGCAAAATTTCAGTTGTTTCAAAATGGAATAATTATTTTACCAGTGTTCCATTTGGATCTGGAGCCAAATAATATTCGTACATTGTCATTAATTGTTGTCTTTTAAGTCTCTTTAAACCTATAGTTTCTTTCAATTATCTTTATTTTTCCTTAAAATTTATTTGTTGAAAAAATTTGATTGTTTGATAAGACATCCCACAGCTTGCTGCTGCTACTGCTGCTAAGTCACTTCAGTCGTGTCCGACTCTGTGCAACCCCATAGACGGCAGCTCACCAGGCTCCCCTGTCCCTGGGATTATCCAGGCAAGAACACTGGAGTGGGTTGCCATTTCCTTCTCCAGTGTGTGAAAGCGAAAAGTGAAAGTGAAGTCTCTCAGTCGTGTCCGACCCTCAGCGACCCCGTGGACTACAGCCCACCAGGCTCCTCTGTCCGGGATTTTCCAGGCAAGAGTACTGGAGTGGGGTGCCATTGCCGTCTCCATCCCACAGCCTAGATTTTGCTAATACATCCCTGAGGTATTTTCCCCTTCATGGATCACAGCCTTGTGACCAAAACCACCCCAAATAAAGAGAAATGTAAGAAGGCGAAGTGATTGTCTGAGGAGGCTTTACAGATAGCTGAGGAAAGAAGAGAAGCAAAAGGCAAGGGAGAAAGGGAAAGATGTGCCCAACTGCATGCAGGGTTCCAGAGAAGAGCAAGGAGAGATAAGAAAGCCTTCTTACGTGAATGATACAAAGAAATAGAGGAGGTTCTCATGAAAAAAAAAAAAAAAAAAGAAAGAAATAGAGGAGAACAATAGAATGGGAAAGACTAGAGATCTCTTCAAGAAAATTGGAGATAGCAAGGGAACATTTCATGCAAACATAGGTACAATAAAGGACAGAAAAGGTAAGGACCTAATAGAAGCAGAAGAGATTAAGAAGAGATGGCAAGACTACGCATAAGAACTGTACAAAAAAATGTCTTAATGACCGGGATAACCATAGTGGTGTGGTCACTCACCTAGAGCCAGACATCCTGGAATGTGAAGTCAAGTGGACCTTAGGAAGCATTACCATGAACAAAGCTAGTGGAGGTGATGGAGTTCCAGCTGAGCTATTTAAAATCCTAAAAGATGATGCTGTTAAAGTGTTGCACTCAATATGTCACCAATTTTGGAAAACTTGGCAGTGGGCACAGGACTGGAAAAGGCCATTTTTCATTTCAATCCTCAAGAAAAGCAATGCCAAAGGATGTTCAAACTACCACGCAGTTGTGCTCATTTCACATGCTAACAAGGTTTTGCTCAAAATACTTCAAGTTAGGCTTCAGTGATACATGAATTAAGAACTTCCACATGTTCAAGTTGGATTTAGAAAAGGCAGAGGAACAAGAGATCAAATTCCCAATATCTGTTGGATCATAGAAAAAGCAAGAGAATTCCAGAAAAAACATCTGCTTCATTGACTATGCTAAAGCCTTTGACTGTGTGGATCACAGCAAACTGTGGAAAATTCTTAAAGAGATGAGAATATCAGACCACCTTACCTGTCTCCCAAGAAACCTGTAATGCAAGTCAAGAAACAACAGAACTGAACGTGGAACAAAGGACAGTTCAAAATTGGGAAAGGAGTACATCAAAGCTGTGTATTGTCACTCTGCTTATTTAACTTATATGCAGAGTACATCATGCGCAATCCCCAACTGGATGAATCACCAGGTGGAATCAAGATTGCCAGGAGAAATATCAACAACCTCAAATATGCAAATGATAACACTCTAATAGGAGAAAGTGAAGAGGAACTAAAAAGCCTCTTGAAGAGGGTGAAAGAGGAGAGTGAAAAAGCTGGTTTAAAACTCAGCATTCAAAAAACTGAGATCATGGCATCCAGCCCCATCACTTCGTGGAGAACAGAAGGGGAAAAATTGGAAGCAGTGACAGATTTTCTTTTCTTTGGCTCCAAAATCACTGCGGACAGTGGCTGCAGACTTGAAATTAAAAGACACTTGCTCCTTTAAAGGAAAGCTATGACAATCCTAGACAGCATATTAGAAAACAGGGACATCATTTTGCCAACGAAGGTCTGTCTAGTCAAAGCTATGGTTTTTCCAGTAGTCATGTATGGATGTAAGAGAGTTGACTTATAAAGAAAGCTGAGTGTCAAAGAACTGATGCTTTCAAACTGTGGTGTTGGAGAAGACTCTTGAGAGTCTCTTGGACAGCAAGGAGATCAAACTAGTTAATCATAAAGGAGATCGACCCTGAATATTTATTGGAAGGACTAACGCTGAAGCTGAAGCTCCAGTACTTTGGGCACCTGAGGTGAAGAGCCGACTCATTGGAAAACACTGACTCAATGGACATGATTCTGAGCAAATTCTGGGATATAGTGAAGGACAGGGAAGCCTGGCCTGCTGCAGCCTATGGGGTCACAAAGAGCCAGACAGGACTTGGTGACTAAATAGCAACAACCCTGAGGTGTTTAATATGTTCCCCTATATTTGTTTGCAAATTGGAATCAGATTCAGGTTCAGTCTTTTGACAAGACCACTTAGGTGGTTCTGGGTTCTTCTATAGGGATACAGCGTATCTGGATATTTCCTATAGCAGCCGTTTATTATTATTGTTTAGGCCCACATGATCCAATAGAGTAGTCACATGTTGCCTGCTCTTTAAATTTAAATTAATTCAAATGAAATAAAATACAAATCTCAGTGTCTTGGGTATGCCAACCACATGTCCCGTGCTCAGTAGCCTCATGTTGCTCATGGCTACAGTACTGAGGTGGATATGGAACATTTCGATCCTCACTGAAGATTCTGTTGTATAGCACTGGTCTAGATCTATTAATTCACCAAGGCTGTGATATGGTGCTAATTCTAACATACATTTTACATTTTACTGGCTGGAAAACTTGTGAAACGAGAAATTTCCCTGTGTCTCCTATTTGGTTACCAGTGATACAGTTCATGTAGGAAAAGCAGGATAGAGTTTAATACTTCCCCTTTCACAGGATTGATTCTAAGTTATAAATAAGTAAACCATACATCAGTCAGTCAGTTAGTTCAGTCGCTTAGTTGTGTCCAACTCTTTGCGACCCCATGAATCGCAGCACGCCAGGCCTCCCTGTCCATCACCAACTCCCGGAGTTCACCCAGACTCACGTCCGTCGAGTCAGTGATGCCATCCAGCCATCTCATCCTCTGTTGTCCCCTTCTCCTCCTGCCCCCAATCCCTCCCAGCATCAGAGTCTTTTCCAATGAGTCAACTCTTCGCATGAGGTGGCCAAAGTACTGGAGTTTCAGCTTTAGCATTATTCCTTAACTTTATATAATTCTTGTTCACTACAGACCCAACTAATGAATTATGGTTATACTTCCTTTTTTACCTAGTTTTTTTTTTTTTCTTTTCCCTAGAGTTTCTGAATTTCCTTCCCATCGTTACACAATTTTACATTATCATAGCCTCAATTTTCTCCCCCAGTTTCCCATCACATTTATCTATTCTATTCAGGTCCCTTTTACCCTTGAGGCCTTATTCCTGGAATTCTTCTTCCTGTTGGAACTTCTCTCGTCATTGCTCTCTGGGGTTATATATACTTTTTCCTGAATCTCATGTCTTCCTTTTTCTTGGCTTCTATGATTGGTTTGCTAAATATGTCCTCCTAAAGTAACTTCCTAAAAAGAGTTTGTTGAAGCAAAGTTCCTAAGCCATTCCATTTCTGAAAATGTTTTCATTCTTTCTCCACTCTTGTTTGATAATTTGGTGGGACACAAAATTTTAATTTTAAAATCTCCCCAAAAGAGTTAAGAACAAGCCTAATTATTATTATTCCTAGTTAATTTCAATATCATTCCTTGTCTTCCAGTAGACAAGAATTTCCTCTTCTGCTTTGAGTTAGAAAGATTCTGGTATTCTGTGCAGGATTCTATCTAAATAGTTCTCAAATAGATGATAAATGTAAGTAAACATTCATTTCATACATAATATTTCTTAAATTTTATACAATTTGAACATGTAAAAATCAACAACAAACTTGAGGATGCACTCTATGCTGTAAATCAGTAACTAATGTTTCTCTCGATGTGTCTCCAGAAACCAGCCTCACTTTCACCCTCTGTTAGGGTGGAAATGAGAGTGGCTCCTCTGTTACCCCTAGTGACCACTGCTGAAGTTTTTGCTTCTTATTTCCATATCAGACTCTGCCGGTTTAGAGTTCTGAGTTTGCGAGAGAGGCGTGTTTGCACTAGTGACAGTGCAGCAGTTCGCTTAAACTCGCAGCTGAGCCTGGCCGCGTGGGGCTCCTCATGCCAGTGAATCAGCGGTCACAGAAGTGGTTGCTTTACTGGCTGGAGTGACTGAATGCTCTTGACTGTCGAGGAGTTGAAACTACACAGTGGAAGTAAGGAGTATTTCTGGAATACAGAAGATACACTGGGGCATCTCTCAGTCTCCCCAAGTCCTGTGGTTAAAAATCAATAGAAAACAACAATATAATATGCAGAGGACGGATAATGGTTCAGACCCTTCAGGAGTGAAGACCTAGGTCACTCCACCATGCAGAGAGCCATGCCAGCCCAGGTGATTACTGCGAGCAGAGGTATAGGTCCTAGAAGAAGGTAGTTGTAAATACAAGCTTGTGACGAGTAGCAGAAACAAAGACTGTAATAGCTACCTGCGGTTCTTTCTTGTTTTGATATACATGTATATATTCTTATATATATATATCAAAAAATATATATATATATACATATTTTCCTTGTGGTTCAGCTGGTAAAGAATTCGCCTGCAGTGCGGGAGACCTTGTGTTGGATACCTGGGTTAGGAATATCCCCTGGAAAAGGGAAAGGTTACCCACTTCAGTATTCTGGCCTGGAGAATTCCATGGACTGTTTAGTGCATGAGATCACAAAGAATCGGACACAACTGGGTCACTTTCGCTTTCATATATATGTATTGTGTATTATATATAAATACACACACACTTCATTCCTGAGGTATGAGATTAACTGCTATTAACACATTAGATGATAGAGAGGGGGAAGGATATTTATATATCTGATATTTATATATAATATATATTACTATTTATTAAAATTACCAGGTGGCTCAGTGGTAAAGAATCTGCTTGCTAAGCAGGAGATGCAGGTTCAGTTCCTGTGTCAGGAAGGTCCCTGGAAAAAGAAATAGCAACCCACTCCAATATTATTGCCTGGGAAACGCCATGGACAGAGGAACCTGGTGGGCTGCAGTCCATGGGGTTGCAAAGAGTAGGACAGTACTTAGGGACTGACCATGCAAAATTATAATATAAATATCATATATAGAATATTTTTATTATCATTAGCTTTTATAATAATGTATAGTATTATAACATTATTAATATAGTAATATATTATATAATAAAATAAATATTACTATTGTATCAACATATCAATCAATAATAGAGTGTGAATTAATATATCATCACTGTATTTTTACATTAATATAAATAATTAATGTTCCCATATTACTATATTAACATATATATTATATACTGTATATGCATTATATAAATATTACTTTTAATATAATATTAATATTGTATATATAAACTAATATTTTTATTCCCCTTCTCAATTTTCTACCATGTAATATATATTAATAGCAGTTAATCTTAAACCTTAGGTTTAAAGTTACAGGCTCTCAAAGGGAGAATGTGATTCAGCTAGAAAAGGCACTGATAATGTCCAAAAACAGTTGAAGGACTTTGTATACTCTTTTGGAGAGAGGGTCGTTTTTGGTTCTGTGAGGGATACTTGTATCATGTTGGGGGAAAGCATGAATTTTCTGTCTTTTATTGAAGTTAAGTATGGTTTAAACGGGTATATTCAGAAGCCAAGCTGACGAGGCATGGACTTTGGTAGCTTCATACTGTGCCAGATTATCTAAGATGAAGCTAAATTTCTCAGAATTCCCCTCCCTATATGGTTATGAGTTGGTGTTGGCCACAAGAGACACTTTATGTGACTTTGGAAGCCAGCTTGAAGCAGAAGTCGTATTTTTCACTCTGAAGGTTGGTGCCGGGCGCTAGGCATTGGCCACCAGCCCAGATTGTTACTGCTGTGCTAGCTGACTTGGTGGGTGTGGGGCGGCAGTGGGGCCCAAGGTCCTCCACTTCTCAGGGGGTCTTCTCCTTGAGCTTTTCTGAATTCTGGGCCAAGTACATATTTAGCTGGCTTCTCTTGCAGCTTACCCATGACATCAGAGTTGGAGGTGTTAATAGACACATGCGTTCCAGTTCACCCTCATGTTTCCTTGTTGTGGTTCACATGTAGCTTTTTCCCCCTGGCCGACTTACAGTGACTTTGACTCAACACTAGATGCACAATCAACAGCTGCTCCACAAGCTCCCATGATTGTGTAGGATTTGTCTCCTATTGATTCTGCTTTTCTCAGTGAACCACATGCTAAAGACATGTCAGCAGGGACATGGGAACAGTGTGAGTTCTTATGCCAAAGGCCATTCAGTTTTCATGGGAGAAACATACATAGGTTTTTTGTATCAAGATTCATTAATTTTATTCCAAAGAGTTTCTAAGATGCTCCCTTAAAGACTACTTACTAAAACAATATCATTTTTATTGTTTTATTTTTAAAAGTTATATATATTTATGTATGTAGACAGTTTGGCAGGTCCAGGTAATTGCCTGGATATGGATAACATTTTGATGAATATCCTTCAAATCTTTCTTCACTGCATATATATATATAATGTATGTGTGTGTGCATGCTAAGTTGCTTTAGTCCTGTCTGACTCTTTGCGACCCCATAGACTATAGCCCTCCAGGTTCCTCTGTTTGTGGGATTCTCCAGGCAAGGATACTGGAGTGGGTTGCTGTGCCTTCCTCCAGGGGATCTTCCCAATCCAGGGATTGAACCCTTGTCTCTTATGTCTCCTGTATTGGCAGATGGGTTCTTTGCCTCATCTGTGCCTCATTTCTGCAAATCCACGTGGCCAAATTTCTGCACAGTTAAGCTTCTTGTGTGTATCGTGAGAAGGAAGGCATGAACAGGGAGGTCACATCAATTTAAAATACGCACAGCCTTCATTTTATAAAACAGCAAGGTGGTTCTAAACTTTTCTAGACATCTTCTGGGGATGCAACATTATCAACTAATTTTTTGGAGTCCTTCTTATACCTGCCTGCCTCTAGAATGAACCTGAATTGATTGATCTATCTTCTGACGTGAAGCTTGGAATTTTCTCCAGTTTCCCAATTTCCTTTTCTCATCAAAGACAGAGTCTACCTGTAGACCCTCTGTGGCCCACAGTATGCTGAAATGAAGTAGAATTTCAGTCCCTATCCCAGACCTGCTGAATCAGGATTTGCATTTTACTGTGATTCTCATACACATTAGAGCTTGAGAAGCACTGATACAGACTGGGACAGAGCCCACACTCAGCCCTGTACTACAGAGGTGAGGAGACCAAACGGGCAGTAACAGCCATGTCAGGGACAGAGTGTGTACCCAATGATCCACTTCAACCCTTTCCACTTTACCCAAGCCCTGCCTGCACAGGAAGTCAGCCACTAAAGATAGGCGCGTGGAGGAGCCGTGAGGACACAGGGGCCTCTGCAAGCCGATCAGCAGGGTGAAAAAGGGTGGAACAGGAAAGGGAGGAAAGCAAGTTCCTGGACTCCCAAACCACAGTTTGTCTAGGTGCTACTTTCCCCCTTATTTAGCACATAGATTTGTGAAGAGACAACCTTCCGATGACCTCTTTTCCTTTTGCATTTTGCCCTGTATTAAACGGTCACCATCTGAAACTTTTCTCCGTGAATTAGAAACTTGAAGTTGTCAGGGACTGAATGTGCCCGTTTTCCAACGGTTTCTGGCAGTTCCCCGCTTTTATGGTGTAGTCATGGTGAAACCTGAGTCATCTGAAGATGGTGAGGGTGCCAAGGAGCCGGGGAAGGAGCTGCAGCCAAGCCAGGACCCAGGAGCTGGGGCTCAGGAACTGCGGGCCACCCTGGGCCACTGGCCTTCCTTGGGGACAGGAGAGCCGCCCTAACCCTGTGTTTAAACAAATTGCTCCAAGCTTCACAGTGCTAATGAATACCTTCGGTAGCCGAAGTGTTCAGCGGCAGCCCAGAGTATGAAGCATCTCCCCACACAGTTGCTTCTCAGAGTTTCAAGGAGCAGCACCTCACTCTCACACGTGCCAGAATTTTCTTCCCCACCTTTTTTTTTTTTTTTTTTTTTTAAACCGAGAAACCCACATTTTCCTGGAGAGGCAAACAATATACATAACTCTTTGTTTCAAGAGGGGAAAAAAAGTTTTCTCCCGGGTTTATTGATTCATATACGTTCAACGGCTACCAGAAAACACACCCCTGTTTGGTGTGTTTGCCATTTTCTCTCAGATTCTGACTCACAGTCTGGAGGACAATGACTGATTTTTTCCCACCTCCCAGAGCGGCCGTGCACTCTTCTCCGCACAAGGAGGGGCCTGTTTACGCCCCCCGGCATCGCCGGCGGAGCGCTCGTGTAAACAGCCGGCGGAGCCGGGTGGCCGGGGGGCGGAGCGGGGCGGCCGCGCCAGGTCGGGCGGGCTGCGCGCCTCCCGCCTCCCGCCCGGGTCTGCGGTGTCGGCCGGGGCGCCGAGGAGTGCCGCGGTGATGCGGCGGGAGGGGTGGAGCCGCCGCGCCCCGGCTTGGTTTGGAGCCCTCGCTCGGTCGGCGGGCGCGCCCAGCGCTCACTGCTGAGCCGGGAGTCTGGGCGAAGCCGGGAGGCGGTGGGAGGCCACACCCGCGCGGCCCGCGTATTTCCTCGGGAGCCCGCGGCCGCAGCGCACACAGCGCCGAGATGCGGGGCCTCCGGCTCCTGACCGCCGCCCGCCTCTTCTGCGTGTGGAGCGCGGCGCTGGCCGCCGTCCCCGGGTAGGAGCGCGGGGCGCGCGGGGCGGGCGGGGAGCGGGGGTTCCCAGCCGGACCTCGGCCTGGAGATTTGAGCCTGCATCGCTTCAGCTCGGTCCTCCCAGGGACAGTTAACTTTCTCCACCCACGAGGTTGTTCAAGCGTCTCCGGCCAGGACTGCTTTCTGATGACTTTTTATTTTTAGTCCACGCTTCCTCTTGAGTTTGTTTCGACTTTTTGCGCCCCTCGCCCCCCTACAGTAATGTGCCTTCTTTTAAACACATTCGTGCATATTTTTTCTAAACAAGATGTCTCAACTTTAGCAATGATAAGGTGTGGCCGAGGTGGTTAAGTATGGGTTCAGGTGCAGACTTTGTAGGAAGATAACCAGTGAGACACTTAAGTAATGGAATGCACTTCCTTCCCCCTCGGAGGGTTTTGCCCTGGAGCCCTAATCCTTGGTTTGGGCAGAGAAAATGCTGTTTTAGCCATTTTTTGTGCTCTGCTCCACCTGGAAATGTCACCGCCGACAGATAGTTTAATTTCAGATGGTATATTTTAATTAGTGTTGTTGATTAGATGATGTTTTCTTGGGTAGATGCCCAAACATAAAAGTTTGAATAAGAAACAAGCAAAATCCATGTGTGTGTGTCTCTGTGTGTGTGTGTGTTTAAACCAAAAAAAAAAAAATTACCCTGGGATGATGTCTTGTATAAAGAAGTTTAGAGGCTTGTACTTTGCCAATAACTTCTGCTGTCTCAGTGTAAGCTATCCTGTGCTATTTGTGGTTTATAAAATGGAAATACTAACACAGGCCATCCTCTAGCAGTGCATACATTACTGCATTAAAATTGATTTATGGGAATGTACAACATGATAAATATAATTAACACTGCTGTATGTTATAAATGAACGTTATGAAGAGAGTAAATCTTTAGAGTTCTGATCACAAGGAAGAAAATAAGTATTTTCTCTATTTTAATTTCGTTCCTATGTGAGATGATGAATGTTCACTAAATTTATTGTGATAATCATCTTATAACATGTGTAAGTCAAATCATTATCTGTACATTTTAAACTTGTACAATGCTGTATGTCAGTTTTTTCTCAATAAAACAGGACAAAAATTGATTTAGGGGAATGATTTTCTTTCAACAGCCTTTCAATGCAGTTGATAAATGGAGCAGTGGGGCCACATTCATTGAAACAGTTACAGTTGACACTGTATAGGGAATCTATCTCACCATCTATGAAATTTGAGAATCTCAAAAGAATGAAGATGTAAGGATAAGCAACTTCATTTTTCTCTTGTTGTTGGGAACTCTTTAGGCCCAGGTTTCTGGTGACAGTCCCTGGGATCATCAGGCCAGGTGGAAATGTGACCATTGGGGTGGAGCTTCTGGAACACAGCCCCTCACAGGTCACCGTGAAGGCGGAACTGAGGAAGATGGCAGCGAACCGCACGGTCTCTGTCCTGGAAGCAGAAGGAGTCTTTGAAAAAGGTAAGATACACAGCAGAGCTCCTTCTGCGATAATTGTTCAGTTGCTCGGTGATGTCCGACTCTTTGCGACCCCATGGACTGCAGCACGCCGGGCTTCCCTGCCCTTCACTACTTCCAGAGTTTGCTCAAACTCATGTCCATTGAGTCAGTGATGCCATCCGACCATCTCACCCTCTGTCATCCCCTTCTCCTGCCTTCAGTCTTTCCCAGCATTAGGGTCTTTTCCATTGAGTCGGCTCTCCGCATCAGGTGGCCAAAGTATTGAGCTTCAGCTTCAGCAGCAGTCCTTCCAATGAGTATCAGGGTTGATTTCCTTTAGGATTGACTGGTTTGATCTCCTTGCTGTCAAAGGGACTCTCAAGAGTCTTCTCCAGCACCACAGTTCAAAGCATCAATTCTTTGACATTTGGCATTCTTTATGGTCCAAATCTCACATCTGTACATCTGCATTAATAATTGGAGTGTGCTAATAAAGCCATGTGCTTTATTAGCACATGGTAGGGTCATGGTAGGGTCATGAAGAAGCCACACATTTTCAGTGGCTTACACAATACACTTTTGTTTTTGACTCATGTAGAGTCCAAAGTGATGTTCCTGGGATGCTCTTCTAGGGGGAGGTTCTGAGGCCCAGGTTGCTTTCTCTTTGTGGCTCTGTCATCATCAGTATGTGGCTTCCAAGTCTGCAGGGCAGGAACGTGGAGTTCTTCTTGTGGGAGGTCCTTGTGGGCCAGGCCTGGACATGGCTCATATCACCCCTCCTCTCATGACCACGCTGAGCTTCACAGGAGTCTGGGGGTGTAGGTGTGCCTAGAAGAGGGAAAGGGCATAGTTAAAAGCCTGACACAAGACCATATTTGTATATGGTTTATATAAACCATGTGTAACCATATGTCTTTATTGGGTGCAGAGGATTTTACTAAGTAGGCCCATGGGAAGTAAAAGAAGAACTGTAGTTAAAATCTAGTTTTATAGAATATGTTTTAATTTTTTAGGTGACAAGAAAAAAAATAATGTAAACGTGGGAGCCATTTGTAAAAGAACCCACATCTCTTATTTTAAATTTTGGTTCTAACTAGGCCCAGGATTAAATTGGGTCAATGAATATCTTCTTTTTCAATACTAAGGGCAAAATAATTTTGAGGGGTAAATAGTTGAATATATAAACTCGTTTTTTCACAATGAAACGAACACTTAATTTTTTCTAATTGAAAGAGTAATATATACTCAGTGCTGGTAACCTGGAAAACACTGTAAGTAAAGAAAATCAAAGTCACCTGGAATCCTACCACCCACCTATAAACACTATTAACTAGAAGCATGATTACAGGTTTAGTCATAGACCAGAAACTGAGGCATAAATTCCTATAATGTTGAGAGTTATCTTTTAGGAGAATAATTTAAGGGCACAGAATGAAGGGTGAATGAAATTCCACAGTAGCTCATTATATAAATGTTTACCCTTTACCAGCATAGGGAAATTAATACCATCATGAAATAAGATAAAATCAAAGTTTATCTGCATTTGAGATTCTTTCTGCATTGGGAACTTGACTGACTGGGTAGGTAAATTTGGAGCTGGAAGAGGTGATGCGTGCAGGGGCCAGGCCACTTTATGTTGTAGTGGGAAAGACAGAAAAGTGGGAGGCCTTGTCCCTGGAGAGGAAATGTTAGTGCTTAAGATCCGAGATTGAGTCTTAGTACTAGCTGTGTGATCTTAGGTAGGTTACTTAAATGCTCTGAGCCTCAGTGTCCTCATGTATAAGATGGGGATAGTGTAAAGTTAAAATCAGTATCTAGTACCTGTTAGACACTCAGTAAACAAGATCTGTGAATATTGTGAGTAGAAATACTATTGAAGAAGAAGATGCCGGAAGCATCATTTCCTATTTACCTGGGGGCCAATCTCTACTTTCATTATTGAACTGTTTCTTCTGAAAATGGATGAAATCGTGGCCTTAGGATAATGGCTAAAGAAAATACTGAAATGCCAAGTCACAGCGGACAACACAAGGCTAAAGAGGGGTGGACGGCACAATCCTGGGAGCTTAATGGATGTTTGAAAAAGAAAGAGAGAAAATGCACTACTTTCAGGGGCTGTTTCATTGAAAATACCATTGCAAGCATGCTCCCTCTTTCAAAGGAGAATGTTAACTTTGTTATCAGGGGTTGTGAGTCATTGCTCTCAGAACAGATGCTTCCTGTAAGGTTAGGACTTAAGGATCAAGACATTTCTCCCTTTCTGTCTTCACATCCTTTGCTTGATCTGATTTTTCCAGTTGTAACAATATGTAGATCAAGAAGGACTTTCTAAATTAATGGGGCCTGGATCTTCCTAGGATTCATTTTATTTCTTGCCATCTAAACACAAGCAATTAAATACATTTTAGGTCTGATTATTTCATCATTTTCTCATGGAGGCCTCCACGAGGTTACTGCCAAGAAACGACTGAGCTTCCCTGGTGGTTCAGATGGTAAAGAACCTACCTACAATGCAGGAGACCCGGGTTTGATCCTTGAGTTGGAAAGATAACCTTGGAGAAGGGAATGGCTACCGTCTCCAGCATTCTTGCCTGGAGAATCCCATGGACAGAGGAGCCTGGCGGGTTGCAGTCCCCTTGGGGTCACAAAGAGTTGGACACGACTGAGTGACTAACACTTTCACTTTCACCTTCTAGCAGAGATGGGTAAGGAGGGGGACTGTTTCTGAGTGGCTGTTTCTAGCAGCTGGGCTGTTTTTTGGGTAGGGCAGTGTTTCACCATAACCAGAACGCATTTGAATTGCAGCATGGACCTTAATGGGCTTCCCAGCTGGCGCTAGTGGTAAAGAACCCGCCTGCCCATGCGGAAGATGTAAAGAGATACCGGTTGGATCCCTGGGTTGGGAGGATCCCCTGGAGGAGGAGGACGTGGCAACCCACTCCAGTATTCTTGCCTGGAGAATTCCATGGACAGGGGAGCCTGGCGGGCTACAGTCCATGGGGTCACAAAGAGTCGGACACAACTGAGTGACTAAGCACAGCACAAACCTTAATAAAATCAAAAAGTATGGCTTGTTCTCAAGGAAAAGCCCATTTAATTGTTTGGTAGATATGGGGAGAATTTTGTTTACATTTCCATCCTTGAGGCCAGTAGCATGGACTACATTACAGTTAGTTTATTCATTTGTAAATATATCAATTCTATATTTATAGGGGATCAATTATTTTTATGTATTTATTTTTTGGTGAACAATAGCCCTTGAGAAAAAAGTGTTTTTAATAAACTTTGAGGAGTTCTAAGAGTACAGACATGGAAGTGTACTTGTTATTACCACCACCAGCAGTATCATCACCACCATCATCATCATCATTTCTATGGTGAATAGTATAAAACAACTAGTTGAGAAAATATAATTGATAAAATTCAGTGGGAAGTGGTTACCAGAGGAGAGAAGATGGAGCAGCTATGGAGATTTGAAATCAAATCAGACTATCTGTTGGTTGGAGAGCGAGTCTGTCCCCTTATTTCTTACCTTCCGGCCTTTTACCTCTTCCTTAATTGTGTCGTTGCCTGGGAGTTCCACACCAAATTAAGAAAAAAAATGTTAAGAACATTTGAATTCACAGGTCATAAGTGAGAACCAGCTCTTAAAGCATGTAAAGTAATTGAATTATTTTTGATGTCCTTAAAACCGTAATTTCTGTTTTATTTCCCATTCTCTTTTTACAGTTTGAAATGTTCATTTGTAAACGTTCATTGTTTTTCCTGAATGAGATTTACCTCAAATAATGAAGAATATACCCTTTTCCTCCACTAATGAATTCATTGTCACTGGTTTCATATACCCCTGATAAAAGATTAAAAAAAAAAACCTAAGGAATCTCCATACTGTTTTCCATTAGTGGCTGGTCCAATTAACATTCCCACCAGCAGTGTAGGAGAGCTCTGTTTTCTCCACACCATCTCCAGCATTTATTGTCTGTAGACTTTTTAATAGCACAGGGAACTCTGCTCAATATTCTGCAATAACCTAAATGGGAAAAGAATTTGAAAAAGAATAGATACCTGTATATGTATAACCAAATCACTTTGCTATACATCTGAAACTAACACAACATTGTTTATAAATGATATTTTAATATGAAATAAAATTCAAAATAAATTAATAAAATTTATTTTCTGTCCTTCTTCCCCCAAAAAAAGAGGAAAGGAAAAAAAAAAACAAAACAAAAAACTACTAAGCAGAAAATCTTGACTGTTAACTTGAGTGCTCAGGAGGGCATCTCCTGGCCTGGAGGCACTGCTTATTTAATTACGACACCGAGCCTGCTTCCATCTTCCCACGGTCGGGTGAGGTGGACTCTGTGCGTATGTCTGTATCCTTTAATAACTTGCCTTTTCTTCTTGCCCTAAAATCTTGGAGAGTTAATGGGATGTTTATCTCCTATTTTTTAAGGATGAAACATCTTTCTTTGTCTTCTCCTATCAACTATGGGCTTTTTTGTTTTCTATCTCGATCCACGGGGATGGAAAATCAATATTTTAAAATTTGAGATGTTAGCTGGAGAACTTAAAAAATCATTCAATTCAGTTTGGATGGCTTTCTGGTGGAAACAAAGCTCCCGAACATACATTTCATGGCTCGTAGATCACAATCAGTGCCATGGTTTTTATGAGCATAGATGAATTAGCGTGCTATGTGGGCAGGTCTCCTAGGGAAGGTTTTCACAGGCAGTGTGCCAGTAGAGCTCAGTTTGAACTTGTAGCGACATGAGAATTATTTTTAAAGGGTGTGGGTTCTTCATTCACATGTCTTTGGTATTGTGTGTAATGTGTATACACAGTTCGGGACCAGAATGTGGTCACAATGAGCTTGAGCTCTGCAGCCAGGCTACCTGATGCCCTCTCGTTGGTGACTGTGTGTCTGTGGGCTGTCGCCTTTTCACTGGGCTTCGGTTTTATCATCTGAAGAGCAGTGGTTTCTGCTTTGTACAGTTACCCAGTTATTGTGAGGATGAAATGAGGTAAACATGTTTAGAGCACTTAAACGCAGAGGACCTATTCAAGGAGCTGGTGGTACCTACTGTTATTGGAAGATGATGGCAGCAGTCATGTCAGAGGCAATTCTTGGTCATGTGTTGGGACGATCTTGAACTGGGAACACTCTATAAAAGACACTCACTAGGAGGGGGTGGGAAGGGATGTAACATATTAAGTACTGAGTTTCCTTATAGTGTGGAGATTAATGCACAATCTTAACTTCAATAACCCTAGGAGGAAGGCACTATTATCTTCATTTTAGAGATGAGAAGTCTGAGGCTGAGAGAGAATAATTTTCCTGGATTAACACAGTAAATGGTATATATCGCTTGAATGTGAAGTTGGTTCTGATGGTTCTGTTGGTTCTGAATCTGAAGGTTTTCCACCGCCTGGAAGAACATGGAATAATTTTTGCTTGTTCCAGTTTGGAATATTGACGCAATGTGGTATCAGTCTTCTGTGAAAAGGATTTTTCTTGTTTGCTTGTGGTAGTTCAGAGTTGGATCTCATGAAATCTAATCTGGATCTAAGAGTTGCAAGCTGCAGTGCCAGCTCTCCTCCCGATTTAGTCTGAGCTTCGTAGAATTTGGGGGAGATGAGCCAAGTCAATCGCCTAGTTCATGGCTGAGGAGACTGAGGGGTGGTGTCTGGTGACTTGCCCAAGGTGAAATGCCCGTTGGTGGCAGAAACTGGAAACAGATCACAGACCCCCAAATTTACAATCCAGTGCTTTTTCCATTATACTCTAGGAAACTCTCCTGACATAGGGAACCGTGTGTGACTTAGGATATATTTGCAAATGTTGCTTTATCTGATACAAACAAAATATGGCTAACTAAGAAGTTGAAAATTGCTTGCCTGCATTTTTGCGCTAGTTTCTTATTTCAGCTGAAGGTGGAGTTGCTCTTTATGGACTAATGGTTCTGCGTGGGTTGGGGGCCAGGCTAGTTTTAGAAATTCTATTGCTGTGATTCTCAAAATGTGAGTCATACTTATTCAAATGTAGATTCATGGTCATCTTCTCAAGACATGGGTAGTGTCTGGGAATCTAAACTTTATTTTGAGCAACCACCACAAGTGAGTCTCAGCTGTGCTAAAATGAGAACAACTGCACTTCAGTTAAAACGGTTCTCATGGATTGTTACCAACCAAGTATTGGAAAGCCTGAGAGTGAGAGGCAAGCCTTTGCAAGTCTGTGATGATTCACGGCAGCTGAAGGCCCCGCCCAGATTTCCCTGTTTGCCTTTCAGGCGGCCTCCAGCCCTCAACCTTGGTGTTAATTTGATGCAATGGAGAAACATGTCTTGGCATTTGATTATGAAGCAGTGATGGAGTGAAGTTGAAAGTGAACAGACTGATTCTTTAAACTCCAAGTTAAACACGTTCTACTCTTCTTCTGACACAGAATGAGTCACTGAAGGCTTGTGGTGGAAACAGAAATCAGATCCTGTAAGAATTTGGGCGGGGTTGCTGTTTGATCCATTATGCTGTTAAGAAGACTTTACAATGTTGGAACTCCTTGTTTTCCTAGTAATATTTCCCGCTGCTAATTTATTATTTATTGCATGGGAGACCTGGTTTCGATCTCTGGATTTGGAAGATCCCCTGGAGAAGGAAATGGTAACAAACTCCAGTTTTCTTGCATGGAGAATTCCATGGACAGAAGAGCCTGCTAGCCTACAGTTCATGGGGTCGCAAAGAGTTGGACACGACAGAGTGACTAACACATGGATTATTTGCTGTATGTGAAACATGAATGAATGGGGCGGGCAGGGCAGAAGGAAGGAAGTTTCAGAGGTGGCAGAAGGAAAAGTATAATATTAAAAGTGCAGAGGCTGAGTTTTTATTTCTTGTTTGTTTAGAAAGTTCAGTGTGGTTGGTAAGTAGTGCTTCTTGTGTGTGACCCTCTGCCTGGTTCTGTTACATTTTACATGCAGAACTATACAGATGTCCATTCATGAGCATTCCACCTCTGCTGATATATTTGGCATTTTGTGGGAACAGTTAGTTCACAGATGAGAGAAGGGAAGGGTGTGCCAGAGGAAAGCACCCGGGGCTGGGAGTGGCCGAACTGAGGAGACAGAGCTGTGTGTGTATGTTTTCTGAAAAGATGTTACTCTCTGCATTAGATGAGTGTGGGGAAACACCCTGGCGGAGAGGCCCAGCAGATAGTTTTGAAATTGTAACCAGGGAGAGAGTTGAAGGCATTGTTTTCATAGAGGCAGACCATATTCCAAGTGTTGGTGGGAAGGCGTGGCATGCCCAAGAGATAACGCTTATGGAAAGAACCAGCCTGATGAATGGAGCTTGGGAGGCGGAAGAGAAGTCAGTGAAATGGCTGGACAGTGAGCAGCCAAGACAGGGATGGGTTGGAGATGCTGAGATGTCTCAGATGACAAGGGAAGAAACAGTACCGAGAAGGAAGTTTTTATTAACTTCCTTTTATTAACTGTGAAGTGTCCTAAAGAGTCAGGGAAGAAAAGGACAGAAGGGCATTGGTGAGCCTCCAGTGAATGAATGCTTCTAAGTTGATTGTTGGAGCAAAAGCAAGTTTTTAGTAATAAATGGGTGGTGGGGAAATATAATCAGAAAATGTAGAACCACTCTTCTTTTAAAAAAAGTGATTGCAGTAGTCTCCTTGATTGTTTTCCCCCGCTCCCTGCCGCCCCCACTGATGCCTCTATGGGGCTTCCAAGGTGGCTCAGTGGTAAAGAATTCGCCTGCCAATGCAGGAGACTCAGGAGACTTGGGTTCGATCCCTGGGTTGGGAAGCACAAAGTGGCAACCTGCTCCAGTGTTCTCGCCTGGAAAATTCCTTGAACAGAGGAACCTGGTGGGCTTACAGTCGGGGGGGGGCGGTCACAGAGTCAGACATGACTGAGCATACATGCGTGCACCCACACACATCACTCTATAGTCTGTTCTCAATCCAGTGGCCAGCAAGCACGCTAGATTTTGTTACTCCCCATCTCAGCATTAGCATACATCTATCCTCACCATGGCCTGCAAACCCTACACGATCTGTCTGATCTCACTTCGCATACCCCCCACCTCACTCTGCAGCCTCTCAGGCCTTCATGCAGGTCCTGCAACACAGCAAGAGTGCCCCCACCTCAGGGCCTCGCACTTACTCGTCTCTCTCCCTGTGATGCAGTCTGCCAGATGTCTTCATGACTCAGCTGCTTCAGGTTTTGATTCAAATATCACCTTTGTAGTACACCACTGTGAAGACCAAATGTCACTCTGTAGTGAAAGGAGAGAGGTGGAGCGTCTCTTTAAAGACACAGTAGAGGTGCTTCCCTGGTTGTCCAGTGGTTAAGAATCCACCTTGCAATGCAGGGGACACTGGGTTGATCCCTGGTCTGAGAAGATCCCACATGAAAAGTGAAAGTGAAAATCGCACAGTGGTGTCTGACTCTTTGTGATCTCATGGGACTGTAGCCTGCCCAGCTCCTCTGTCCATGGAATTCTCCAAGCAAGAGTACTGGAGTGGGTTGCCATTTCCTTCTCCAGGGGAATCTTCCCGACCCGGGGATCGAACCCAGGTCTCCTGCAATGCAGGCAGATTCCTTACCAACTGAGCCACCAGGAAAACCCTAGTGCAAGTGAGCCCGTGTGCCACAGCTGCTGAGGCCTTCGAGCCCTGGAGTCCATGCTCTGTAACAGGGAACCCCTAGCACCACAGCTAGAGGCAACCTGCGCTCAGCCTCAGAGACCTAGCACAGCCAAAATAAATAAATACATAAATACTAAAAAGACCCCCCACAGTACTGAGGTAAAGGCCAGGGGTAGATAATTTAGCGTGAGAAGTGGGCTCATGGTCAGGAGCACGGGTGAGTGGATTATGGTTAAAAGCGTGCTTTTCCCTTTGATATAAGAAAGAAACGAAAGAGAGAAATGTTTTGAAGTGTCAGCTTGAGATGAATAAAACTGAAATATGGTTTTAGAAAACCTTGCCATCAGTTCAGTTCAGTTCAGTCGCTCAGTTGTGTCCAACTCTTTGCGACCCCATGAATCGCAGCACGCCAGGCCTCCCTGTCCATCACCAACTCCCGGAGTTCACTCAGACTCATGTCCATAGAGTCAGTGATGCCATCCAGCCATCTCATCCTCTGTTGTCCCCTTCTCCTCCTGGCCCCAATCCCAATGAGTCAACTCTTCACATGAGGTGGCCAAAGTACTGGAGTTTCAGCTTTAGCATCATTCCTTCCAAAGAAATCCCATGGCTGATCTCCTTCAGAATGGACTACCTTGCCACAGTTACCTCTAAATTGTGCAGATCCATCATCTCTTTGTAGAAAGTGGGGATAAACATTAAAAGTAAAAGCTCCCTGAGGAGAGAAACACAGAACTGGAGGTGTTCCCTGGTGCTGCCCTAACCTGGGTCCCTGCTGGACTGTGAGCTAGTGAGATGCAAGAAGGGTGGATACCAGTACTGGCATCAGGGGAGGGTGCACAGGAGAACAGAGAAGAGAGGGGAGCTGTTTGTGTGGAAGTATGCCTCACTTGGGGCTTCCCAGGTGATGCTAGAGGTGAAGGACCCACCTGCCAATGCAGGAGACATGGGTTCACTCCCTAGGTCGGGAAGATCCCCTGGAGGAGGGCATGGCAACCCACTCCAGTATTCTTACCTGGAGAATCCCATGGGCCGGGGAGCCTGGCGGGCTACAGTCCATAGGGTCGCAAAGAGTCGGACACGACTGAAGCAACTTAGCACACACACACATGCCTTGTTTGAAGCTTGAGGGGATGGGGTAGGGCATTTTGCTTTCACTGTGGTTGTAAGTGTGAGAAGAAGTGGACTCGTGGCTCCTCACGTCCTGATCTGGGCTAAAAGGACCTCATACCAAAGGTGCAGTGATAGAACTGGAAGAGAGGAGATGATAGTGGGTCCTTGACCTGCCGTGTCTCTTCTGCCCTCATTCCCCTTAGGAGAATCCATGAGTTGGCTCGCTTCCTTTGCAAGAATGGGATCAAGAAACTGATCAAAAAGGATTTGGTGGAGGTGGAGGAGTAGGGAGCTGGTGGGCAGGTCTGTGGGTCTTTATTTCTGAAGAAATGATTCATGAGTTGAAATCTGAAAACCAGAGAGGTTAAGTGCTTGGAAACAAACAATGAGGGAAGTGTTTTAAGAGCGCCTGGTAGCTTCTTTTGGCAGGATGATGTTAGGAGTTTATGAAAACGTAACAGGGAGAAATCGTTTAGTATGATTAATTTAACATTTGCTGAAATAATGTTTTAAATCTCCTCAGGAATATAGTTAAGACAGGGCATTTACTATTTTGCGAACTCCATTCATTCATTAGGCACCAAATTGTGTATGGCAGAAAATTGATGGCATAATGTTTGGTCATGCACGAAGTTCCTGTTCTCTCAGGCTCCTCACAGGGAAGCAAGGTGGGTTTCATGTCTCGTGCCAACTCAGGTTGGCGGTAGAGCCTGCTGGGAGTGCCGCCACGCTGCTGTTTTCAGATAAAGTGTGCGTTTGCTGAAGTAGAGACCAGGTGGGTTAGCTGGGTCCACCATGCAAGGGAACCAGGAATGTGGTGTGAATGTTGCAAATGAGCCTGTTGGTTTGAAGATGGATGGGCTACATAGGGACTCGATCCGAAAACACATGGATAAGAGAAAATATGGAAGAGTGGGTGTGTCAAGACACTAACTTGAGAGCGCAGTAAGCTACAGAGGCATGACGGGGGAGGAGTATGAGGCTTTTTGGACTGATATTTTAGAAGAACTAGCTGGGGCTGTTCTATACAGTTTGGGAGATACGGTGGGTCCGAATGGGGACTCCTTAGACACTTTGCACTTCCCTGATAGCTCAGTTGGTAAAGAATCCGCCTGCAGTGTGGGAGACCTGGGTTCAGTGCCTGGGTTGGGAAAATCCCCTGGAGAAGGGAAAGGCTACTGACTCCAGTATAACGGCCTGGAGAATTCCATGGACTGTATAATCCATGAGGTCGCAAAGAGTTGGACATGACTGAGCGACTTTCACTTTTTCACTAGACACATTGGAACTGGGCCCTTACACTGCTACTTACTACCTCTGTGGCCTTGGGAAGGTCATTCATCTCATCTAGTCTCAGCTTCTTCATCTCATAAAGGCAACAGTAATGGTACCTACCTCAAACTCTGTTGTGAGGATTAAAGGAGACGATGCCTTAGACAATGCCCTGTCCATTTTGGTAGCCACTAGCCACATGTGGTTTTTGAGCTTGAAATGTGACTCATGCATATAAAGATGAGCTGTGAGTATAAAATACACACT
Source organism: Bos mutus (assembly GCF_027580195.1). Lineage (NCBI taxonomy): Eukaryota > Metazoa > Chordata > Mammalia > Artiodactyla > Bovidae > Bos > Bos mutus. The sequence continues at coordinate 13,255,051 of NC_091625.1, forward strand.
GGATTTTGAATACTTTTAGTGCCAAGCTACTGCTGCTAAGTCGCTTCAGTCGTGTCTGACTCTGTGCAGCCTCATAGACGGCAGCCCACCAGGCTCCCCTGTCCCTGGGATTCTCCAGGCAAGAACACTGGAGTGGGTTGCCATTTCCTTCTCCAATGCAGGAAAGTGAAAAGTGAAAGTGAAGTCGCTCAGTCGTGTCCGACTCCTTGCGACCCCATGGACTGCAGCCTACCAGACTCCTCTGCCCATGGGATTTTCCAGGCAGGAGTACTAGAGTGGGGTGCCATTGCCTTCTCCGTTTAGTGCCAAAAAGTGTAGCAAAACTCAATAATTTGTTTTGGCAATGGTGGGATAATAATTATTTCAATAATTTGGTGGGAATGTAAATTGTTAACAGCCACTATTGAAGACGGTATGGAGATTCCTTAAAAAACTATGAATAAAACCACCATATGACCCAGTAGTCCCTCTCCGAGGCATATACCCTGAGGAAACCAAAATTGAAAGAGACACATGTATCCCATTGTTCATCATAGCACTATTTACAATAGCTAGAACATGGAAGCAACCTAGATGTCCATCAATGAATGAATGAATAAAGAAGTTATTGTACATATGCACAATGGAATATTCCTCAGCCATAAAAAGGAATGCATTTGAGTCAGTTCTGGTGAGGTGGATGAACCTAGAACCTATTATACAGAGTGAAGTGAGTCAGAAAGAGAAAGATAAGTATCGTATTCTAATGCACATATACAGAATCTAGAAAAATGGTACTGAAGAATTTATTTATAGGACAGCAGTGGAGAAACAGAGAATAAACTTACGGACATGGGGGGAGGGGAGGAGAGGGTGAGATGTATGGAAAGAGTAACCTGGAAACTTACATTACCATATGTAAAATAGATAGCCAATGGGAATTTGCTGTATGGCTCAGGAAACTCAACAGGGGCTCTGTATCAACCTAGAGGGGTGGGATGGCAAGGGAGATGGGAGAGAGGTTCAAAAGGGAGGAGATATATGTATACCTATGGCTGAGTCATATTGAGGTTTGACAGAAAACAACAAAATTCTGTAAAGCAGTTATCCTTCAATAAAAAAATGAATTAAAAAAACTCATTTTTTAAATGTTGATTACACATTTATTGGTAATATTTTGGTTATATGGGCCTTCCCAGTAGCTCACATGGTAAAGAATCTGCCGCACTGTGGGAGACCTGGGTTTGGTCCCTGGGTCAGGAAGATCCACTGGAGAAGGAATGCAATGGAGAAGGCAACCCTCTCCAGTATTCTTGCCTGGAGAAATCCATGGACAGAGGAGCCTGGTGGATTACAGTCTATGGGTCACAAAGAATTGAACATGACCGAGTGAATAAAATGTTATTAAAATTAATTTTACCCTATTCTTTTTCCTTTTTTTGGTTCTTTTCCCTTTTCTGTGGTGTACTGCTTTGGGATGTTCACCGCAGTGCCTGGCACAGAGTAAACACTTGGGAATGTCAGCTTGTACTGAGCATCTCCCAGCAGGCACACTGCCCTGGTGCCTCCCTTGTGAGCTCAAGCCTGTGGCGTGAGGCCAGGTGTGTCTGTATTTTTTTTTTGTATTGCCAGGTGTCTCTGTTGATGGCTCTTTGATTCTGACTGGAGTGGGCCTTCAGCCTTACTCCTCACCCCTTGAGGAAGGAGAATATATATCTTCCTAAAAAGAACACCATACTATAGGGGTCGGTAAACTTCTTTTCTATAAAGGGCTGGATGGTCAGCACAGTAGGTTTTGCTGGCCTGTGGTCTTGGTTGCAGCTACTTGGCCATTGTAGTGTGCAAGCAGCCATAGATGGTGTGAAGCAAAGGAGTGTGCTCATGTGCTAACAGAATTATCTGTGGACCCTGAATTTGGAGTTCGTATAATTTCCATGTGTCACTAAACATTGTTCTTTTTAAAAAATTTCCCAGCTATTTAAAATGCAAACTGTTTTTAGTTCATGAACTGTGCAAAAACGGGCATGGGCCAGACTTGGCCTGTGGGCTATAGATTGCTGACCTTGACATGATGAATGGCCTGTATATTTAGCAGCTCAGAGCTTGGCTTAAATGGTTTTTCATTTGTATAGCACCTAACAATTAGTTTATATTGTACCATTTTATTTATTTTATTTTTAGTGGGCTTTCATTTGACCTATTTTACACTTCATCAGTCTAAATGGAACAAAACATTGTATATGAAACTCTTATTAAGAAATTTGTAGAGCTTCTGTGGTGGCTCAGTGGTAAAGAATCCACCTGCCGATGCAGGACACACAGGTTCGATCCCTGATCCAGGGAGATCCCACGTGCTTTGGGGCAGCTAAGCCTGTGTGCCACGACTATTGTGCCTGTGCTCTAGAGCCAGGAGCCACAGTGACTGAAGCCCTTGTGCCCTAGAGCTGGTTACTTTGCAGAAAGAGAAGCCACTGCAATGAGAAGCCCGCGTGCCACAGCTAGAGAAAAGCCTGTGCAGCAGCAAAGCCCCAGTGTGGCCAATAAATAAATAAATAACTAAAATTGTAAAATTCTTTAAAAAGAAACATTTGTAAGCAAGGAGAGGCAGGAGAGAGAAAAAAGTAAAGAAGTATGTAAGGGACCAAAGGACATTTTTTTGTTTTGTTTTGCTCGAAGTACTTTTGTTTTCTGTCTAGAATGAGTTTGTTCACTGAAGAGTTCCTTGGCTTAAAAATGACATTAAATCATGAAGCAGGATCATATTTTAAGGTTTTGCCTTCCATAAATTTGTGGTGGAAACCCCATTTACCACTTTGTCCCTTTGTAATCAGAGAAAATGCTGAATAATGAGGGTATTGATGAGAGAATATTTAATTTGGTAAAGAGATCAAATTTTTTAGCTGAAAAGGTGATTTCCTTAAGTTCTTTATTGTATATTACTGAACAGCAGAGAGCTGTCAAAAGTAATTTACCAGTAAACACTAAGTCAGGCACATACATGGTAGAAAACCCTTTTTTTCCTATAGAGAATATTTCTGGACCCGGTTGGATTTCCAATTACACATTCTTCTTTCCTTCAGCGATTTTCTGCAGAGCTGTTTGGTGAGCACAGATGTCAGAAGAGGCAGCCTATGGCATAATGGAGTGTGTTTAAAAAGTTAAGGAAAGGTTAGTTTTTGAGTATGCTTATTACACGATTTAAAAATAGCTTTGACTCTATTTGTAAATCAAATGACGGCCAGCTCTCAGGCCTGTGCCAAGTGTGAAGCTTTAAAACAAGGTTTCTTTTGAGTGGTTTTGGTGGCTCTGGGAAGGCCAAAGCACTGGAGGATGTTAAGATCGACTTTCTGTGGTAGTAACACAAAAATGATCTGAGTTTTACAGAGTTATCTGCAATAACATTGAGAAGGGCTTCACAGAACATAATGTATGTTTAGTCAGTGATTAAGAATGACATGCAGCTTTTTGGGAGGTGGTTACTATTTCCTGTGTCTGAGTCTCAGCAAAAGGCCCCAGCAAAAAGGAGAAAAAATTGCTTACAACAATTTGCAGATACCATCTATTTCATCTTCAACCTAGAAGCTCCAGAGAAAGAGATGACTATTTCTCATTGGCACTCCTACCACACTGCTCCGAATTTTATATTTTGCTGCTATAAATTATTGCTAGAATGTTAGGACTTTCAAATAAGACTTACCCAGTGCCTGGGAGATTCCAAGCTGCCCTTGTAAATTTAGAGGGAAGACAGCAAGTTAAAAAAAAATGTCAAGTACTTCAAGTCGACCTTTTAATAAGGACACATGGAACAAGTGAGAGGGCTTTAAGTTGGATCTCTTTGCACATTCTTCAAGCCACTTCCTGAATCCAGCAATATTTAGGGGTAGGCAGACCTCTCTCCTGCACCCCAGCTTTTGAGGGCAGCTGTGTGTTTCTTGAGTCTATGGTGGACATGGTCACCTGTCAGAGCAGTGGGACCTGGGCTTGCAGTCCACCCCTTCTTCCAGTTTCTCTCTGATGAGAAAATCCCTCGAAACTTGGACTCTATGAAGAGCTGCATTAAAATTTGCTGTGTGACTCAGGGAACTCAAACAGGGGCTCTGTATCAACCTAGAGGGGTGGGATGGGAAGGGAGGTTCAAGAGGCAGGGGGCACATGTATACCTGTGGCTGATTTATATTGATGTTTGACAGGAAACAAAATTCTGTAAAGCAATTATCTTCAATTAAAAAATAAATAAATTTAAAAAATTAAGAAAAATTTCTATGAATGGGATTTCCTGCACTTCAAATCTGGGTAGCTGGCTTTGAATTGCTGCAATGCTTGACCTCCTATTAATCAACCTACTGGATTTATTTGGATTGTAGCCTCGAAGCTGCTTTTTTATTTTCTCCTTGCTCAGTGTCATGTAGATAAAAATAAATTGCTCTCCGTCCCCTGCCCCCAACGCACACGCACACACACGCACACACACAGCCTTTAGTCTTTGTGAGTTTGCCAGTGATGGGAGGTAACTCTCTTGGCAGAAAGGAAGCACATTGTTTCCTCCAGTCATGGGGCTGACAAAACAGGCAACCCTGATGGTTTATCTTAAAGATGTGAAAAATCAGTGACCCTCTATCATCACTCATGCTGGCTTGTTGGGAGAAGAGCTCCTTGCAGTTTAACATTTTTGATTTTATTCCACTGTGGGACACTGTGGTGGGGTGCCGTGGCCTCCCTCCCAGAACTAGCGCATCAGGGATGAAGACTTATTCTCTGAAGTCGCTGGGGGATGTTGCAGCCCACTGCCTTCTGAGCTGACTCCTCGGGGACTGCACCCACTAGGGAGATTTGCCCTGCACCCTCCTTGGGGGAGGCCCAGCTTCCCCGCCAACCCTACTCAGGACAGCTCTCAGGGGTCGGACTGGCTTCTGAGGGCTCCCGATGGGTGTATCTGGAGCCTGCGTTGCAGCTCCTTCCCTCCTCCTCCCCAGTCCTGCCTCCACAACCCCCTCTTCTCCAGGGCTGGTCCCAGGCGCATGCCTGCTTTTTCATCACCATCTCAGAATTAGCTTCCCAGGGAACCCAACCTTAGACACCTGTGGTTGTTTCCTTTGAAGGTGAGTTTTTCTGATCTTGAAGTTAACTTCAAATGTATCAAGACTGTGTAGTGTGAAGAAGGGATAAAAAGAGCTGAGAAATTGTCCAGTTGGTATCTCCTTTTCAGAAGGTTTTTGTATTACACAAATTGTTTAATGAGCTCCACCACTGCGGCTCCTCTAAGGGCAGGGAGAAACTTCATGGAAGAGTGTCTGGGTTCCCAGTGATGATTAATGTAGAGTCGAGGGGAGCAGGGAGTCCAAGAGACTGTGATTTTGAACCTGTCTGCGTGAGGGAGTAAGGAGCATACACAAAGAGGCTACCCAGGATGTGCAGCTTTTATGTAATCAAAGGTGGGTAGAGTACAAGAACGAAAGTACAACTGCTGGTAGAAGCGGAGGCAGTGGCTTAGAATCTCGGCTCCGTTACTTCTTTTTTATGTGACTCTGGGGAACTCACTAAGGTCTCTGTGATTCAGGTTCTCATTTGTAAAATAAGGATACTAATACTTAAAATTGCTAGAGAATCTTTTTTTATTTCAAATGTGTTCCAGTTATCTATTGCTGTGAATGAACCACTCAACACTTAGGAGCTTCAAACAACCATAGTTTATTATTTCTCACGAGCCTTAGTCCTTCTACATATACACACAAAATTGGTAATTTGTCTTAGTTATTATCATAATTGTGAAATTTTCTAATTCCATGATTCCTTTTACATTTATTAATTGGAATTCTATGGTAAAGAATAACTTTTTCAGAATGTATATGTATAACAGAATCTCTTTGCTCTACAGGAGAAATTAACATTGTAAGTCAACTATCCTTCAATAAAATTAATTAAAAATAGTAAAAAAAAAAAGTAACTTTTTCTTCTCCCTCATTTAAATTATATACCAGCATAAATTCATAAGCTCTTATTTTATTCTGTAGGTTATACTCCATTATTTATTTGAATGTTCCAGTTATCTGGCCATTATCATCATCATATTCAATCTGAACATTCACATAATTGAAAAATTATTTTTGCAGATTTCCGATATTATTCCTGACATCATGCATGCCTAGCTTTCCCTATTATCAGTATTGCTCATGAGAATGGTACATTTTTTTCTTACCAAGGATGATCCTGTGTTGTTATTTCATAATCTCCCAAACTTCATAGTTTACGTGTTTACATTAAGATTCAGTCTTGGTGTTGTAAATTCTATGGGTTTTGTTGAATGTATAATGACAATTTGTCCATCATTATAATATCATACAGAGTATTTTTACTGCCCTAAAATCCTTTTTTTTTCTGTCAAAGATAAGTTGACTACCTAGAGTAATGAAATTAGAAGCAAAAATAAACAAATGGGACCTAATTAAATTTAAAAGCTTTTGCATAGCAAAGGAAAGAATAAACTAAAGAAAAGACAACCCTCAGAATTGGAGAAAATATTTTAAAATAAACCAACTGACAAGGGATTAATCTTTAAGATATACAAACAGCTCATGCAGCTCAATATCAAAAAAAAAAAAACCAAACAACCCAATCAACAAATGGGCAGAAAATCTAAATAGACATTTCTCCAAAGAGGACATTCAAATGGCCCACAAACAGATGAAAATATATTCAACATCATTAATTATTAGAGAAATGCAAGTCAAAATTACAATGAGGTGTCACTTTACACCAGTCAGAATGGCCATCATCAAAAATCTACAAACAGTAAACGCTAGAGAGGGTGTACTGAAAGGGGAACCCTCCTACACTGTTGGTGGGGATGTCAGTTGGTTACCGCCACTATGGAGAACAGCATGGAGGTTCCTCAAAAACCTAAAAATAGAGCTACCGTCTGATCCAGGCAATCCCACTCCTGAGCATATATCCAGAGAAAACCATAGCTCAGAAAGATACATGCACCCTGAAGTTCATTGCAGCACTATTTACAATAGCCAGGACATGGAAGCAGCCTAAGTGTCCATCAGCAGAGGAATGGATAAAGATGCGGTACAGATGTACAATAGAATATTATCAGACTGTAAAAAGGAATGAACTAGTGCCATTGCAGAGATGTGGATGGATCTGGAGAGTGTCATACAGAGTGAAGTAAGTCAGAAAGAGAAAAACAGTTGTCACCTAAAACTGCCTATAGGTGGAATCTAGAAAAATGGTACAGATGAACTTATTTGCAAAGCAGAAATAGAGTCACAGATATAGTGAACAAACTTATGGTTACTCAGGGGAGGGGGAATGATATGAATTGGGAAATTGGGACTGACATATGTACACTGCTGTGTATGAAATAGTAACTAATGAGAACCTACTGGGTAGCACAGGAAGCTCTACTCAGTGCTGTGTGTGCGTGCTAAATCCATTCAGTTGTGCTCGACTCTTTGCCATCCTGTGGAATGTAGCCCACCAGACACCTCTGTCCGTGGGATTCTCCAGGCAAGGATACTGGAGTGGGTTGCCTTCCTCCATACTCAGCGCTTTATGGTGGCTTAAATGGGAAGGAAATCTAAAAAAGAGTAGATATATGTATAGGTTTAACTGGTTTGCTTTGCCATACAGCAGAAACGAACACATTGTAGAGCAACTATGCTCCAGTAACAAGTAATAAAAAAAAATTGGTTGACTGTTCTCATGGAGTCTATTTCTAGGCTCTCAACTCTGTTCCATTGATCTGTCTATCCTTTTGCTAGTATCACATGGTCTTGATTACTGTAGCTTTATAGTAAGTCTTGAAGTCAGGCAGCATTATTCCTCCACCTTTATTCTTCAGTACGGTTAGCTAGCCTGCGTCTTTTGCTTTTCCATGTAAACTTTAGAGTCAGGTTGTTGATATCCATAAACTCCCTTGCTGGGATTTTGATTAGGACTGCGTTGACTCTAAAGATCGAGTTGGGGAGAACTGATGTGTTGATAATTGAGTTGTTCTATTTATGAACACTGAGCGTCTCTCCATTTATTTAGCTCTTTGATTTCAAAGATTTTTTAAAAAGTATTTATTTTTAAACTTTGGCTGCATTGGGTCCTAGTTGCAGCATGGTGGCTTTCCCTGCAGCATGTGGGGCCTTAGCTCCCGACCAGGGACTGATCCCGCATTCCCTGTGTTGTAAGGCTAATTCGGCCACTGGACTAGCAGGGAAGCTCTGTGGTTGAACCTGGAGAATTAGGTAACATGTCAAGGGTAGGACTAGTGGTCTGATTGCAGAAGCCACCGGCCTGACCCCCGTTGCATGCTATGCCTGTCTGTTCCCACGGGGTAGATGCCCGTGGCCTCCAGGAGGAGAGGGGCTGTGTCTGTCTTATTTACTGGGTTACCCTTAATAAGTGTTTCTTAAATGAATGAAGAAACTGAGGGCCTGTTATCACCTATAAATTCATGTCACTTAAATGGGAACTTTGAATAAGTACTGTTTTATTTTTAACTTGGAACATTTTTCCCTAGCAGTAAATAGATTTGATGAGAAGTTGGCATGAGTTAAATTAGCAGTCTTTGTTTAGTAACTTACATGAAAAAAGTCTGCATCGTTTTAATACTAATGGGTCAGTTAGGAGTCCCAGCTCAACCCTGATGTGACTAATGCCTTCCTTTTTTCTGTCTGTCATGAGTGTATGAGAAATGTTCATTAGAAATGAACCTCAGCTTCTTTCTGTACACTGTATGAAGTGTCCCTCAAATATTTTTAACCGTAAAACAGCAAGAGGAGCAGCAGCAACACTGACACCAAAAATGAACGTGGAAAAGAGAAGCAGAACCTAGGTTTTGGGAAGAGGTTCACCCACTGATAGCCTTTTAACTCTTTGGCACAAGGATATGTATAATCTCTCAGGGGTTCTGGGCTTTAATAAAGTTGTTTTGGCTTGGCTAAATAAATTTGTGATTTAGTAAGTTTATGATACCCTGTATATTTGAAAGAATATTAGGAGAGTCTTAATGAGTTTTATGTTATATCATCATATTCAAATTATGACTGTTTTCTTCCCTGTTTTCCTTTTTAGGCTCTTTCAAGACACTTATTCTTCCATCAGTAAGTATTTATTTTAAAACTTTGGTTTCATAATTATACATCATGTCAGTGAAATGAATTTCCGATTTTGTTGACTTTCATACTGATTTGCGTGCCTTGTGAGTTTGGCTGGAGTTCAGTTCCACCTTCAGATTATTTAAGGATAATATTACTCCAGGGAGATGGGTTATTAGCCTCTTCAGACTCATCGTAGAGATTTTCCTTTTGTCAAATAGAGAACTTCCTGAGGGGAGCTGGCCTGGACTATTTGCACAGGGACCTGGGTGGGTTTGGTCCTGCTTCTGCCCTAATGAGCACAACAGTCTTGGGTGTGTCATTATTGCTCCCTCCCAGTTTCTTTGTCCTGGAAAAGGGCAGTGCCTCGCTGAACAGAATTGTTGCTTGAGGCAAAACAAACAAACAAAAATCAGTAATTGATACTGATCCTATCTTGGATTAAAAGTTTGATATTTTGTGTGTCATAATTCTGTATTGCTTTTGCTATTTATTATTGAGTTTTTTTGCTATTGAGTTACTTGATTATTGAGTTTTTTGGCACACTCTTAAATTTTACACTTGAGGCAAGTGCCTGGCTCACCTCACCGTGGTCCCAGCCCTGGAGAAGGGGATAAAAGTGTAGTCTGTTTCATAGAGGCTACCTTGGAGGTGAAATGAGATGTAAACATGCTGTGGCATCTGCTGTAGAAGTGGGAAGAGTTAGCGGATTCATGTTGATGTGTAGCAAAACCAATACAATACTGTGAAGTAATTAATCTCCAGTTAAAATAAATAAATTTATATTTTTTAAAAAAGAAACCTGGTTATTCAATGTTGCTTAACTAGTCCTGCTTCTCATAGCTTTGATTTGGAAGTCTGTCCTTTATAACTGTTTTCTTTTGGAGCTTCACACATTTAATGTATAGTTAAACACAGCATCCACCAAGAGGACAATTTGGTGTACTTTTCTGGGACTAGATGAGTAATGACTTTGACCTTGACACATTACACACTTATGTAGGGTCAGCATCTCCCGATAAGCCAGGTTCCCCATTACCTCTTGAAGTTTGCTTATTAAGCACATTCAGAAACCACATTCATTTTGAGGGGGAGTTCTTAGTGAATGGGCTTCCCTGGTGGGTCACTGATAAAGAATCTGCCTGCAATGCAGGAGACCTCCGTTCAATCCCTGGGTTGGGAAGATCCCCTGGAGAAGGGAATGGCTACCCACTTCAGTATTCTTGTTTGGAGAATTCCTTGGACAGAGGAGCCTTGTTGGGGTGTGGGGGGAGGGCTACAGTCAGTGGGATCACAAAGAGTTGGGATGCCTGAGTGACTAACACTTTCACACTTTTCACACTCTTAGAGAATACAGTGCTCCCAAACAGTTCTTCCCCCTGGAGTAGGAAATGGCAGCCTGCTCCAATATTCTTGCCTGGAAAATTCCATGGACAGAGGTGTCTGGTGGGCTACAGTCCATGGAGTTGCAGAGTCAGACACAACTGAGTGACTGAGCACAAACAATCCGTTATAAAAAGGCCTTGATTTTATTCAGTCTCTAAGTTGTATCTGTCTCTTTGCCACCCCATGGCCTGCAACATGCCAGGCTTCCCTGTCCTTCACTGTCTCTGGAGTTTGCTTAAATTCATGTCCACTGAGTCAGTATTGCTATTTAATCGTCTCATCCTCTGCCACCCCCTTCTTTTGCCTTCAATTTTTCCCAGAGTCAGGGTCTTTTCCAGTGAGTCGACTCTTTGCATCAGGTGGCCAAAGTATTGGAGCTTCAGCTTCAGCATCAATCCTTTCAGTGAATATTCAGGTTGATTTCTTTTAGGATTGACTGGTTTGATCTATTTGCAATTCAAGGGACTCTTAGAATCTCCAGCACCACAGTTTGAAAGCATCAATTCTTCAGTGCTCAGCCTTTTTTATGGTTCAACTGTCTGTACAAGTCATCTGTATGTGACTACAGGAAAAACCATAGCCTTGTCTATACAGATCTTTGTCATCAGTGTGATGTCTCTGCTTTTTAATACACTTTCTAGATTTGTCATAGCTTTTCTTCCAAGGAGCAAGTGTCTTTTAATTTCATGGCTGCAGTCACTGTTAAAATCATGGCTGCAGTGATTTTGGAGCCCCTAGAAACAAAATCTGTCACTGTTTCCATTTTTCCCCCATTATTTGCCACGAAGTGATAGGACCATGAACTTAGTTTTTTGATCGTTGAGTTTGAAGCCAGCTTTTTCACTCTATTCTTTCACCCTCATCAAGAGGCTCTTTAGTTTCTGTTTGCTTTCTGCCATTAGAGTGGTTTCATCTGCGTATCTGAGATTGCCAATATTTCTCCCAACAATCTTGATTCCAGCTTGGCATTTCACACCATGTACTCTGCATATAAGTTAAATAAGCAGTGTGACAATATACAGCCTTGACATACTCCTCTCATAACTATTGTATTTCTTACCTATTACGTTTGTACTTACCTTACTAAGAAATATACTGCTGTAATAATAGAAAGTAGGGGCAGGGGAAATGAAGGCATAAGTAGGCAGAGTGGGGTTAAGAAAACCCCCAAACTTAATGACAATAAGATATTAGACTGCGTTAATATGACCTCAGACTTTAGGTGCTGGCTCCCCATGTCTGTGTCCCTAACTCTGTTGAAAGAATATTACAATGAGAAGATTAAAATAAATCCTGTGTGACTTAATTGTCTGATAGCAGAAGAGGGTGAGATTTAAGTTCAGGAAGAACAGCTTGAAGCATAGTAACTGCTTTCCTCAAAGAAGTCCACAGCTGCACTGGCTGGAGGGTAGTGAGGCTGGAAGGAGTAGGCGTGTGGGTGGGACCAGAGCACTTGGGCTGGGATTCCAGTAACCCTCCTCTACACTGTACTCATCCCATTTATCATTAGCTGCAAATTTCACTCCTGTTATTCTTTAAAGAAATTTTTAAAATTTATTTTTGGCAGCACTGGGTATTTGTTGCTGCACGTGGGCTTTCTCTCGTTGCAGTGAGCGAGGGCTGCTCTCTAGACAGGGTTTGCAGGCGTCTCATTGCAGTGGCTTCTCTTGTTGGGGAGCACAGGCTCTAGAGTGTAGGCTCAGTAGCTGTGGCACAGAGGCTTAGTTGCACACAGGCATGTGGGATCTTCCTGGACCAGGGATTGAACCCGTGTCCCCCCCATTGGCAGGTGGTTTCTTAATCACTAGACCACCAGGGCGGAGAAGGGGCAATGGCACCCCACTCCAGTACTCTTGCTTGGCAAATCCCATGGGCGGAGGAGCTTGGTAGGCTGCAGTCCATGGGGTCGCTAAGAGTCAGATGCGACTGAGTGATTTCCCTTTCACTTTTCACTTTCATGCATTGGAGAAGGAAATGGCAACCCACTCCAGTGTTCTTGCCTGGAGAATCTCAGGGACGGGGGAGCCTGGTAGGCTGCCGTCTATGGGGTCGCACAGAGTTGAGCTCGACTGAAGCGACTTAGCAGCAGCAGCAGCAGACCACCAGGGAAGCCCTACTATTATTCTTTAAAGTCTTAACTATATGAAATACTTACCCCAGTATCTCATATTTGTCTTTAACATTATTTCTGTTGTATATAGATATAGCAATTACCTGTTGAAAACTTTACTAGAGCTTATATTTAGGACTAGATCCTTTTTTAGTAAAACAGAACTTTAAAGACTTAGTCATAAAGTGTCTGGGAAAATTTGATAATGCTTGGCAAAAATAGAAGGTTCTGCATTTTTATGAGTTTTCAATGAAAATAGACCCATCTTTAAAAGCATACTTGCATTCTGATGTTTGCAAATATAATATTTAAAATTAGTTTTTAAGGTCCTCATGGATTTTTGCTATAAAATATGAACATTTTGGCTGTATTAAAACAAATGTGTTTTTAATATCTGACTGGCTCATTGTTTCTGCTTCTGATATAGTGAAGTCAGCCTTCAATAAGAAGTAAATAAAAAAAGCAATTTATGCTTAACATAAAGGTTGTTTTTTGTATAAAATATGCTGGAAAAAGTTTCTGTTATTCTCTTTGTAAATAAAACGTAAAATGAGGGAGTGGCTTTTAAAATTAAAATGCTTAAAATTTTTTAAAATTTTATATTGGAGTATAGTTGATTTACAATGTTGTGTTAGTTTCAGGTGTACAGCAAAGTGAATCATGTATGCATATACATATATCTATTCTTTTTCGGATCTTTTCCCATATAAGTTATTACAGAATATTGAGTATAGTTCCCTGTGTTATACAGTAGGTCCTTGTTGATTATCTCTCTTACATATGAAAGTGAAAGTTGCACAGTCGTGTCTGAATCTGTCCATGGAATTCTCCAGGCATGAATACTGGAGTGGGTTGCCATTTCCTTCTCCACATCTTCCCAACCCAGGGATCAAACCCAGGTCTCTGGCATTGCAGGCAGATTCTATACCAACTGAGCCACTTGGGAAGCCCCATCTTACATATAATAGTATGTATATGTTAATCCCAACCTCCTAATAAAATTAGAATGCTTTTAATGTTTAATTACTAATATATTTTAAAATAGAAACTATCATCTTAAGTTTCTCAATTTTATTTAGAAAGTTATTGAAATTGCCATTACTTTTGGTAACTGGAGTTATTAGTGAAATAAAGTAGGATTGAACACTCTTGTGTCGTCTCAGTTTCCTTAAGACAGTTACTCTTTCAGAGAAGGTGAGATGGTTTTAGATGGGCCAGGTTAGAGTCAGGAATCTGTTGTCACTTTGGGGTTTATTGTCCATCAGGGACTTTTCCGATCATCCCTCTGTCATTTAGAGAGCTCCCCTCGCTGGGTGGGGAGCTGTCATCCACCTGGAGGGTTTGTGCTTACGTATACCCAGAACAGACTTAGCATGACTGAGGATCAACAGTGCTCAGCTCAGGTGCTGGTTGATATCTTGTTGATCTAAGTCCCGGGGAGTGAACACCCCCAGCCTGTTGTCTTGCTGTCAGACAGTGTCTGTCTCTGGGTACCACGTCTTTTCCCAGCCCTGCGACTTCAGCTGAACACATAGGATCCAAAACCTCTGTAGGTAAATAATTGGTTCTTGTATAAGAGATAAGGAACCCCTTTATTACCAGTTCAGGGAACTCTTTTCAGTAATTGTGGGAGAAGGTGGGAGGCAGTTTACCAGCAGAGATTCAGGAGGTTTACTACCTTTGATCCTCACCACCATCGGAAGCAGGTTACAACTGACTGCGGGTCCGGCACAGGGAGACTCTTTCATGAGGATTGCTTAACATCCCCAGTATTTCCTCCAGTCTCCTTCTCACTGTGTCCTTCCACTGTTACCAGTGGATGGCCAAGATCTGTGCTGACAGGTGACACGGTGACACCCTGCGCCGTGCAGGGATGCCCCCCGATTCATGGGGACATCCCAGGTCCACTCTGACAAGTCCACATTGTTATCTCTGACTTTCCAGCCCTAGGATCATCCCCAAGACTTTGAGGATCCTGAATCGCCCAAATTTTACATATGAGGAGGTGGGATTTCTACCAGGGGAGGGTTGAAAAAGAGAATTAGGGTAACTGAAAGGAGCAGAGAGTCAGTACTGTCTCCTCTTGTGTATCAACTCCCTGAAGGAGGATGGAGTAGGAGACAGGAAAAGTCCTTGGACACCTTTGTGTCACTTCTAATTCTCTAACTCTTTGACTTTTTGTGGTTAATAAGTCTTTAGTTGCAGGCCTCTGCATCAGTAATTTGGTATAAGTCTTTAATCTACTGGAGCTTTCCTGGTGGCTCAAATGGCAAAGAATCTGCCTGCAATGCAGAGACCTGGGTTCGATCTCTGGGTTGGGAAGATGCCCTGGAGAAGGGAATGGCAACCCATTCCAGTATTTTTACCTGGAGAATTCCATGGACAGAGAAGTGTGGTGAGCTATAGTCCATGGGGTAGCCAAGAGTTGGACACGACTGAGCGACTAATACTACTTTAATCTACTGTCTGTTCTGGGGCCTCTGTGCCTCTAAAAATGATACCCAAATCATGGAGAGACATGCCATCTAATCCCGTATTTTAAAATCACGATCTGTTTATAAATCTGTGGCATATACAAGCAAATGATATGGTGGTTCCTGGCATATATATTTTCCTGCTTACCTTCCCTTGTGGCTCAGCTGGTAAAGAAACCGCCTGCAATGCGGGAGACCTGGGTTTGATCCCTGGGTTGGGAAGATCCCCTGGAGAAGGGAAAGGCTACCCACTCCAGTATTCTGGCCTGGAGAATTCCATGGACTGTGTAGTCCAGGGGGTCACAAAGAGTTGGACACGATTGAGCGACTTTCACGTGTACTCTTGTGTACATGCTTACAGAATTGAACGCTCCGTTTAAAAGAATCTGGGGACTGATTCTCATCAGTAAAAGAATCTCATCATTTGAGAGAATAGAATAGGAGGATGCAAGTGCTAGGTTAGGTTCTCAGCCCTCTAGGGTGTACATCTTTGGTTCATGTTGAATTCCAAGCTCTAAGGTGCTCAGTGAATGTTTGTTACAGGAAAGCAAAAATCAGTACTAGAGGTCATTTGAAGGTGATATGACTGTTTCTCCTAACAGTTTATTATGAAAATATTAAATATCAAAAAACCTGAAAGAGTTTCATAGTGAACAGTCTTATAGCTACCACTTAGAATCTACTGTTAACATTTTACCGTACTTGCTTTATCACATAGTTAATCTATCTACTCATTTCTCCATCCATGAATTCATCTTATTTTTAAAATGCTTTTCTGAGTGAATTGCAAACATCAGTATTTTTCTCCCTGTTGTGTCGGCGGTTCATCAAGTTTCTTTCATATTCTTACCCGTATTGCTGGCTTTTTGGTGGCTGCTATTGCTGGAAAATCTCCTCAGAGCCCTCTGTGGGCAAATCTTATTTTCCCAAAGGAGGCAGAATGTCATTTCAGAATCTCGGGTTTAGGAATATGAAGACGAACTAAAAGTCAGGTGTGCTAGTTATCTGCTGCTGTGTAACCTACGGTCCCCAAACGCTGGTGTAAAACAGTCAGAGAATTTTATTACTTCACACAGTTTCTGTGGGTCGGGAAGCTGGGGGCTGTGTAGCTGAGCAGGTCTGACGTGGGGTCTCAGGAGACGGCGCTTCCCAAGCTGCTGACCTCTGCAGGCGACCCTGGGCCTGGGGGTGCCCGGGAAGGTTGCTGTTCACATGGCTGGCAGGTGGGCTGTGGCTGTTGGCCTCTGTCCCTCCCCACATGGCCTCTCACGGGCCTCTTGAGTGTCCTCATCGCATGGCAGCTGACTTCCCCCAGAGCTTCAGATCCGAGAAAGAGAGAACCAGGCAGAAGGTATCTGGTTAATGATGCAGCCTCATTCTACTCCTGAGGAGCAGGTCACTGGAGATTGAGGCTCCCCCTTTTGCAAGGAGAAGGGTCAAAAAATATTTGGACGTGTTTTGTTTAAAAAAACTTTTTATTTTGTGTTGGGCTGTAGCTGATTAACAACCTTGTGATAGTTTCAGATGAACAGGAAAGGGACTCCGCCATACATGCACATGTTGGATATGTGAATGGATTTCTCCCCAAACTCCCCTCCCAGCCAGGCTGCCCCATAACACTGAGCAGCGTTCCATGTGCTGGACAGTAGTAGGTCCCTTTTGGGTATCTATGTTAAATATAGCAGTGTGGACGTATTTTAAAACCACCACATGAAGGCTCTCGTTAGAGTATATAGCTCGTCCCGGGTCTGAATCTCAGCCAGTGACCTGGAGCAACTTCTTTCACTCTTTCAGGCCCCCCAGGTTCCTGGTTTGTAACCTGGCATTTGTTAGAGCATCCCCCTGAAGGATTGTTGTGAGGTGGAGCGAAACAGCGTGTGTAAGTTGCTGAGTGTGGCTTCTGGTCTGTCAGTGCTAGAAGGTAGGATTTCCACTGGTGACGGAAACGGTAACAGTATCGGTGCCATCAGACTTACCAGGACTGTGACACGATGCACAGGGTTGGTCAAGAGAGTGCATCTTGGCACAAGAAAGAGATCCTGGAGAGAGAATGGCAAGAAAACCGGTCTTGTGCAAATGTGCCTTTGGGCTGCCTCAGACAGGGCAAGGCTTGGAAGTGAATGCTGAAGGGTGTTCTGACTCACAGTGACTGTACGTGCAGAAGAGTTTGTACTTGGAATAGGAAGTGACAAGGTGACTGCTGACAGGGCTGTGGGGCGAGGCTCCTGCAATCCGGGAACCTCGAGATTTAACTACAGAGCAAACCCCAGGGTGTCAAAAGAGGGAAAACAAATTTTTAATTGTGCCTAGGAGTGGCACACTTTTCAACCTTGCAATTACTTTTGATAATACTGTATATTTAAAACTTCAATGCTAACTTACAATTAAAAACATTTTTGAGGTAAAACGATGAGACCTTGGTACATCTGATGTCTTTTTTTTTCCCCCCCCAGCTACCTCTGAACAGTGCCGATGAGATGTATGAGCTCCGTGTCACCGGACGTGCCCAGGATGAGATTTTATTCTCAAATAGTACGCGCTTATCATTTGAGACCAAGAGAATGACTGTCTTCATTCAAACAGACAAGCCCCTGTATAAACCAAAGCAGGAAGTGAAGTTTCGTGTTGTTACACTCTTCTCTGATTTTAAGCCTTATAAAACCTTTTTAAACATTCTAATTAAGGTGAGTGCCAGGTGGAAATGAAACTGGGGCTTCAAGCCAGCTCATGGAGCTCTCTTGGAAGTTCTGCTGACGTTATTGGTCCTGGGACATCTTAGGATTCACGTGGCTAAGCTCCCCTCCTGATGTGGGATGGTTTCCCTAGGAAGGGGATGGTAGAACATGGGTTAAGAGCTCAGGCTCCAGAGTCAGCCTGCTTGGGTTTTTGTCCCGGCTTCGTCATTGATGAATTCACTTGTCAAACATGTTAAACCTCTGTGTCCTTGATACAGAGGGTGAGTCCTTGCTCACATTGATGTTGTATCCTGGTGGGTAGTGGACAAATAATAAATTAACATACAAATATATATTAAAAAAGAATAAGTGTATGTATGTGTGAAAGAGAGGGAAAGAGCTTGTGTTTGCTGTTTTCAATAGGGTTGTTAGAGAAGTCCTATTGAAACAGAGACCTACAGGAAATAGTAGACCCTACAAACAGAGGGAATGGCATATGCAAAGGTCCTGTGGTAGGAACTTGTTAGGGCCATTGGGGGAGTAAACTAGCAGAGCACTGTTGACCAGAAAGTGAGTGGACAATATTAGGAGATAAATCAGGTATAAGTAGGTTGACTGGAAGAGGGGCTGTACAGGATTTTCTTGGCTATGATATGGACCTTGGATTTTACTGTGAGGGAAATGAAAATTCACTGGAGAATTCTAAGGAGAGGCATGATATGATTTGACTTAAGATTTTAGAAGGATCGCTCTGCTCTAAGAAGTGCTTAGAGGTGCTAGCTCTGTGACCTTGAGGAGATGAATCAAAATCTCTGAGCCTTGGTTTCCTTATTTGTAAAATGCATAAAAATAATAATACCTTTATGAGGATTTTGTGAGGGAGTTCAAGTAGAGCATTTAGAACTGTGTTTAGTGCATAGAACATGCTCACTAAACATTAGCTAGCTGTAGGAACCCCATTTGGCAGGAAGTCTTTGGCCTCTGCTGCTGGAACACTCCAAGCTCTGAAAGCAGTGTGGTTAGCAGACCGAGTGCTTTCTAGTGAGAACCAAGCTGAAGATGGCTGAGATCCAGGTGGACCTGGTTTTCTACATGTAAGCCGAGGAGAATATTAGACATTTGAAAAATGGCATAGAAATTGGGTGAGCAACTCATCCCAGTTTGCTGGGACTCTCTTTTGAAAAATCCCCTCAGTCCCAGCACATCGGTTATCCTAAATGTTCTGACGAATAACAGACTGGAAGGTAAATTTAGGCTTTTTATTTCAGTATCTTCCTATTCTTCTTAGTAGTTGTTGTTGTTATAAGTTAAACAAACACAGAAATCTAGCAAACAAACATGTATACATATAACTTAAAGCCAAGATATGTTTGTAGCAAATACCACATGGGTTGGCATGTTCAATGCAGATTTCTTGAATGGCACTGGTATTAGTTCAGAATTTGCAGCTCTGTGAATTTCTGCCTTTGCTGTGTTGGAATAAAGCAGGTCGCCATAGTGAACAGCATTTCTAAATTCATATAACTCTGAATGGTGTTTATGGATGCCATTCATACTGTCCGTCATCCTTTGTCCACAAATACTGAGTGCTCTGTGTAAAAGAAGGATTCAGAAGTTAATGTCTGTCTGTGTCTGGCTGTTTGCATTAGATCTGCCTGTTTTCTGTCTCAGTTGAGTACAAGTCAGCCCTGGATAAATGGTCTGTTCTAGGCGTTAACCCAGAAGGAACCCTGCTGATTCTGTTTTGTGGATTCGCTGGGCTCCTGTCTCAGATTTTGGACTTGGCCTGACACATTTGTCTTTCCCGGAAGTGCATGGAGAGACCTTCCTTTTGCTGCTTCTGGTTCCAAGGGATCCTGCTGGCCTGGCTGGTGGGTGGCTCCCTCGGTCAAGTGAAGTGAAAGTCTCTCAGTCGTGTCCGACTCTTTGCGACCCCATGGACTGTACAGTCCATGGAATTCTCCAGGCCAGAATACTGGAGTGGGTAGCCTTTCCCTCCTGCAGGAAGTCTTCCCAACCCAGGGATTGAACCCAGGTCTCCCGTATTGCAGGAAGATTCTTAACCAGCTGAGCTACAAGCCCCAGGGAGGAGAATTTAGACTGAAATTCTACCAGGAACCCACGGTGTTTGGGCCCCTGCCCTCCTCCCTCTGAAAACAGTCCTTTGGGCCTGGTTCATCAGACTGTGATATTTCCTACATCTTTCTTGGAAAAATTTCCCAGAAAAAAGTAGGTCTTTAGTGTAGTGAGAGCCCCTGATGTGGACAAAGTTGTACTTGCTAGCACAGCGCGCCCTGCAGGTGAGTGTGGAGAATGCATCTTGGGTCTACATGAGACCAACTGTTGGGGGCCCATGTTGCCCAGCCAAGAGTGACTCATGGTAGGATGTACCTAAAATATTGACCATCATAGCATGTTCAGACACTTCTGTGTTTTTCTGGGATCATTGGTTAATTCCTCTGATCTACTGACTGGCTTTCTCAGGAAGCCAAGGGGATTCAGGGGCCCGTTTATGGTAATATAAGCTTCTTTCTCCTAATTCTGGCCATCTGCAGCCAGTTTGTCCTTACACAATGGAAATATAAGTGTTTCAACAGTGTGACTGGGGGCTTCCTAGGTGGCTCAGTGGGTAAAGAATCCGCCTGCAATACAGAAGACACAGGAGACGTGGATTTGATTCCTGGGTTGGTAAAATCCGCTGGGAAGGGAATGGCTACCCACTCCAGTATTCTTGCCTGGAGAATTCCGTGGACAGAGCTCTGAGCCTGGAGGGCTACAGTCCATGGGGTCGCAAAGAGTCGGACACGCCTGAGGTGACTGAGCACGACAGCGAGGTGGTCACTGGCTCGCTCTTTTCTACCCTGCTGCCCTTGCTCATGAGGTTGTTGCTCCTGGTACAGGTGGATGGTTTTGTGGGCACAGCGGCTGGCCTGGGGTCCATCCCGTCTGTGGCTGTGCTCTGACGCTTTGGCCTGGAGCAGTGGTGGCAAACCCAGGACCTCATCCTTGGCCAGAGGAGGGGCTGCCACATTTCAGTGACTTGACGTCTTTAATTCTACATGCTAGACACTTAACGTGTGTGTGCTGTGCTCAGTCATGTCCGACTCTTTGCGACCCCATGCACTGTAGTTTGCCAGGCTCCTCTGTCCATGGAGTTTTCCAGGCAAGAATTCTGTAGTGGGTTGGGTTGCCATTTCCTTCTCCCAGGGGATCTTCCGGCCCAGGGATCGAACCTTTGTCTCCTTCACTGGTAGGCAGATCCTTGGCCACTGAGCCACTCTGTGCATAATCCGGGACTCCGGAGAGTGGCAGAGATCCTTGCCTTCTCTAGCCAGGGTTAGTTTATTGCTCGAGAGGGTGTGGCATAGGCAGCAGGCACTGTGCTGTGCAGAGGAAGCTGACGGAGAGCCCAAGCTGTGCGGAGGTGACCCAGAGAGCACGGGGGACCACTTTCCCTGTGTCTCCAGCCATGTGACTGTTCCATCTGCGACAGGGGCACTGTTCACATCACCCTTCGCTGTGCTGTGTGCATCCCAGCAGGAGGTGACCACGTGCAAATGCTCTGCTGTGGTGTGCCTGTTCAGATCCTCGTGTGCCCTGGAAGGACCTCTGGCCTTTCTCCGTTCTCTGTGTCTACCTGGTTGGTGACATGCCCAGGTCCTAGACAAGCCTGGGAAACGAGAGGGATTTATCTCATTCACACCCAACCCCCAGGTCCTCTAGGTCATCAAAGCCTTCAGTGTGGGTTTCCTTTGTTTGTAGGGCTGTGGGAAAAATGGGTACCTTCACCAAAGTAATGTATCAGTAGACTGTACGCGTTTCTTTGCCTAAATTTTAAGCAACCCTGGGAATTATTTTCTTTTTGTCAGTGTGACAGAAGAAAAATGGCCTTTCATTGTTTTCACTTGCATTTCCTTAATTATTCGACAGCATGTATTTATTAGCTTTTTGTATTAGCTTTTCATTTCTGATCCTTTGAGCTCTGGGTATCACGCCTTGGCAGTGGGTAGGAGAGCCAGCTCTGATTGCAGTGCCTGCTTCAGGGCTTGCCAAGCATGGTGACCTTCTGATTCTTGACCTGCTTGTGGTCTTTGGTTTTAACAGTTGGTTTCTGCCTTACTAGACCAGTTACTCAGTGGTCAGCATTGTTTTCACCCCGACTTTCACACTCGCTCCTGCTGGAGGAGAGGGATTTCTTCTGACCCAAACGCTACCTCAAGTCAGAGGATAGAAATTAAGAATGGAGAAATATTTGATCCCTACTGCCAGGAGTTCATAGTCCAGGGAACAAAGAAATTCCAAACCCAAAGTAACAATGACAAAAGCACCAAAAAAACCTAGATAATGAATGAGAGCTTTGAGCACTAATAACGTGTCAAGAGGGATGAACTCCGGACGTCCTGAGGTTTCAGGAAGTGGTGGCTTCTGCCTGTTGGAGGCGTGTGGAGAAGGAAGAATTTGGAGCTCATTTCAGCAGCTGGACAAGGAAGGGAGGGCGTTCCATGCAGCAATTGTAGAGGCTTAGGTACACCGGCATTTGGAGCAAATTACAATCAAATCTGTGTGTTGGGAGGAAGATGTGCCTAGAACAGTAGATGGGGTCAGCTTACTGAGCCCTGTAAACTGTGCAAGAGCTTCCCTGGCGGATCAGCATGCCAAGCAGGAGGTTCACATTCAGTCCCTGGGTCAGAAGGATCCCCTGGAGGAGGAAAGGGCAGCCTGCTCCAGTGTTCTTGGCTGGGAAATCCCATGGACAGAGGAGCCTGGTGGGCTACGGTCCATGAGGTTACAGAACAGTTGGACATGAGTTAGCGACTACACAACAACAAACTATGCAAAGGAGTGTAGCTCTCATTCTGTAGGCAAATAGAAGTCGTTGTTACTTGGTGGTCTAGTATTATGATCATAGCCAATGTTTGTTCATTGTTACATGCCAGGAACTGTGCCAGATGTTTTAGCCACTGTGCCTCAGTCTCAGGTTTGTGTTTGGCAGTGGGGAAGGTGCATTGGAGGGGCAAGACTGGGGGAGAGAGATGAGCTGCAACAGTTAGAAAATGGTGGCTGAATGTGAAGAAGGAAAGTAAAGGACAGGGCTGGGATTGGATCAGATGGATGTTGCCCATGGGGATGTGGTCTGGGAGAGCCTGGGAGACTCAGGTGTTTTTCATGCATCCTCCTGGTTAAGCACCTTCATGACATACTTTTGTTGAATCAAAAGACACATAGGTTGGAAGCCTCGATTTCATCATGTGTTCGTGCCTTGACATT
Organism: Bos mutus; assembly: GCF_027580195.1. NCBI lineage: Eukaryota > Metazoa > Chordata > Mammalia > Artiodactyla > Bovidae > Bos > Bos mutus. The sequence goes on from NC_091625.1 coordinate 13,278,035, forward strand.
AGACCAGCTGTTTGCCGTTGAGGGCTTATCTAACCTCTCTGGGAGCTACTTTTCTCAGCTATCATATGAGGGTAATCCGCCTCTGGAGGAGAATCATAGTGATTGAATGATGTGTGAGTAGTTGTGAGAAGGCTGAGTGCCAGACACACGGGGCCTCTTATCCCCACAGTGGGATCTTCTTCTACAGCAAGAGCAGCAGCGTGGGTTTGGAGATGGATGTGTTGTGGTGTTTCATGTGGAAGGAAATACAGTGCCAAGAATTAAAAGGTAGAGCAGAATAAAGACATTCTAAGGAGAATATGATGAAAGAATTAACTTTTATTTGCCTTTTTTGGTAGTATTTTTGTTGTTATTCAGTTGCCAAGTTGTGGCCGACTCTTTGCAACCCCATGGACTATAGCACGCCAGGCTTCCCTGTCCCTCACCATCTCCCGGAGTTTGCCCAATGTAGAGCTGACATTTTCCAAGAGCTCCCCCATATTGCATGTGCCTGTGGGTACTGTGGGACCTTATTCATAACCAGGTAGGATCCACATGTTCATGGCGGGTTTTATATAGTTAACATGCATGGTTTTCATTGTAGGATCCCAAGTCAAATTTGATCCAACAGTGGTTGTCAGAAAAAAGTGATCTTGGAGTCGTTTCCAAAACTTTCCAGTTATCTTCGCATCCAATACTTGGTGACTGGTCCATCCAAGTTCAAGTGAATGTGAGTATACATACATTTTGTAGGTGGGGGAGGGGAAAGTTAAACTGTTTTAAATAAATCTGGTGGGGAAAAGATCTCTAAAGTCATTTATTTCAGTGAACAGAAAAAATATTAATATAAGTATCTAGATAATTTAAGTGATTTATTTTTAATTTGCTGTTATCAGTGGGTTCACCTGTCTTGTAACATATTGGAGTTTTAATCATGTTCTTTTGATGTAACATTTGAAGGTTAAAACATTTCATATTTTAGTATAAAGCTGATTAAATGTTTATTATACTTAGTTATTGCACGCATTGAGTATTTTAAAACTAAGTAATGAATATATAGCTATGATTTGGCAAATCTTATGTCAGGATGATGACTCCTGATGAGAGATTGGTCTAAACTGCTTTATCTTTGTTTTAAAAATGCCATTGACCTGAGACTTAGAGAATGAACTTATGGTTGCTGGAGCGGGGAAGGATGGGGGGAAGGGATAGTTAGGGAGTTTGGGATGGATATGTACACTGCTGTATTTAAAATGGATAACCAATAAGGACCTACTGTATAGCATAGGGAACTCTGCTCAGTGTTATGTGGCAGCCTGGATGGGAGGGGAATTTGAGGGAGAATGGATACATATGCATGTATGGCTGAGTCCCTTCACTGTTCACTTGAAGCTATCACACATTTTTAATCAACTAGTGTTGTTCAGTTGCTAAGTCGTGTCTAACTCTGCGACTCCATGGACTGCAGCACGCCAGGCTTTCTTGCCCTTCACTATCTCCTGGGGTTTTCCCAAGTTCATGTCCATCGAGTTGGTGATGCCGTCCAACCATCTCATCCTCTATCGTCCCCTTCTCCTCCCGCCTTCAATCTTTCCCAGCATCAGGGTCTTTTCCAGTGAGTCGACTCTTCACATCAGGTGGCAAAGTACTGGAGCTTCAGCTTCAGCATCAGTCCTTCCAATGAATATTTAGGACTGATTTCCTTTAGGATGGACTGGTTGGATCTCCTTGCTGCCCAAGGGACTCTCTAGAGTCTTCTGCAGCACCACAGTTTGAAAGCATCAGTTCTTTGGTGCTCAGCCTTCTTTATGGTCCAACTCTCACATCTGTACATGACTACTGGAAAGAACATAGCTTTGACTATATGGACCTTTGTTGGCAAAGTGATGTCTCTGGTTTTTAATACGTTGTCTAGGTTTGTCATAGCTATACCCCAATGCAAAAAAAAAAACTCCAGTGACCTTAGACAGCCACATCAGTCTTCTGTTCCCTATCCTTCTTTCCACGGGGCTCCTCCACCTACTTCCTTTGTTTTCTGCCAGCTCCCCTGCTCTGAGATCTGCAGCACAGGCACTAGAACGCCATCCGTGTCTCTGCCTCAGGTTTTCTCTGGAGCATCACTCTGTGGTGTATGAAAAGTCATGGAATATTTTCTGATTTTTTTTTGGAGTTTATTAAAATATATATAAATTTACAAATAGGAGCTTTAAAAAATAATCCTATTAGAACAGAGCTTTTCACTGTTGATGTTACGGTAAAAAATTCCTTGTTGTGGAGCTGGCTTGTGCACTGTTGGACGTATAGCAGCATCTCTGATCTCTCTCTACTTGCTAACTGCCAGTAGCTTCTCCCCCCTCCAGGTCGTGGCAGCCAGACATGTCTACAGACAAGTGTCCCCTTTGAAAAATACCCTCTCCCTTCTCCTTTGGAGAGGGCTTCCCTGGTGGCTCAGATGGTAAAGAATCTGCCTGCAAGGCAGGAGACCTGGGTTCAATCCCTGGATTGGCAAGATTCCCTGGAGAAGGGAAAGGCTGCCCACTCCAGTATTCTTGCCTGGAGAATTCCATGGACAGAGGAGCCTGGCAGGCTAAAGTCCATGGGGTCACAAAAGAGTGAGACATGACTGAGTTACTAACACACACACACATTCTCCATCTGAGAATCACTTTATTAGAAGGAATAATCATTCATTAGCATGTGAGCTGAGGGAAAAATACCAAGTACTTAATAAATAAAAAATGAAAACAGATTTCCTTTAGTTAAAATTTTTTGGGGGGCCACTTCTGAAAAGCAGAACTAAGCCCCTTAGTCAGCACGTGGTTTTGGAGCGTCTGCGTGGGGATAAAGTGCACGCTCGGCTCATGGCGAGGCTGTGCTGCAGAGGAAGCGAGAAAGCACGCGGGGAATTACGGGCAGAGAGCCAGGAGGTGAGCTCCGGGTGGCACAGACGCCGAGCTTGAAGAGCAGGACAGGGTGTTTCGTGAGACCGGGGCTCTCATGAGGAGGTTTCCTGTAGCGGGCGGGAGGGTGGAGGAGAGCGCCGCGGCCTGGGGGCCGGGGAGAGCTGAGGGTTAGGAAGCGCGGTGTGAGTTTTAGGGCATTAGGACTTCATTCTCTGTCCCCCCAGTTGGGTTTCACTACAATTTTCCCAGGAGCCAGCCGTTTGTCCGTCCGTCCGTCCGTCCGCTGTTCATCAAATACGTGTTGAGAGCTTCTAGTACTGTGCTGTGGTACTGGGAAGCTGACCAGCTGATCCTTGTCTTCAAAGACTATTGTGGGGGAGACAACTCACACGATAAATATTAAGTGACCTGAGGGTGATGGAGGAACTTGAGGTTACGCAGCCGCAGAGGACGCGTGAGGCGCTCGGTGAGGCCGGTCAGGTTCCTGCAGAGGGAGTCTCGCTCAGGCCTCCAGGGGGCAGAGAGGGTGGTGTCTGCTGTCAGCTGAGCGCCGTGCTCTGGAGCCAGCGGCCCCCCTCTGTCCTTGTGGTCACCTCATTCCCCGTGCTCTTCTCATCCTCTCTGGTCTCGGTCTGGGCTGAGCGCACTGACTCAGCCTAGTAACCATCATCCTCATCGTCCTGCAGTCAAGCCTCTGCACGGGTGCTGGCAGTTTATGGGTGGGTCACGGAGTCAGGTGTCCGTCACTGGCCCATTCAGAAGCCACCTCCGCACAGTGGTTGGATGGGACCACCTCAGCCTTATGGTAGCAGCCTCTGAGGGATTAATTTGTTCAGTGAGTGGTGCACAGAATATGCACTAGAGGAGAAAGGAGACTAGAAGAGTGGAGAAAGGCTGAGACTGTAGGGAGAAAGAATGACCGGATTTCTCATGCAGTAGTTTCTTTTTTTGTGGACTTGACCTGTGTTATTGATTTACTAGCCAAAAAAAAAAAAAAAAAAAAGATAAATGCTCTTAAGGAAATTTAAGTGCTTGAAAAATTAGAAAACATTCACAAAATCTTGCCTAACTCTTTGGCCTTGTTAAGGGCTGCTCTCACTCTTGGATGCTATGCTTTAGATGTATTATCCCCTAAATTTCCTAAACTGGCCAGTCTGTTCTGTCCCAGAGCCTTTCTGCTCTCTCCGGCTGGAAAGCCGCTTTTCTGCCGTTTTTCTGGCTCCTGGCATTTATCTTCAGGCATCGTCTGTGATGGCCTGACCCCTCGGGAGGTTTGCGTAGCACGCTGTGCATCTCCTGGTTCATTCCTGTCACTCGGTTGCCAGGCCCTGACAGGCAGGGGCTTGTTTCCTTGTGTCTTTGAGACCCAGCACAGTGCTTTTCCACAAGGTGGAAGTCAGTGTGTGCTTGTTATGTGGACGCATGAAAACTATATAACAGTCATTGGTCTTGAAGTAATAATGTTCAAGACATTACTAAATGTAATGTCCTCTTTCCACATTCTATAAACATCTTTATCCTTCTGAAGACAGGCATATTCATTAGGAACTTGTTATTGGTGTTAAGATGTGTTTTCCCTCTAGCTTTATTGAGGTATAATTGGCAAATAAAATTGTAGAATATTTAGTGTACAGTGTGATGATTTAATATGCAGAGACATTGTGAAAGGATTCCCCTAGGTGATAATAATGTTAAGGCACACAAAATGTTTAGTCATTAAGTCATGACCCACTCTTTTGCAACCCCATGAAGTGTAGCCTGCCAAGCTCACCGAATCCTCCGTGGGATTTTCCAGACAAGCATACTAGAGTGGGTTGCGATTTGCTTCTCCAGGGGATCTTCCCCACCCAGGAATCCAACCCGTGTTTCCTGCATTGGCAGGTGAATTCTTTACCACTAAGCCACCAGGGAAACCCAAGGGAAAATAGACTCCTTTATTAAAAAAAGTCGCTCAGATCAGATCAGATCAGATCAGTCGCTCAGTCGTGTCCGACTCTTTGCGGCCCCATGAATCGCAGCACGCCAGGCCTCCCTGTCCCTCACCAACTCCCGGAGTTCACTCAGACTCATGTCCATCAAGTCAGTGATGCCATCCAGCCATCTCATCCTCTGTCGTCCCCTTCTCCATCTGCCCCCAATCCCTCCCAGCATCAGAGTCTTTGCCAATGAGTCAGCTCTTCCCATGAGGTGGCCAAAGTACTGGAGTTTCAGCTTTAGCATCATTCCTTCCAAAGAAATCCCAGGACTGATCTCCTTCAGGCTGGACTGGTTGGATCTCCTTGCAGTCCAAGGGACTCTCAAGAGTCTTCTCCAACACCACAGTTCAAAAGCATCAATTCTTTGGCGTTCAGCCTTCTTCACAGTCCAACTCTCACGTCCATACATGACCACAGGAAAAACCATAGCCTTGACTAGACGAACCTTTGTGGGCAGAGTAATGTCTCTGCTTTTGAATATGCTATCTAGGTTGGTCATAACTTTCCTTCCAAGGAGTAATGCTATGCTAAGTCACTTCAGTCGTGTCCGACTCTGTGCGACCCCATAGATGGCAACCCACCAGGCTCCCCCGTCCCTGGGATTCTCCAGGCAAGAACACTGGAGTGGGTTGCCATGTCCTTCTCCAGTGCATGAAAGTGAAAAGAGAAAGTGAAGTCGCTCAGTCGTGTCCGACTCTTAGCGACCCCATGGACTGCAGCCTACCAGGCTCCTCCGTCCATGGGATTTTCCAGGCAAGAGTACTGGAGTGGGGTGCCATTGCCTTCTCCGCCAAGGAATAAAGCATCTTTTAAATTAAAAAAAAAAAAAAGCCTCTCAGTCCAGTCAAAAAAAAAAAAAAAAAGTCCTCCAGTGGCCACCAGAGGTCAGTATAGTCAAAGAAATGTTAGGGGAAGCAACCCAACCCAAGCTTTGGTCTCTGGTTTTTTATCTTTCTTTGACTCCTGCACAGCATTCAAAGACTCTGTTGCTTATTATTAAATTCTTTTCCTTTTAGCTATGAATAATGATTATAGAGTAAATACATTTATTATTTAAACAAAATTTTTTCAAGGCAGTGACCATTCTTGGTGTAAATCTTTGGGAGGAGAAAATACCTATTTTTGGGATAGTGTTTTGAAATTCCATTTTTGTCTCTAGAAAAAATATGGCATGATCTTAGTATTACTGCTGAAGGACAATATATTAAAAATACAGGACTTCCCAGAGCTTTGATTTGTAGTGATGTGCAGATGATCAGAGTGGCAGTATTGTAAAGCAAGTCTTGATGATTATTATTTTTAAACCCTCTTAAAATGAGTAAGATTTAGTTAGAAAGCTGACTTTGTTGCCTGATATTTATGCGTATACTTAATTTGCATAGTTGCATTGGATGAGAGTAGTTCTTGGCTACACTGGGGGCTGTACTGCTCCTGAGAACAATCCCCGTCCTGCCCAGCTGTTCCACACTTTGCTCCCTTCCCCCTTTCCCGGCCTTTTCCATCAGGTTTTCCTTAATTTCCTGGAGCACCAGGCTCTCCCCTCAGAGGTGCTCCTCCAGGTGTAATACCCCTCCCTGGTGACATATGCATGTATCCATTCTCCCCCAAATTCCCCTCCCACCCAGGCTGCCGTGTAACATTGACCATAGTTCACTGTCCTGTACAGTAGGACCTTGTGGGTCCTACTTTTTAAATATAGCTGCGTGTATATGTCTATTCCAAACTACCTAACTATCCTGGGAAGATAATTTGTTTTGAAAGTTAGGTATTGCTTGTACTTGAATTTTTTGTAGTATTTCTCTAACTGCTTTATCTTTTGACTGGTATCCTTAGTTCTCCCAAGTAGTTGCAAAATTTTTTATTTGCTCCCTATTTGTGTGTGTGTGTATAGTAAAATATATATAACAGATTTACTGTCTTAAGTATTTTTAAGTGTACAGTTCAGTGGTATTAAATACATTCACAGTCTTGTGCGACTGTCACCACCATCTGTCTCCAGAAGCTTATTCATCTTGCAAAACTGAAACTCAGTACGTATTAACCAGTAATTGCCCATTTCCCCCCTCTCAGCCCCAGGCACCCACCGTTCCTCTTCCTGTCTCTATGATTTTGACTCCTCTAAGTACCTCATATAAGTGGACTCATGCAATATTTGTCTTTTTTGTGACTTTAACCCACTTAATTTAATGTCTTCAAAATTCATCCGTGTTACAGTGTGTGTCAGAATTTCCTTTTTAATGATGAATAACCTTCTGTTGTATGTATATTCCAGATTTAGATGCCAATTTTCTGACATCTGTGATTGTAAATTGTTATTCCAGGTTACTAGAAGGCAGTTTTAGAGCTTTCTCTTTTTCTTCTTTTTTAAATACATTTCAGAGACCAGGAGATGCCTCCTCTGCTTTTTAAAAAACATTATTTACTTGGCTATGCCAGGTCTTAGTTGTGGCATTCAATCCCCTGACCTGGGGTTGAACCCGGCTCCCTGCATTGGGCGCATGGAGTCTCAGCCACTGGACCATCAGGGAAGTCCCTTAGGGTAGTATTAGAGGTTCTTTTGGAGAAGGAAATGGTAACCCACTCCAGTGTTCTTGCCTGGAGAATCTCAGGGACAGAGGAGCGTGGTGGGCTGCCGTCTATGGGGTCGCACAGAGTTGGACACAACTGCAGCGACTTAGCAGCAGCAGCAGAGGTTCTTTAAGAGAGGCTGGCGTTGGTGTCTGAATACCAAGCTTCTAGGAGGTAGGAGGGATCTTGCCAAACGGCCTTCTCCCTGTACTCAGCGTAGAGTTCCTGTACTGGCCCAGAGTTCCAGGTATCAGTGACAGTCCTCTGAGGACCCGGAGGAAGGGCAGAGTCACAGAGAGAGCCCCGCTACTGGATGTCATAGCTCTGTGCCCTCTTTCCTCAGGGGAAGGGGGAGACAACCTGTCTTTCCTCCCAGAGAGGTTGGTGTGGCTCCCGCTGCTGAAACTTAGCAGTGGTTCCTGCGTGCTCGCGTGCCTAAGAATCTGCTGACGGCAGCTCTTGTTCAGGTTATACAACCCAGGCCCCACCCCTAGATCACTAGTCAGTACTGCTGGTAGGGACCTAAGGATCTGCATTTTAGATACGGGTTCAATCCCTGAGTTGGGAAGATCCCCTGGAGGAGGAAACGGCAGTCCACTCCAGTATTCTTGCCTGGGAAATCCCATGGACAGAGGAGCCTGGTGGCTACAGTCCATGGGGTTGCAAAGAGTCGGACACGACTGAGTGACTAAGCAGCAGCAGCATTAGCACTCTAGGAAATCCTGTCTGTTTTCAGGGCTGCGGTTTGAGAAGTGCTGCTCCACGCCCGCAGCTCGGCCTCTTCAGTTTCTGTCTTCGAACGGGAGGCAGTATCAGGTCGTGGGGAAGGCCAGCCCCTGACTTATTCTTTGAGTGCCCTGGTGGTGAGACTGGGCTGCTTACCTCTCCCTGCAGGCAAGTAGCTCTGCACAGCCCTCTGGCAGCCTAGACTTCCTAACGCAGGTCTGAGGGGCACACTCGGTTTCTTCAACAGCCTCCCTGGAGATTTGGAGGCACAGCTGGCACTGGAACCCCTGAGCCAGATGACCTCATAATCTCTTTAGTCTGTAGCCGGCTGCAGTTTCTCAGCCCTTGTTTTGATCTTCGGCCAGCGCTGGGCTAGCGGACAAGAAGCAGAAGGCAGAAAGCTCGGTAGCCCCGAGGCCTGGGATCACTGTTTTTTGAGCCCTGTGTGCTAGTCTGTGGGTGTAAAGTTGTTGTGTAATTCAAAAGCAGCCTGCACGGAATCGTTCCTTTGTTGGTAACAGTGATATCTCCTTTCTCCTGAGCTGGTTGCTCAGGAAGGTCAGGTAACGGGGCACCGCCTGGCTTCTTACAGCCTTTCAGGTTCTCCTTCTCTTTCTATCTCTGCTTATCTTTCTGCTCAACTGTTCTCTGGTGAGTTTGCTTCTGCTCGCAAGGTTTTTCTGGAGCCATTGTCGTTTGCGAGAAAGCAGATCTTTGTTTGACACTTGTTGAACTTGAAACACTCTACAAGTAGCGTCTGGTGACCCCCTCTGGCTGGTGATGACAAATGAACAGGGCATGGACCCCCTGTAACATGTCACCTAATAGTATATTCTCTCTGGATTGTGGGTGTGGCCTCCAAAATCCTTTTGCCAGCTCTGCTTGAAAGAAGGCTGCTTTTGGTGGGGAGAAGATCTTAAGTTCTTGCTTGCATGTGCAGTGAAAAAAGGAAGGGGGAGTCAGTTTTAGAATTTTGATATTTTAGAGTATCAACTGGCGAAGGCAAGCAATTCCTTCTCCATTCTTCCCTGGGTGCTTTTACACAACATTTATACTGTAGCACTTTCTCATGTAGTTTTCTCTTTCTCTATTTCTCTTTTTTTTTTTTCTTGTGATAAGGTGTTGATAACATAAAATCTGCTGTTTTAGCCATTTTAAGTGTATAGTTCAGTAGCATCAAGTACATTCACATTGTTGTAAAATTAGCACCATCAATTTCCAGAATTTGTTTCATCTTTCCAAACTTTGATCAGTGTAGTTTTACAAAATATGACTGCTTTATTTAATAGACTCAGAGTCACAATTTAGTAACTGTGAGCTCCTTGAAGACTCAAGTTCTTTTCTTTAATTGAAGTATAGTTGATTTAAAATATTATGTTAATTTCATATGTATATGGCATAGTGATTTGTCTTTTTTCAGATTATATTCCATTACAGGTTATTACAAGATATTGGGTAAAATTTCCTGTGTTATAAATCCTTGTAGCTTCTCTGTTTTGTGTATAGTATTGATAGTTTGTATCCCTTAATCCCATATTCCTAATTTGTCTCTTACCTATCCCTCTCTCCTTTGGTAATAATACATTTGTTTTATGTTTGTGAATGTGTTTCTGTTTTGTATATAGATTAATTTGTATTATTATTGATTCCACATATAGTATATCGTAGTATTTATCTTTCTCTGACCTATTTAACTAATTGTAAAATTCCCTACATTTGTTCGTGTTATTGGAAATGGTAGTATTTTATTCTTTTTTATGGCCAAGTAATATTCCATTATATATATACATATATATCTATCTCATATCTTCCTAAGCCAGTCGTCTGTTAATGGGCACTTGTATTGCTTCCATAAGACAGGAGTTCCATATGATTAATTTTCACTTTGATTCTGTCCTGTTGTAGTAGCTCATTTATGTTTGTAGGATGACAGAATGGATGAATGGATGGAGTGATTGAACAGTTTCTCCTAAACTGTTGCTACTGGTCATTGTCCTTTGTGAAGTTCTTTGACTTATAGTCCCACTCTTCTATATGAGACTGCAACTTAGTAGAGATATGTTCATATCTTTTCATTTTGAGGGTATATACATAGTTGCTGTATTTGATGCACCTGTAGGCCAGTAGGAAACAGGCCTTTTGGATTAATATTCTGCACTTTCTGATTTGAAGATTAAAAAAGATTTCAGTCGAGATCTGAATATCCTGGTCTCTTGTGAAATTCAAGATGCACACACACAAGTTTTGTGCTGTTTTATTCCTGTGGCTGTATTGGGTCATTTGATCTGCTATTGTCAGACCTTGGGGGTGCGCATTTTATTAAATTCTGGCTCCAGGCTATTGATGTGAGGAGTTCCTTGTCTTGTTCTTCCTTTAGAAGCTACTCCCGGGATGCCCTTCCTCTCACATGGTCTCTTACCAACCACTCTCTTGAGTCAGAAAACTTTGGGGTCAGATTTTAGCATGTCCTGATCCTCAATGAATCAGAGAAAGCAACGGCACCCCACTCCAGTACTCTTGCCTGAAAAATCCTATGGACAGAGGAGCCTGGTAGGCTGCAGTCCATGGGGTTGCTAAGAGTCAGATACGACTGAGTGACTTCACTTTCACTTTTTACTTTCATGCATTGGAGAAGGAAATGGCAACCCACTCCAGTGTTCTTGCCTGGAGAATCCCAGGAATTGGGGAGCCTGGTGGGCTGCCGTCTCTGGGATCGCACAGAGTTAGACACGACTGAAGTGACTTTGCAGTTGCAGTTGCAGATCCTCAATGAAATGAGGTCTGAGAAGCCCATCAGCGCATCTCACAGGGCTTAAGTGCTGGAGAGGATCTTAGCGAGCCTCTTACTTAGACCCATCTCCTCTTTTGATGGAAGAAGAATCTAAGTGACTTGTTTGAATTCGGGTGGTATTATAGTAGGGTCAGGACTGGAAGCGAGGTTTCCTGATACTTTCAGCTCTATAACAGCAAACTGTTTAATATGTGCAGCAGTTGCTGTTTTGAGATGGTCGCCTTTTTGTTTGAATGCAGATGCCGATGGGGCTGGCTGGGACTCCCCTGGTGTTCCACTGTGGCTGAGACGCTGTACTCCCGACGTAGGGGACCTGGGTTTGATTCCTGGTCAAGGAACTAGATCCCATGTTCTGCAGCTAAGACCTGGAGAAGCCAAATAGATAAATAAAAAATAAGTATTTAAAAAACCAGGGCATGCGAGATGCAGTGGTGGGGTGAATGCCCACCTGTTTCACATGATTTTCGAGTCACATGTGTCACTTCCTCAGAAGTTGGGTTGTTTCCAAAAGATCTCGGGTTCCGACCGCTGCAGGCAGGGCTTTGTGCTTTGGACTGAGGGTTTGGGTCCAGGAGACTCATGTTACAGCATATAGGTTGCCTGGTAGGGACTATGTAATATCCATTAGTGTATTTATTGAGGATTAGCTTGCTGTCACCTAGCAGACTGTATAAGCTTGGTGTTATAAGCCATAAGATTTTTTTTTTTCAGTTCTGTGACATTAATTTCTTTTTTTAGAATTTCATCTCTTTTTTAAAAATGGAAATAGAGCTGATTTACAATGCTGTGTTAATTTCAGTTGTTAGCACAGTGATTCAGTTATACACACCTATATCTATTCTTTTTCAGATCCTTTTTTATTACAGGTTATTACAAAATATTGAATATAGTTCCCTGTACTGTGCAGTAGGTCCTTGTTGCTTATCTATCATATGTATAGTAGTGTATATCTGTTAATTCTGAACTCCTAATTTATCCACCACCTCCTTCCCCTTTGGTAGCCATAAGTTTGCTTTCTACGTCTGTGAATCTATAAGAAGATTAGTTAATTAATTAATTAGGCTGCATTGGTTCTTCGTTGTTGCTCGCAAGATCTTCATTGCTTCATGTGGGATCTTTCGTTGCTGTGGACGGTGTTTGCAGAAAAGTTTATTGCAGGGCTCTAAGCAATGGAGTGGGGGGACCAGCCACTCCAGCTGGGTCTGTGAATTGGGGCGTTTCTTAAGGAAAAGAATGAAGAGGCTAAGATTAATGGTCATCTTGTGACGTTTCTTTATTTGCAGTTTTGAGGGTCAGGCTGTCTCTGGTTTACAGTTCTCTGGCCCCGTGATCCATGGCTCAGGCATCTGTAAGCTCATCTTGCCCCAGAGAAATAGCCTGAGTTTGTGTGTTAATGACAATGTCCACAACATCAGTTTTAGTACAGCAATGGTGTTATCAACAACCACCATGATTTTAGTCATCTGACTCTGGTTGATTAGCATTCAGCTAGCACAGGCTTGAGGTCAGAGGGGACAAGAATGGGTATAAGTTTCGGATAGAGGGATTAGTCATAAACTTAGTAAGGGAGCTCACTTCTTGTGGGACTGGGTTTCACACCCACAAGGCTCCCGCCCCACGGGGCCTGCTGCCAGCTTTGCAGCCTGTCCCCTAGCTCTCATCCTCGGTCCACCCCCCACCCACCCCACTGGCCCCCTCTCAGCCCTGCAGGCACTCCACCTCCATCCAGTTGACACGTGGAATTTTAAGGTGTAAAGAGGCTTGCAAGTTCTCTGATCAAAATCCTCTACTTTATAGCTGAGGGAACTGGAATTTATAGTTAGAATGACTTGGCCATAGTCTCATGACTCCTCAGTCTAGAGTTTTTTGCATTCATTCTTTTTAAAAAAAGTTTATTTGTTTATTGACTGTGCTGGGTCTTCATTGCTGCCCACGGGCTCTCTCTAATTGCAGAGGGAAGGGGCTTGTCTCTAGTTGCAGTGGGTGGGCTTCTCATTGCCTGGCTTCTCTTGTGGCAGGGCACAGGCTCTAGGGCATGCAGGCTCAGTAGCTGTGGCACATGGGCTTCGTTGCTCTGTGGCATGTGGGATCTTCCAGGATCAGGGATTGAACCTGTGTTCTCTGGGTTGGCAGGCAGATTCTTAACCACTAGACCACCAGGGAAGCCTGAGCTCTTTGCAGTCTTAAATGAAGCTTTCCTTGACTGTGAGCTTCCCTGACCCTATTTGAAAGTAGGAACTGTGTCTTATCATCTTTAGATGTTTACTGACTTGTGTTTTTCCCCACCTAATATATACAACAGGAAATTTCTCTATTTTTAGCTTTATTCAGATCCCTACTAATATTCCTAATGATGATGATGTTGCTAAGTTGCTTCAGTCATGTCTGACTCTTTGCAACCCCATGGACTGTAGCCCGCCAGGCTCCTCTGTACATGGAATTCTCCAGGCAAGAATACTGGAGTGGGTTGCCATGCCCTTCTCCAGGGGATCATCCTGACCCAGGATCAAACCAATGTCTCTTGTGTCTCCTGCATTGGCAGGCACATTCTTTACCACTGGAGCCACCTGGGAAGACCTTAGCCTTAATTACCTACAGAACAGTCAGATCAGATCAGATCAGTCGCTCAGTCGTGTCCGACTCTTTGCGGCCCCATGAATCGCAGCATGCCAGGCCTCCCTGTCCCTCACCAACTCCCGGAGTTCACTCAGACTCATGTCCATCGAGTCAGTGATGCCATCCAGCCATCTCATCCTCTGTCGTCCCCTTCTCCTCTTGCCCCCAATCCCTCCCAGCATTAGAGTCTTTGCCAATGAGTCAACTCTTGGCATGAGGTGGCCAAAGTACTGGAGTTTCAGCTTTAGCATCATTCCTTCCAAAGAAATCCCAGGGCTGATCTCCTTCAGAATGGACTGGTTGGATCTCCTTGCAGTCCAAGGGACTCTCAAGAGTCTTCTCCAACACCACAGTTCAAAAGCATCAATTCTTTGGTGCTCAGCCTTCTTCACAGTCCAACTCTCACATCCATACATGACCACAGGAAAAACCATAGCCTTGACTAGACAGACCTTTGTTGGCAAAGTAATGTCTCTGCTTTTCAATATGCTATCTAGGTTGGTCGTAACTTTCCTTCCAAGGAGTAAACGTCTTTTAATTTCATGGCTGCAGTCACCATCTGCAGTGATTTTGGAGCCCAGAAAAATAAAGTCTGACACTATTTCCACTGTTTCCCCATCTATTTCCCATGAAGTGATGGGACCGGATGCCATGATCTTCGTTTTCTGAATGTTGAGCTTTAAGCCAACTTTTTCACTCTCCACTTTCACTTTCATCAAGAGGCTTTTGAGTTCCTCTTCACTTTCTGCCATAAGGGTGGTGTCATCTGCATATCTGAGGTTATTGATATTTCTCCCGGCAGTCTTGATTCCAGCTTGTGTTTCTTCTAGTCCAACATTTCTCATGATGCACTCTGCATATAAGTTAAATAAATAGGGTGACAATATACAGCCTTGACGTACTCTTTTTCCTATTTGGAACCAGTCTGTTATTCCACGTCCAGTTCTAACTGTTGCTTCCTGACCTGCATATAGGTTTCTCAAGAGGCAGATCAGGTGGTCTGGTATTCCCATCTCTTGAAGAATTTTCCACAGTTTATTGTGATCCACACAGTCAAAGGCTTTGGCATAGTAGTAGTCATGTAATATCTTTTCTTTCCCCCTCTTTGATTTTTACCATATAATTAGCAAAGAACTTAAGAAGCTAGTAAATCACAAAAGCATCAAGAGATGTATATTGTCTTTCTTAGAGAAATGACAGATGTGCACACTGCCTGAAAAGGGGGGAAATCCCACCACTTTTCTGGTTATTCTTTGGTGATAAAAGGTCCTGTCATTTTTGGTTACATGTATGCACACAAAATTCTGCATTCAGTAATTAATATGTCCAGCCCTCTTTTCTCACCTTGGGTCTTCTCTGCTCTGGCCTCCTGTCTCTCATTCATGAGGATACATTGCACCCCTGCAGGATTAAATCAGGTGGAGGGAAGAGAGGTGAGGGATAAAAAACTCCGTATAAGGGTGAGACATATGAATTTGTTAATGTTCATTCTGTGTGCATGTGCTGCTTAGTCACTTTAGTCCTGTCTGACTCTTTGTGACCCCATGGACTGTAGCTCACCAGGCTCTTCTGTCCATGGGATTCTCCAGGCAAGAATACTGGAGTGGGTTGCCATGCCCTCCTCCAGGGGATCTTCCCGACCCAAGGATCGAACCTGAGTCTCTTAGATCTCCTGCATTGGCAGGCGGGTTCTTAACCATTAGTGTCACCTGGGCAGCCCAATGTTTATTCTATAAAAAGTTTAATATGGTTTAAAGTACTAGTGTCATCAGTTGGTATCAGAGCTTTCTGGGCTTGGCAGGCATTTAAAACGAATACCTTTTCTTCCTAGAGCTCTTTTATGGGTTTGTTGGAGCACCCCTACCATTGCTGAGGTCTCTCATCCAAACTGTCTTCCGTGCTTTTGACTGTCTCCTCCGGCTGGCTCTGTCCTAACAGCTACATCTTCAGCTCCTGGCTGTCTGCAGTACACCTCTGGCTGTATCTCCTGGGGTTGCCTTAGGCCTCTGGAGGCTGGTTTTGATCAGGATAGAAGCAGCCTCATGCTGCTCTCTTTTTTTTGCACACTCAGTTCAGTTGGTCAGTTGTGTCCGACTCTTTGCGACCC
Organism: Bos mutus; assembly: GCF_027580195.1. Classification (NCBI taxonomy): domain Eukaryota; kingdom Metazoa; phylum Chordata; class Mammalia; order Artiodactyla; family Bovidae; genus Bos; species Bos mutus. Next base: position 13,293,701 of record NC_091625.1, read on the forward strand.
CATGGACTACCTCATGCCAGGCCTCCCTGTCCATCAACAACTCCTGGACCTTGCTCAAACTCATGTCCATGGAGTCAGTGATGCCATCCAACCGTCTCATCCTCTATCACCCCCTTCTCCTCCCGCTTTCAATCTTTCCCAGCATCAGGGTCTTTTCAAACGAGTCAGTTCAGTTGAGGGGAAAAGCTCCTGTTTTCTTTGCTCCCTGAAACTCAGCACAGCACCCTCTTCCAGCTCAGCCTTCTGTGCAGCGGGTCAGCAGCAGTATTTTTCTCTCTAGGATTTTTGGGCATGTCAAGTGCCTGACCTCTGTGGTTTGAGGTCGCTCCCGGGGGCAGGCATCCAGCTCTCTGGATTGTCCAACTGAAGCCCTTTTCGTTAGGCTTGAAGTGAGGGGCAGGCAATTCCCACCTGATCCCTGGGGGTAGGGTGTGTGAGACTCCTAGCACATTAGAAACTTTCTCTTAAAATTCGTTTCGAGTTGATTTTCTTTTGGTGAAGAGCTGCAAAACCAGTTTTTTGGAGCCCTCCTTTGCAAGTCCTGCCTGCTAGTCTTGCACATTCCTGGGCTTGAGAATGTGGCTATATTTGGCCTCTGCCATCTTGGGGGGCAGAGCCAAAACTGAGTCTGAAATAGTTCCATTTTAGCAACCTGTTATATGTGGATGTAAAAACTTTTAGTGCCTTTCTTAATCTTTAAATAAAAATTAAATCCAGACACGGGAGATCAATGCTAAAGCAGATTTTTTGCAAAGTTAACATGTTCATAAATGAACATAAATGTGCAACAAAAGAGAGTCCATCCAATCCTTTAATTCTGTTTCTGGCATTTCTTTTTATTCTAGCAGTGAGTTGAAAGAAGCTGACCTGCAGTTTTTAAAAATATACATCTTTAAGCAGTCAGGTCGTGTGCCATATTTTTTGAGGTTTGTTAAAAAATAAAAGCCCTCTTATAGCAGTTGGATGGCTTCATGGTTAGAGAAGGGAAATCAGTAACTGGAATAGCAGGTCTTAGGAATTCATGTGTCTCCAATTTGCTCTGTAGTCATAGCAGATATTTTAGGAAGGTAGTAAAAATAGTCTGTTTTCTGTCTTTCCCCTTTCATTTGATTGATTTCCACAATATACACCATCACCAAGAACTATTGATGTAGGGATAAAGGGATAAAGAAGTCCAGAGATTACTGAAGAGCACCTCCGGGTTCTTCTTTTCCATTCTGCTTTAGAAATTGTTTAGAAATCAAACTGAGATGGGGTCACATGTAATACAGATGAACATGTGTGCTGAAGAGCAGGTTTCCTAAGGGAGTGCTTTCTCCCTGGAAACAGTGACCATATTAAGGAAAGCAGAGCTCTGAAGACCTCGATGAGTTCTATTTTTTTCTTTTTTTTCCTGGAAAGGTGTCTGCTTAGAAGATACGCTGCCCAAATATTTAAGCCTTCAGGTCAGCTTCTCTCTCTGGTTGCTGGTAGAGTGAATGAGCACAAGCTCTTTCACGAGCTAGAATAAATATTAAAAACTCATTTTGAAGCAGATTGTTGCTTTGAAGGGATTCTCAGGTGGTGCTAATGGTAAAGAACCCACCTGCCAATGCTGGAGACATGAGAGATGCGGGTTCGATCCCTGGGTTGGGAAGATCCCCTGGAAGAGGGCACGGCAGTCCACTCCAGTATTGTTGCCTGAAGAATCCCATGGGCAGAAAAGCCTGGTGGGCCACAGTCCGTGGGGTCACAACGAGTCGGACACGACTGCTTTGAAAGGGAAGGAGAGTTAAGTAAATGGAACTTTACGTCCTACGAAAGGTCTAGGGTTGTTTTTTTGCTTCATGTTTTTAGTTTGATTTAGTCAAATTTAGTTGAGTTCAGCTAGAAATAACAGAACAAAATGGAAATAAATTTTAGTTTTTAGACCAGGAGTCAGCAGCCCAACACCTGTTTCTATAAATAAAGTTTTGCTGGCACACAGCCAGTCTCATTTGTGTTGTCTCTGGCTGTTTTGCATTGCACCAGTAGGGTTGAGAAGTTGTAAGAGGGACCATATGGCTTGCAAAGGCTAAAATATTTACTGCTGTGCATTTTATAGAAAAAGTTTGCAAAAGCCTTTTCTGGACTAATGAAAGTGTTCCTGTTGGTATCTTTGTTATCTATAGCATAAATGGCTACTGATTCTTGGAATTATTATTCATTTAAAGTATTTCAGTATCTTCTATATTCTTGATTGTGTATTCTATAAAAATATTTTATAAAAAAATACTAAACTTGTGAAAATTGGTATGGCCCGATTGCCTAATGACCACATGTTGAGAATGCCCAAACTTATTTCTGCTTTTTAAACCCCTGGAACAGTAAAATAATTTCCTTCTAGATTTGCATGTCACATCTTATAAACATCCTAGGAAAACCTCATCTGTTACAAAGCACACTATCACCACTCGGTTACTAGATGATTTATTGGTTTATTGGAACAATTTAAATGACAATGGAAAGAAGCTTTTGTCTCCCACATTTTCTTCAGTTTTCTGTGATGACTGTTTTCTTCACTCCCAGACATTCATATTTCTTCCAAATGCAGTGCAGAGAGTTAAGGTTACTTCATGGGTCACTTGGCTGATGGCTGTGCCTCCTCAAGGTAGTCTGAAGGCTCTGAATTTCTTGCAGGAGATGCTATGAGATAACTGAGGCGAATCTGATGAGCTCCCCCCCACCCCCACACCCCCGCCCCATAAGAACCAGCCTGGGGACAAAAATCAATATGTTCATTCATTAATATGTACATTCATTCAACAGACCTTGAAAGGATGCTGAATTAAGTGTAGTACCCCCAATGGCTTCATAGTCTGTTCCAGGTGATGAACACAAAGCAGATGGTTATAGTATATTAAGTAAAGTAACTGACTTATACACAGGATGTTTGGGAGAGAAGGGCATCTAATCCAACATGGGGAGAGGCAATCAAGAAAAGCTCCCTAGTGGAGACTAACTCCAGATAAAGGAGTCCAGGACATTAAAAAATATATATTTATTTTATTTTTGGCTATGCTGATTCTTCATTGCTGAGCATGGGCTTTCTCTAGTTTTGGCCAGCAGGGGCTACTCTGTACTTGTGATGAGTGGGCTTCTTATTACAGTGGCTTCCCTTGTTGGGAAGCATGGGCCCTAGGGCACATGGGCCTCACTTTTTGTAGCACATGGGCTTAGTTGCCCCGAGGCACATGGAATCTTCCTGGATCAGGGTTTGAACCAGTGTCCCCTGCATTATCAGACCAACTTACCTGCCTTCTGAAGGCAATGGCAACCCATTCCAGTACTCTTGCCTGGAAAATCCCATGGGCGGAGGAGCCTGGTAAGCTGCAGTCCATGGGGTCGCTAAGAGTTGGACATGACTGAGTGACGTCACTTTCACTTTACCTGACTTCCGAGAAATCTATATGCAGATCAAGAAGCAACAGTTAGAACTGGACATGGAACAATGGACTGGTTCAAAATTGGCAAAGGAGTATGTCAAATCTGTATGTTGTCACCCTGCTTATTTAACTTATATGCAGAATATACTATGCGAAATGCCGGGTTGGATGAAGCATATGCTGGAATCAAGATTGCAGGGAGAAATATCAATAACCTCAGATATGCAGATGACACCACCCTTATGGCAGAAAGTGAAGAAGAACTAAAGAGCCTCTTGATGAAGGTGAAAGAGGAGAGTGAAAAAGTTGGCTTAAAGCTCAACATTCAAAAAACTAAGATCATGGCATCCAGTCCCATCACTTCATGGCAAATAAATAGGGAAACAATGGAAACAGTGAGAGACTTTATTTTTGGGGGCCCCAAAATCACTGCAGATGGTGACTGCAGCCTTGAAATTAAAAGACGCTTGCTCCGTGGAAGAAAAGCTATGACCAACCTAAACAGCATATTAAAAAGCAGAGACATTACTTTGCTGACAAAGGTCTGTCTAGTCAAAGCTATGGTTTTTCCAGTAGTCATGTATGGATGTGAGATTTAGACTATAAAGAAAGCTGAGTGCTGAAGAATTGATGCTTTTGAACTGTGGTGTTGGAGAAGACTCTTTAGAGTTCCTTGGACTGCAAGGAGATAAAACCAGTCAGTGGTTAAGGAAATCAGTCCTGAATATTCATTGGAAGGACTGATGTTGAAGCTGGAACTCCAATATGATGTGGGGAACTGACTCATTGGAAAAGATTGAAGGCAGGAAGAGAAGGGGATGAGAAAGGATGAGACGGTTGGATGGCATCACCGACTTGATGGACATGAGTTTCAACAACCCTTGGGAGTTGGTTGTTCCAACTCCCAAGAAGGACAGGGAAGCCTGGTGTGCTACAGTCTATGAGATCGCAAAGAGTAGGACATGACTGAGTGATGGAACTGAACTGAACTCCTGCATTGGCAGGTGGATTCTTAACCACTGAACCACCAAGGAAATCCAGAAGTCCAGAACATTCTCTAGAACATTCAGGTGGAAGTGTCCGGAAGATGTATTTGAGTCTAAATCTCCAGCTTGAGATAAAGTTTTAGAAGTGTTTACTGTAGAGATTGCAGTTAACACCATGGAAGTTGAACTAACTTACAGGAAGAGCACGGGGCTCAGGATAGGAAGGACCAACGTTTCAAGATCAGAAAGGACCATTAAGGAAACAAGGAATGATTCAGAAACATACTCAAGAGTACCAGGAGAACAGAAGATGTAACAACATCTATAGACAGAATGAAGGGGAGGAGACAGTAAACAGAGAGATGGAAAATCCAGGTATTGTCAGGGATGATTGGTAATGTAGGAGGCAGGAAGGGAGACTTCATTTCAGATGTAATCTAATGTAACCACTTGTGTTAAATAATTGCCTAAGTGTTGATTTCAAGGCTGTTTAAAAGAGGCCCAAACAGTGAATTTTCTACATTTGTCAAAGCTAGCACTTTTATTCAATATAAAACATGTTATTTTGAGAACTTTTTTGTATCAGACACTCTTTTAAGTTAACATGTCAAGGGATAAACTGTGAAGGGTAAAAACATGATCCAACATGGACCTGGCCATGAAGGAACTTACAGCAAGGGAAGCCATGTACCTAAATATTTTGGATACAGGGTAAAAAGTGATGAAGAAGGGCTGAAGTGCAAGGAAGCAGAGAGATTACTTTTGTTTTAGTTTAATTTTTTTTTGTTTTGTTTTCAAACTTTGAACTCTTTATTTATTTATTGTATTGTGGTGAAACCATTTACCTCAGGTTGGGACTTGAACCCATGTGGCTGGGACTCGAACCCAGCCAAAACCCACAGTGACTGGTTTCAGGACCTAATGAAGCTCAGGTTCTTGATGTCTCATCACAGAAGGAATTCAGTGAGAGACAAAGTGATAGGTAAGAAGCAGATTTATTTAGATTCAGAGAGAAGCGCACTCCATGGACAGAGTGTGGGCCGTCACAGAGGGTGAGTGCTGGCTGTAAAATGTGGGGTGGCTAGTTTTTATAGGATGAGTGATTTCATATGCTAATGAGTGGGAGGATTATTCCAACTAGTTTTGGGAAGGGGTGGAGATTTCCAGGGCCTGGGCCACCGCCACTCCTTGGTCTTTTGACAGCGTCTTGGAACTGTCATGGTGTCTCTGGGTGTGTCATTTAGCTTGCTGATTGAGAGTCAAGGTCTAATCAAAGTCGACTTCTCTGCCATCTTGGATTCATTTGACTTTAACCGGTTTATGTTGTGTCCTTGGACTATGTCATTCTTTCAAAAGTTGTGCCTGGCCCTTTTCCTCCTGTTACAGGGGTGCAGCCAGTTAACAGTGTGGTGGTGTTTCACATGCACAGTGACGGGATTCAGCCACACACATACATGTATCTGTGTGTGTTGAGTTGCTTCAGTCGTGTCCGACTGTGTGCTCCCCCACGGACCTGCAGCTTTCTAGGTTCCTCTGTCCATGGGATTCTCTGGGCAAGAATACTGGAGTGTGTTGCCACGTCCTCCCCCAGGGGATCTTCCCACCCCAGGGACTGAGCCTGCATCTTTTTGCCTAACCTGTATTGGTAGGCGGGCTCTTTACCACTAGCGCCACCTGGGAAGCCCATGTGTTCATTCTCCCCTAAACTCTCCTCCCGTCCAGGCTGGCACATAACACTGAGTAAAGTTCCATGTGCTATACAATAGGTCTTTGTTTGTTATCCATTTTGAATATAGCAGTGTGTACATGACCTTCCCAAACTCCCTAACTATCCCTTTCTCCCGGCAACCATGAGTTTGTTTTCTAAGTCTGTGAGTCTCCTTCTGTTTTGTAAGTAAGTTAGTTTATATCATTTCTTTTTAGATTCCACATATAAGGGATGTCATATGATATTAAAGAGATTACTTTTAGATTGGGGATCCAGGGAAGCACGTATTATTTGATCTAGGTCCTGGCAGGAGATTAGAGGTAGAAGTGTGTGTAAGTCAAGCGTAGGGGGCTGAGAGCAGAAGCACAGTGCATGAAAGTCTAGGGTACTGTCGCCTTGCAGAACTGCTCTGGACTGTGTCTGCTCCCTCTTGAGACTGACCCTCTGGTGCTGAGGACTGTAGTTTACCTTTACAGAGCTTCATGCCATGTTTTACATGAGATACTCACGTGGCATTTGCTATATGAGCTTAACTTGATCAGCAGACATCATCATTATTAAATTGCTTGTTCACAGCCTTACCAGTTGTAAAGCAATAAGCAATTTAAAGACTAGAATTCTCACATTATCAGTAAAATGGGTATTACAGGTACATTACTTTCTTGATTTGATTTTTGAGGATAGTAAATCAGAACTTAAAAATGAATCAAAAACATGTAATTTATACCATTCCTATATGTGACATGAAAACACTTTAAGATAGAAGGGACAAATGTGAGATTCTTAAAGACTGCTCAACACAATTTCTTTGGGATATACTTTAAATGACAACGTTGAAGCCAAGCTTTAGACAATTATTTTGCTTACGTGTAACTAGTTACATTTGTCTTATACTTTGAAATGAACTGTATTCTTTAAGCATTAAAAAAAATTGCTGGTGTGTACTTTATTTATTAAAATTTTATTATTTATTGAGGTATAGTTGATTTATACTATCATATTAGTTTAGGAGGTATAGAGTTACTTTAGATTAAATAAATAATGATTTTTTAAAAATGTTATTTATTTGCTTTGATAAATTTAGGGAATCAGAATTGGAATACACATTTCTTTAGTGGAATTTCTTAGCTATTTTGAAGTGGTTCTGTTTAATGTGTTAACTATGATTAGGAGTGGACAGATAGAAACATGAGGAGTTGGGGAAAAAAGATATTTCTAGGCCACACGTTTTCTTTTTTGTTATTGTTGTTTACTTTGGGGAAAGCTCTCTCTGTTTAAAAAAAAGTGTTTTTTTAACTTTCACTTTGTGTTGGGGGTATAGCTGATTAACAATGTTGTGATCCTTTCAGGTGGACAGGAAAGGGTATCCATTCTCCCCCAAATTCCCCTCACATCCAGGCAGCCGCATAGCATTGAGCAGAGTTCTAAGTGCTGTACAGTAGGTCCTTGTTATTCGTTTTAAATATAGTGGTGTGTACATGGCTGTCCTAAGCTCCCTACCTATCCCTTCTGCCCATCCCCCGGACTCTGCAACTAGAAGTTCCTCATCTAAGTCTGTGAGTGGTTTCTGTTTTGTAAATAAGTTCTTTTGTATCATGTCTTTATAGAGTCCACAAATAAGGGATGTTACATGATATTTCTCCTTCTATGACAGGTCACACGTTTTCTTGTTGATCTTGGAAAAAGAAATGATATCTGTTAAAATAGGGTAGAGTATATTGACTTAAGGATTATTGTAGACAATACTTCAAGCAATTAGGAAGATAAAGGGTGTTGGTCCATGATGATTTTGTATCCTCGACTATTTTATGTATTTGAATAGTGTGTAATTTTATTTTCTTCATTGTTTAGCTTTGATAGGGATATACAAACCAAATTTGAAGTCATTTCTTGTTAGTTTGCCATGCTTCATAAATAACCTGATTTAATTTTGTTCTAATTTCACAAATGAGGAAAGTGAGGTAGTTTGTTTCAGTGACCTGCAGTGAATTAAAGAGACAGGTCACCTTTTCATGTTAGTGAATTGTTAAGAAAAACTCATGAAATTCACAGACTTCATGTTGCAGGTGATTAAAAATAAAATTTTGTAAAGTTGAAATAAATTGTTTTGTTCATCAAATAATTATAAAAGTTTATTTAAAGTTTTTTCTAAATATTTTTGTGAAGTGAGTAAACAGATGAAGTAATTAAATAGAAACTCATTTATTTTCTTGTCTTTTTTTTCTTTCTCCCAATAGGACCAGACATACTATCAATCATTTCAGGTTTCAGAATATGGTAAGAATTCTTCAACTTATTTTGAAGGAATACACATTTGTTCCTTTCCACAGGGAAAAGAGAAATTTCTAAGAGGTGTATTATTTAAAGTAAAAACCCCAATGGAGGTAAAATCCTGGTATTTCTATAGGTCTGAACATTTTTTCTCTGTAAAAGATCATTATAAAGAGTGAAGTGGGAATGAGGTTGCCTGTAGTCCCATGATTCTACTCTTATGCACAGTTATTCTGTTTTTATATTTTGCTGTGATCATAACATATTTAAATTTTTTTTTTAAAGCATAACCTCAGTGATTTCCTGATTTTCCCGTTTTTCACTTGGTCAACACTAGTAAAGACCGGGTTTAACTTGGGTAAATCCTCTTCCTGCGGGTGCTGCTTTTGTAGTGTCGTAGTTGGAAACACGTCGGTGTAAACCATGTGGGACCCACCGGCTTTTTGTTGGTGCGTGGAGAGGAAGGAAGGCTGAGAGTGAATGCGTAGGATCCCAGTATTAGTTATACTTTGAACAACTATTCTGAGGTTGTACACAAAGCTCTTCTGTCTGGTTTGTGTTATTTTTTGAGAGTGTGTCCCATTTGGGCATTAGTAATTCTGGAAAGTCATCTACTTGCACATTTGTGGCTCTGGTCCACGTGTCTCTCACAGCGCTGTCACAGCTCAGTTTCATGACCAGCTGGAACAGGGAGCAGCAAAGCTTTTCCCTATAGATGGCCAGATAGGAAAACTGGATGCTCCGTGGCTCCCATGGCTCCGACTTAACTACTCAGCTTTGCCATCGTAGCACACAGCAGCTGTAGGCAATATGTAAGTGAAAGTGGCTGTGATCCAGTACAGTGTTATTTATGGACATGGAAATTTCGATTTCACATGATTTTCACATGTTATGAAATACTCGTCTTATGATTTTTTCCCCCAACCAATTAGAAACGCACAAACCGTTCTTAGCTCCTGCTGGTCTTTGTTTACTGACCTCTGATCTGGAACTGTTTTGTCCAGTTCAGGGTTCACTCAGCACATTGAATACTTGAAATGTGGCTGGTCCATATGGAGATGTGCTCTCAGCGTGTAAAATACCCAAGTTTGAAGATGATATAAATAAAGAAATTAATAATTAAATTATTTATATTGATTACATGTTGCAATGATATTTTGGCTATATGAGGTTATATAAAATGTTGCAAAAATTAATTTCACCTGATTTTTTTTTTCCTTTTTAAATGTGGCTGCTGGACATTTGAAATGACACCGTGTGGCTCACATTTTGTTTCTTTTGGACAGCCCTGATCTCGAGGAATAAGTCAGAGGTGGCTGTGACTCTCATAGGCTGTTTTTATGTCACGTAGGAGTGGTGCTGGGTGGTGGTATGTTGTTGAAGGAGGTATGTCGCGGAGGCAGAATTGATCACCAGCCTTTGATATCTGAGGAGGGGACATTCTGATTTCCTTGTTCTGAGGAAATTCCACCCCTGGGTGGCCCCGAGTTTTGTGCCGGTGCAGAGTCCTGGACTGGTCTTGGTCTTGGAGTGTCCGGGCCCTCCAGGGTCTTTCACCTGGAGCTGGAGGCTCTCCTGTTCTGCTGATTCCTTGGTCATCTTGTTTTGTCTTTTTACTAATTGTTAGGAGATGAATCTAATTCATTGGTCAGTGAAGTTAAAGAAGAGAATTATTTCTATAGGTTTGTTTAGATTGGTAGGAAATATTTTCTTTTAACTCCAGTGAAGTGCTTTGTATTAAATAATATTACTATTTATGAAATATTTCACAGCTTAATTGTATTTGTTGTTGTTGTTCAGTCACTAAGTCATGTCGGACTCTGTGTGACCCCATGAACTGCGGCATGCCAGGCTTCCCTGTCCTTCACAATCTCCTGGAGTTTGCTCAAACTCATGTCCATTGAGTTGGTGATGCCATCCAACCAGATTGCATTACATAATTATTACTATTTATAAAATATTTCATAGCTGAATTATATAAAGCCTGCCAAAGTAGGGGCTTCTAATTTTGGGATTACCTTCAGGAACCAGTACCTGTTGCACAAGAAAAGCATCATTACTTGTAGTCGTATCTTAGTAATTAACTAGAAATCCTAGTACACAACTTTCTCTTCATGACATTCCATTGGGTTAGACTGTCACCAGATTTGCCTTTGATGGTCTCAAAGGGTGCAGATTCTCTGTGAATGCATGTATGTCAGCCTGCAGAAGGAGAGTCTTAGGGCCTCAGGATGTGCTTTTAGAAACCAAATTGGAACAAAGTCCTCAGAAGTAGCTATTTATCATGTAATATGGAAATATTTTAACAGGTAGTAAGTGCACACTAATGGGAGACAGTTGAATGAAAAAGCCGGGTCTTCTAGCACTCAGATGGCTTTGCCTCTAGGGTTCTGGATGCAATTTATTTATTTTTGGTTTAACTTTTTCTATTAAACTTTTTATTTTGTATTCGAGTACAGTCGATGAACAGTGTTGTGATAGTTTTAGGTGAACAGTGAAGGGACTCAGCCATGCATGTACGTGTATCCGTTCTCCCCCTAAGTCCTTCCCACCCAGGCTTCCACGTTACACTGACAAGAGTTTCCTGTGCTGTGCACTGTGTCCTTGTTAGTTATCTGGATACAGCTTAGATTCTGCCGGCGGGAGGCTTCACAGACATGACTGTCCACAGCAGCCCTGCCCTTTTGGTGTCTCGTCACCAGCCTTTTAGGGTTTCAGATTTTGAGTGGAGTGAAGTACTTTCATCAATGTGTTAATGTGTATTTGGAGGCTAACGAATTTAAGTTTAAATAATACCAACACCTTTAGGACAGTTCTATTCTCTAGTTTGTTAAACTGTAAAATAAGAGGAAAATGGACGGTTTAAAATATTCTTGCTTTTCTTTTCCAGTATTACCAAAGTTTGAAGTTGCTTTGCAGACACCATTATATTGTTCTTTAAATGCTAAGAGTTTAAATGGTACCGTCACAGCAAAGTAAGTATCATATTGCTTTTTATGACTATAAGCTGTTGTGAAACTGCATGACAGAGAGCTCATTATATACCCCAGAACATGAGCGCAACATGTTGCTTGTTAAAATACCCCAATGGACAGGAAGCAAGTATTTATAATAAATAATTAGGCATGGAACATGTCTGCACAGGTCTTTGCAGCCATTTCTCTGCTTCTAAGCTGATCCAATCATAAAATATTCCCTATAGGCTAGTGTCTTTCCAAGACTAGTCGAGAGATTTACCTTATAGATTCTGCAGGATTGGAAAAAAAAAAGGCTTTATCTTTATTTATTCCTCATTCAGCTGACATGGTTAAGGCAACTTACTCTTTTAAATGCTAATTATTTTCTCTGTCAATAATTGGGGAGGGGTTTGGTTCCCTTGGGGCTTCCCTGGTGGCTCAGATGGTAAAGAATTTGCCTGCAATGTGGAAGACCTGGGTTTGATCCCTGGGTCAGGAAGATCCCCTGGAGAAGGGAATGGCTACTGACTCCAGTTTCTTGCCTAGGGAATTCCATGGACAGAGGAACCTGGCGGGCTACAGTCCATGCGGTCACAAAGAGTCAGACGTGACTGAGCGACTAACACTTTAATTGTTTTCACTTGGTTCCCTTATTGCAGTTGGCAGATGAATCAGTAGTTCACATTCATCATCCATTTCATCATGCGTACACAGAGACTTCCAACCCCCTGCTGTGTAACTTCTGTGGCTTTCATGATTTCATAATTTTGATCCACTGGCTTGAAGAGTGCAGCATTTTGTTTGCCGAGGCAAAAAGCATACTTGGATTTCCAGACCAGTGACTCTTGAAAGTGTAGGATGAACTTGCCCTCAAGTAAATCCAGCACTGATTACTTGTAGCATTTAAACATTTTAATTTTTAAAATTTTTAAAAATTTTAGTTTAAAAATTTTTTGTCCCTCCCCATTTCCCAGGGTTTGCAAGGACTTGGCTGGGGCGACACCTGTGACATGGGTCCCTCCTTGGCTACCTGTCAGTGGGCTGGAGTCAGCCTGGGTGGCTAAGGCCTCTATGGGAGAGCAGCCTGTGGGCTGGGGTACCACCTAATCCTCTGAGGACCTGGGACCTGATGGAGCATTGCAGTACCCTTTCCTGTTCAGTTGTCCCTCCTCTGTGTCACTTGCATCTCCTCTCCCAGACCACAGGGTGGTCCCAGTAAACCTCAGCAGACTCCCAGTGACCTCTGCAGCTCTTTTGGAGAAGTACTTGCTTTTCCTTCCCAAGAAAGGCTGTGCCATGCAGCATTTATTGTGTGTGTGTGTGTGTGTGTGTGTGTTAGTCACTCAGTCATGTCTGACTCTTTGTGACCCCATGGACTGTGGCCTGCTAGGCCCCTCTGTCCATGGAATTCTCCAGGCAATAATAGTGGACTGGGTTGCTATTCCCTTATTCAGGGGATCTTCCTGACCCAGGGATCGAACCCGGGTCTCCTGGATTGGAGTCAGATTCTATACCCTCTGAGCCACCAGGGTTTACATTTATTTATTTCATTTTTGATTGTGTTGAGTCTTTGTTGCTACAGGGGGCCTTTCTCTAGTTGTGGCGAGCAGGGGCTACTCTTCATTGCGGTGCGTGGGCTTCTCATTGCCGTGGCCTTTCATTGCAGAGCACAGGCTCTAGGCGTGTGGGCTTTAGTACTTGCAGCACACGGCTCAGTAGTTGTGGGGCACTTTTGCACATGGCATCTTCCCAGACTGGGGATCGAACCTGTGTCCCCTGCATTTACAGGCAGATTCTTATCCACCAGACCGCCATGGAAGTCCTGGCATTTATTTTTGATGTGTCAGTGTCTGTACTCAGGTTTGTGAAATTTATTTAGTTTCAGAATTTATTTGTAATAGCTGGTAACAACTGTACCCCATGTCACCACTGTCCCCTCATAGTATTCCTCTCTTGTTGGGGGTCTGTGGCAGTGGCAAGCGTGGGCAGTGAGTTCACGCACCAAAACGTCTGAGGACTCCTGTTTTAGATTCTTCTTGCAAACAAATCATGTGAATCACTGTGACATAAAGGCAAAAACGTGTCTACAATTTGTATACCAAGCTAGTTCAACTAAGAGCTAGCTTCCAATGTGAATGTGGGTACTGTGGCTGGATTTATGGTTTAGAAAACACATAAATGCCTGCTTTTTCATATTATTATCCTGCTCTTGATCTTAGCTGAAGGTCAAGCATTCTGTCTGGGTTTTATTTGGAATTCTTTGACTAACACATATAAAACTTAGTGACTGCAAATCCGTATAAACCATCTGTGTGCACATGGATTAAGTTGAAAGTGGATATCTTCTTTTTTTCTGTTTTTAGTTTTCAGGCATGTGCCAGGGATTTAGACACAACTAGTTAAAGCAGTGGTTCTTAAACTCTGGTAACTGTCTAGAAAATTTATTATACACTTTTCAGAGAGGGTGAATCCCTTGAACAACATTGACAGACAGCCTCTTCCTCATGCCAAGCAGAGCCTTGGGGACCTCTTGGCACAGAGGCCTTTCTATCCCCCATTTCTTGTAGGCAAGATTCCAGCCTCCATGACCTTTCCTGAGTTCCAAAGGGCAGACTTTGGGGGACTTCCCTGGTGATCCAGTGGTTAAGAAGCCGCCTGCTAATATAGGGTACGTGGGTTTGATTCCTGGTCCGGGAAGATTCCACATGCCATGGGCAACTAAGCTCATTCCCACAACTACTGAGCACACACTCTGTCGCGCCTGTGAGCTGCAAGTGCTGAAGCCCTTGTGCTCCAGAGCCCATACTCTGTGACAAGAGACACCACCCCACGAGAAACATGCAGCCTGCATCTAGAGATTAGTCCCCACTCAGAGCAACTAGAGAAAGCCTGGGTGGAGCAACCAAGACCCAGGGCAGCCAAAAATAAGTAAATATGAAGGGCAGATGGGAACAGTTGTGGGCAGATTCCTTACCATCTGAGCCTCCAGGGAAGCCTACTATATAACTGCTTCCTATTCACCAGGGAGAGGGGGGCACAGTTCTTGAGGCGCTAGCCTACTGTGTTCCCCTTTTGTCTGGCAAAGAAGTAAAGCCACTTTTTCCTTTTCCTCTGTACTCTGTCTCCATATTTCTGTTTGACACTGGTGCACAGAGAGGCAAGGTTTGGCAGCGTGTTCCTTCAGTGCAGGGCTCTTCTGATGTCAGGTGATGATGGGCGAATTGTGACCTGACCTGGAATGAAGAGTGCATCATCAAGTAGTTAACATCTTCCGTTTGGTGGGGTTTTTAGCTCTGCTGCTGCTACTGCTAAGCCACTTCAGTCGTGTCTGACTCTGTGCGACCCCATAGACGGCAGCCCACCAGGCTCTGCCATCCCTGGGATTCTCCAGGCAAGAACACTGGAGTGGGTTGCCATTTCCTCCTCCAATGCATGAATGTGAAAAGTGAAAGTGAAGTCGCTCAGTCGTGCCTGACTCTTAGCGACCCCATGGACTGCAGCCTACCAGGCTCCTCCATCCATGGGATTTTCCAAGCAAGAGTTCTCTGCAGAAGAGCTCAAAGACATGGTTCTGTGTATCGCTTGAGGCGGAACCAGGACCCTGCCCCGAGGCTGCACTATTGTTTCCTGACTGCTCCTCCCTTGTCTCGGCACCTTCTCCCTTCCCTGATTAACAGCTGCTTGATCATGTCATTTGGAAATCAGGAAAGGGGACACAGAAAGGTTTTTGTGCCCAGGAGCCCCACAGGGTCCCATTCGGTTTCAATTGCATTTTGTCTAAAAAAAACAATGTACCTACCTTGATTAAAAAGTGCTTTATTCTTAAAGAAGACTAACCATCATCCGAGCCTTCGGTGAATTGTAATGTGTTTGCAGTAGTGAAGTTGATCTCTGATCACAGATCACCACGACAAATATAATAGTGACGAAAAAGCTTGAAATATTATGAGAATTACCAAAATATGTCAGACAGACATGAAGTGAGCAGATGCCTTTGGGAAAAGGGCACCAGTAGAGTTGAGTATCGAAAAGTGAAAGTTAGTTGCTCAGTCATGTCCGACTCTTTCTGACCCCATGGACTGTACCCTGCCAGGCTCCTCTGTCTATGGAATTTTTCAGGCAAAAAGAGTGGGTAGCCATTCCCTTTTCCAGGGGATCTTCCTGACCCAGGGGTTGAACTCAGGTCTCCTGCATTTCAGGCACATTCTTTATCATCTGGGCCACCAGGGAAGCCCTTGCTTATTGCGAGATTGCCACAAAACTTCGATTGGTAAAAAGCACAGTATCTGTGCACTTCACAATATCTGTGATGTGCAATAAAGCAAAGCACAATAAAATGAGGTCTGCCTGTAGTCCATTCCGAAATTGGCTTCCTATTACCCCTCCTTCCTTCAGGCTTCAGTTGCCTAGGGGTGTCCATAGTGGGGGCCAAGGAAGGCGGTCTGCCCCAGGGCAGCTCAGATCTTACGTGTGAATTCAAAGGGGTGGCTCCCAAGATGGCTGAGGAGGCCCTTTGCCTGAGGTCTGTGGATAAACGGTCCTTTTCCACCCCAGCATTCATGAGTTCTCAGTCTACCAGTGTGTTTCAGGAGGGTCTGCTTTTACTCAGATTGTGTATATAATTTGCAACTTTGCAACAGATTCAGGAAATCTTTTGACTAGCAAGGTCTTTTACCAGTCTCTAAAAATTGGCATATTCCTAATTTATAAATACTGTGTCCTGAAGGAGATGGAGGTGATGACGGTGAAGTAACCATCATCCTATGTCTATTGAGAACCCATCTCTGCTTCCTTCAGGCTCATCCTTCCAGTTTGCCTTGGATTGGGTCTCTGTCGGGAGAGTCCTGGCCCACTTCCCTTCTCACCTGTGTCTGAATTCTTCCATTTGGTATCTTTAACCTTCTGCTGTTTGGTGGGATCTTCACTCTGTATTTAAACATTTCTGTCATAGAGGGAAACAAACCCTCCCTGATTATCCTGCCTCCTCCTAGCTGCTGCCCCGTCTCTCACCTCTTTGTAGAGTTCCAGCTGCCTGTTTGTGCTTCTTCCCATCCTTTTTGTTCTTCAGAACCTGCTGGTTCTGTCTCCTTGTGAACGTTGCTCAGTCGTGTCTGACTCTTTGTGACATCATGGACTATACAGTCCGTGGAATTCTCCAGGCCAGAGTACTGGAGTGGGTAGACTTTCCCTTCTCCAGGGGATCTTCCCAACCCAGAGATCGAACCCAGGTCTCTTGCGTTGCAGGCAGGTTCTTTACCAGCTGAGCCACAGGGGAAGCCCTCTCTCTCCTTCAGTTCAGTTCAGTTCAATTGCTCAGTCGTGTCCGACTCTTTGCGACCCCATAAACTGCAGCACGCCAGGCCTCCCTGTCCATCACCAACTCGCAGAGTTCACTCAGACTCACGTCCATCGAGTCAGTGATGCCATCCAGCCATCTCATCCTCCGTCGTCCCCTTCTCCTCCTGCCCCCCATCCCTCCCAGCATAAGAGTCTTTTCCAATGAGTCAACTCTTCGCATGAGATGGCCAAAGTACTGGAGTTTCAGCTTTAGCATCATTCCTTCCAAAGAAATCCCAGGACTGATCTCCTTCAGAATGGACTGGTTGGATCTCCTTGCAGTCCAAGGGCCTCTCAAGAGTCTTCTCCAACACCACAGTTCAAAAGTATCAATTCTTTGGCGCTCAGCTTTCTTCCCAGTCCAACTCTCACATCCATACCTGACCACTGGAAAAACCATAGCCTTGACTAGACGGACCTTTGTTGGCAAAGTAATATCTCTGCTTTTCAACGTGCTGTCTATGTTGGTCATAACTTTTCTTCCAAGGAGTAAGCGTCTTTTAATTTCATGGCTGCAGTCACCATCTGCAGTGATTTTGGAGCCCCAAAAAATAAAGTCTGACACTATTTCCACTGTTTCCCCATCTATTTCCCATGAAGTGATGGGACCAGATGCCATAATCTTAGTTTTCTGAATGTTGAGCTTTAAGCCAACTTTTTCACTCTCCTCTAGTGTTTTTTACTGAGTTCTTTTCTAGTTTCAAGTGTTTTGAAACATCTCATCCAGCCCCTCATCTCCCCTCCCAAAGCCTCCTCCCAAATTTTACCTGTGTGTCCAAGTGCTTTTTCTGACCAAGACGCCTTTACATAGGCAATTTCAGTGTGGCTTCTTGCCCCTAAGCGTCTATCCCTGGGTCACATGGCTAGATCACCTCTTTGAGGGTGGGTCTCTGTTGTGGTTACTACCGCACAGTGCCAGTCATGCAGTGGACTTCCAATAAATGCCTATTGAAAGAATAAATAGATGAAACAATGTGACTCCTGAGATTTCAGTTTCAAGCTGTGTGTAGCACAGCAGAGGCCTCTATACCTAACCAAAAGCCTCTTATTTTGAGTGAACTAAGTTAAGGTGTATGGGAAATAGATTTGGTTTTGTCACCGAATTAGGGGTAAAGAGTAGGACTTGAAATCCAGTTGTCTCTTGTGTGTACTTTGAAAGATGAGTTCTGTTGTCTTACCACTTGGAGAGTTGTTATTAAGTTATAAATATGACTTTAAATATTTCATATTAGCTCTTATAGTCATCTCTATGAGTGGATAATAACAATTTTGGTTATTTTTGCTAGTAGCCATCTGTCCCATCAAAGTATAGTTGATGTGCAGAGGGTTACTGGAAATTTCTTGGAGAAGAAGGTTAGCACTCTCTTTTAGTTTAAAAATTTTTAGCTGAGATGAATAAAAACCTGCATTTGTTTATTAGCTTTGATGTGAACATCTGCTCAGTATTCTCACCTCATTAAAATAAATAATAGATTCTTTCTTCTCATCATAGTAGGTTTAATAGTATTGTAAAGAAAATAACATGGCATACATCTAATTACTTCCATAATCCTTATGGACAGTAGAACTTAAAAAATATTATTTTTATAATCTAAGGCTTATTGAAATGTAGTTATTATTTGATGAGTTGAGATATTTGTATCCTGGAAATGATGTGGAAAAAATGGTGGGGAGAAATATGAATTATAATGATAGGTTCACTTTTTTAGGTATTATTTTGTAAACCTATTGTGCTATGGTTGTTTTCTGGGAAAAAAAAAAGTCCTTGTTTGGTTAATGATATCATAGAATATCTTTGACTTACTTTTTAAAAGTTGTTGAACTGTTACTTTCTGAATGATTAGTTTATTCCCCAAAGTATCTAGATTCTGTTTAGCACAATAAATCAGCTTGGGACTTGGAAAGCTAAATCCATGTCACATTTAAATAAAAATTAAAAATATTTGTGTCTGAGAATACTTTAAATAATGTATGAATTCTCAGATCCCTGTACTATCATGTGATATAACTTTTAAAATATGATGTTCCAGTGTTCTAGTTACGCATTTATTTAATTTTTAACAAGATACACGCAGAGTTAGGTTTTACAAACTCTTTTGAATGTATGAATTTGATGCTGACATTGCTGTCTGGGGGTCTCCACTGACTTTATTGTTTTTGTTTGGAAGCGTGGTACATTTGAAGATGGACTGCTTTATTTTTTTAAATTTTGGAATATGCTATATTTTATTACCAGTTTTTGAGTTGAGTTGATCCAGACAAGGGGATGTTTTCTGTGATCCAATGAGGGACTCAGGAAGCGGGAGTTAACAATCACAGTTTTACAGTGCAAAATAAAATTAGCTTTCATGTTTGGCTGAGCATTTCGTAATAGAAATGGAAGGAACCCAGAAAATGCATTTATGGAAGGCTTTCTGACAGTGAAATGACTTACCAAAGACTGCCTCTCCTTTACACGAAGAGACATTCCCATCATGAGAGAGGATACAGTTAAAAAGTAGAATGCAAATCAGCAAGAGAGATATCTTCTTGACTCAAGAAGATAATTTTGGTAGTATGGATTAAAAAATTGCTCTTATTTTAAATTTCTTTTCAAAAAGTGAATTTTCAATAGCTATGAGCACATTTGATACCCTGGTGTCTTGGTCTAATAAACTCTGATGGTTAATATTGAAACATGCAGGAATGGGCTACAGTGAAATGCAATCTTAGCTAACATTTTAAAATGTTCAAAAGTTACAAAGTTTCCTGGGCATGCAGTTAATGGACCAGTCCAGATTTCTAAGGATAAAAGATTTTCATAATCTTTTAAGAAATCTTTCAACAGGAAACTGTCACTTCTAGTTACGATCAGATTTTTTCCAGAAGGCTGGGTAAAGTGTGTATGTTGTGAACTGTTTTGAGGTATTATAATAAAAAATCTTCCCATTTTGGAGACTTAGAATCAAGGATCACCATTTATTAAGCACATTTCTATGTTTTGGTTTTAAAAATTTTCAGTAAGAGCATGTTTTTAAATATAATTCTTTTAAGTTAGGTTCTGTTTATTATTTTTCAGGTATACATATGGGAAGCCTGTGAAAGGAGACCTAACACTTACATTTTTACCTTTATCTTTCTGGGGTGTGAAGAAAAATATTACAAAAACATTGAAGGTAACTTTTGCAGATATCTTTTAACTTGTAATGGGGAAAAACTATGTGTACATTCCCCAGTAATAAGATTTTATACCGAATTAACAAAAAGTTGAGCTTGAGAAAATCAAGAGCTTTCTTTCATTGGACAAATGAGAATTTGCCTATTTATTAAAATAATTAAAGTGGAAATAGATCCTTTGTATTGTTGTGACTTAGTTTGAATTTTATTTCTAAAATTTGAAGTGTTAAAGTGAAGAATGAAATTGAAAATTTTTTTAACAAAACAGATAAATGGATCTGCAAACTTCTCTTTTAATGATGAAGAGATGAAAAAGGTAATGGATTTTTCGGATGGACCTTCCGAGTACATGTACCTGTCTTCTCCTGGGCCGGTAGAAATTATAGCCACAGTGACAGAATCACTTACAGGTTTGTAGACTTTGAAGCATATGCAAAGTTCTGTATGATGTGCTGCTCTATCATCTCTTATTATATTTAGCATGTTCATTTGAGGGCATTGTTGCCTAAAGATGCTATTTAATGCTGAAATTGTCATGAATATTAGTCTGACTTGCAGAATGTTTTCATAATGATTTTCTTTGAACAACTGTGCTTCAACCACCTGTGATAGGTATTCATAATTTTTTCCATCTCTACTCTTTTTTTCAACCTGAAGACTACATGGAAGGGCTACCTTTTCAACTGACTAACCACCCTCCTTTTATTTTTTTTTATATATATATCCTCTGAAATCTCACTTGCTCCTAGACCATTTTCTCTTTTAATAATAAAATAAAGGTTAATTACTTGGATCTTTCTGTTGCTATTTTAATGGCTTTCATCAATCCCCAGAAGTACAAAAAGACTATTCTGTCAGTGGCCTGACCTTGGGTGCACATGTCATTGATGGGGGGCTCTGAAGGCGCTCAGAAGGGATCCACAGAGGACATAATAGAAGTGATGTTCCTTTTTGTGGCCAAGCCAAAGAGGCTTCTGTGCTCTGATATCCTAACCCTTTGGGAAGTAGCTCAGATGGAGAGATGTGGTGGATCAAGCTGATGGTTATATATTACTTTTACTGTCTAAATGGTGCCATTTCCAAAACAGGTATCTCAAGAAATGCAAGCTCCAATGTATTTTTCAAGCAACACGATTACATCATTGAATTCTTTGACTATGCTACTGTCTTGAAGCCATCTCTCAACTTCACAGCCATTGTAAGTTGGCATGTTTAATAATGGTCTTAAAGCAGTAAGTTCAGTTTAGTGAAACAGGATAGGAGAGAGTACTTTAGTGATAGTACTTTTAGTACTTTTCAAAAAATTTAAGCCCAAAGTAGATAAATTACTTTTCCCCTTCAGATATATGGGGCACACAGAATTGTTTCCAAATGACCTTTATCTAATTTATTTTTAAGAACTAGTTTCCAGAATATATTTTCTTCAAAGTATATTTAATAAGTAATATAAATTAGATGTTTAGAAATTAATTGAAGGGTTTAGATGCTAGTCAAAAAATTTCAGTTTCAAAATTTCAGTTTGATTTTTATGACTAATTTTAGTTCTGTCTAAGATGTAGCATTGAAGATGATCATCTAATCTGGGACTTCTCCTATAGTCCAGTGGTTAAAACTCTGCCTTCCAAGTGCAGGGGCGTGGGTTCAATCCCTGACTGGGGAACTAAGGTTCCCCATGTTGCAGGCTGCCCGCAAAAGTTAAAAAATGATCAATTCTGTCTCAGTTTTTTGAGAGAATATTGGCCAAGTTAACATTTATTGGCCAAGTGAATTTTGACAGTCTGCAAGGCAAGCTGCTGGGTGGGGCTCACTGACCAAAGAAGACCCTAGTCCCAGTCCTGGAGTCAGTATTTGTGATGGTGACAAGGGAATACACACATAGCTGTAATTCAAGGCAGGATAAAGGTGTCATGAACACATTTCTATAGGGATTTAAAACTGGCAAATACTTTCTGCAAAGGGCGAGATAGTAAATATTTTTAGCTTTGCAGGCTACATGGTCTCAGTCACAGCTGTGCAACTCTGACATTGTAACATGAAAGTAGCCAGAGCCACTTGGTAACCAGGGAGGTGGCCATGTTCCAGTAAAACCTGAAGAGAGACTGGATTTGGTCTTCCTGCCTGCCATAGTTTGCTAGTCCCTGGTTTAAAGAGAAAAGGGTCAGTTCTTGTTGAGCAGATAAAGACAAGTTTTAGAGTTTGCAGGTTGGTGACTGTGGAGATTTGGGGGAAAGAATGTGCTCAGAGAGGGTCCTTTCCTGGTACCTTGCCCTGAACATCGCTCCTTTTCATTTTGCTCAGTATCCTTTTATGATAAACTGGTGATCGAGTGAGAAAAAAAAAAGTTTTAGATAGCTCCTAATTTTAACAATCTTATAATTCAGACAGTTTGAAAGGATAGTTAAAAAGAAATCTGCAGAGATTGTCACCCAGGAATCTGCACATGGTAACATCCAAATGAACAGAGGGACAAAGAGAGTTCAGGGAAGAAGACCTGGCTGTGGGATGGGGTGGGGGCCATTGGAAGGGGAAGATTTAGGCTCTTGGTTGCAAGATCAGCAGCATTTTCAGTGTTTGTGTGTGTGGGTAGGGAGCGGGGAACAAGATGAGCTGAGACATGCAAGGTGAGAGCTTTGGGTGGCAAGTCAGGGTGCAGTCAGGTGTCAGTGACTGGACCCGGGCAATGGCTGCAGAGAGCTCATGTCTGGGAGCGGACAGAGAGGAAACAAGAGGTGAAGCTTGGGGATTGCAGAGGGTCCTCCAGGTCCCACGTGCTCCATGGGGATTGCAGAGGGTCCTCCGCGTCCTACGTGCTCCACGGGGATTACAGAGGGTCCTCCAGGTCCCACATGCTCCACGGGGATTGCAGAGGGTCCTCCGTATCCCACGTGCTCCACGGGGATTGCAGAGGGTCCTGCATGTCCCATGTGCTCCACGGGGATTGCAGAGGGTCCTCCGCGTCCCACGTGCTCCATGGGGATTGCAGAGGGTCCTCCGAGTCCCATGTGCTCCATGGGGATTGCAGAGGGTCCTCCGCATCCCACCTACTCTACACAGTGAAGCGCTTGGAGCCTCATGAACGTGGGAGGGATGTGGCAAAAGCTGGATTCCAGGGTGACTGGTAGGGTCTGTGTGTGGGAGGAGGGTGGTAGCCCTGGCATGAGGACATCAGGAGCCCCGTGGTGGTGGATGTGGGTGGAGAGCTTGTAAAAGACGTATAGGACTTGGTAGGCATCAGATTCGGAAGGTGGGGACAGGGATGGAATATGCACAGATGTTAAGTATTGGAGAACTGTGATATTAGTACAAATGGGAAAGGCAGGATGGTTTCCCAGTTTTAGATGTGTTGAATTTGAGACAACAGGGGTGTGCAGGTAGAAATTTCCTTGAGGGCTTGGAGGTACTGAGTGTGAGTTCCAGAGCCAGGTCAGGATGGCAGCAGGAGTGCTGAGACCTTTGAAGGTAAATGATAACGAGGCTTTGACAAATTCCCACAATTCGAGAGAGGGAAGGGGAACAAAAACGGACACTGATACGATGTAGAAACTGGTGTGGAGTGAAGGAGGTTATTGTGGAGCCATGGAAGGCAAAAGAAGTGGAGTGGAGGCTGCCTGGAGATACCTCTGAACCTGGAAATTAGGGAACTGCTGATGACTTTTGAGAGTTCAGGTTCATGGGAACAGCACAGACGGAAACTGGATTCAATTAAACTTAAATCCTTTGCTTCTGTTGTTTACCTGAGTTCACAGTGTTTTCTTTTGACAATTAGGTGAAGGTAACCCGTTCTGATGGTCATCAGCTGACTCCTGAAGAAAGAAGAAATAATGTAGTCTTAATGGTGACTCAGAGAAATTATACTGAGTACTGGAGCAGATGGGACACTCAAAATCAGGAAGTAGGGGCTGTCCAGATCATAAATCATACTGTCCCCGCAAATGGAATCTTCAAGATCGAATTCCCAATCCTGGATGATTCCAGCGAGCTACAAGTGAAGGTGCCGTTTGTTTCTCATCATTATGTTACTGCAACAACAACATTAAAATTGCAGTCTGGTGGTAGGCACTCAACTTATTGGGAGGTTAAAGTGCGCAGGAAGTGGACACATATTTTTATTTAAAAGAGCGGGAGAAAGGATTACAAGGGATTTAACGGTGGTGGCTGAGTTAGACTGAATGCTTCCTTGTGAATTCATTTTGAAGAGCACGGTAAAATAGTGATGGAGAAGCACCCTCAACTCCCAGGCTAGGTGATTTTCAATCATTTGGAATTGTATTTTGGCAGGAGCTGAAAATGAAAGGGGAATTTCTTTTTTTTAACATTTACACTCCGTTGCTGAACTGAGACTCCTCAGCCATTCCCTTTCCCTCTCTCTGGGTTACTCAGCCCCGCCACAGTGTGGCCTCTCTGAGTTTTCCTCTCCCCAGTGGTGGACTGAGCGAGCTGATTCGGTTGCTTGCTGTGTTGCGGGGAGAAGAAAGGATTCCTTTTCCATTTCCTTCTCTCCTCTCACAGTGTTTCCTGAGAACATACCTTTGTTTTGGAAGTAAGTTAGGACTGTGCTTTTTCCTCTTAGATGATGATGGTGAAGACCGTCTTAACACGTTTTACAGCTATCAGTTTCTTTATAGTATAAGCTACAAAATGATGAAGATCCAGTGTCTGGGGAATATATTGTTTGCTGTGTGAAGAAAAGTGAAAGTGAATGTGCCTTTCAGTGATTGTCCAGCCAGGTCACATTCCTTATTCTGAGGCTTCTAAAGATGAAACTTTATGGCTCCCTTTTCTTTTGTTACAGGCCTCTTTTCTCGATAGTGTGAGTAACATGGCAGTTCATGGTATGTTTAAGTCTCCTAGTAAAACCTACATCCAGCTCAAAGTAAAAGATGAAAATATAAAGGTAATGCTTGCAATCATTTGTTAATTATAATATAATTGAACTGTCTTGACATTGATATGTATATATTAATTAAAATTTTTTTTCTAGGTGGGATCACCATTTGAGTTGGTGGTTATTGGCAACAAGCAATTGAAGGAGTTAAGCTACATGGTAATCTCTTTTTAAAAATAATTTCCTTTATTTTTAAATTAATTTTTGGCTGTGCTGGGTCTTCGTTGCTGGGAGGGCCTTTCTCTAGTTGCAGAGAGCAGGGGTTTCTTTTGAGGCGAATTCTCGTTGCTCAGCACAGGCTCTAGGGTGCACGGACTTCGCTAGTTGAGCACCGGGCTCAGTAGTTGCGGCTCCCAGATTCTGGAGCACAGGCTCAGTAGTTGTGGTTCAAAGGCTTAGTTGCTTCACAGGATGCAGAATGTTCCCCGACCAGGGATCGAACCCATGTTTCCCGCATTGGCAGGTAGATTCTTTACTACTGAGCCTCCAGGGAAGCCCTGGTAATCTCTTACACAATCTAAATTTATGATCTATTGTAGAATCATCTGAAATAGTGTCTATCTTATGTTTAAACTGAACTTAACTGATTTTTAAAATTCAGCCTCACACTTTAAAAAACATGTCTTAATATATATTATACATGTGCAGGATGTAATATTTATATACATTCTTACAGAGTTTTCTATGTCTAAGTTGTGTATAAATTTGCTTTACAAAACTTTGCATTTTATTCCTTTTGCATCATGGAGTATTATGGTATGTTGAATATAGCTCCCTGTGCTACAGAGTAGGTCCTTGTCGTTTATCATCTTACACATGGTAGTTTGCAGCCCAGCCTCCCAGCCCATCCCCCTTCTGCCCTCCCTCCCCCTTGGCAACCTCAAGACTCTTCTCTACGTCTGTGAGTCTGTTTCTGTTTCTTTTTAAAAATTTTTAAAAATTGTTTATTTTTGACTGTGCTGGGTCTTTGTTGCTGTGCGTGGGCTTTCTGTAGTTCCAGTGAGAGGGGGCTACTGTTCCTTGCAGTTCTTGGGCTTTTCATTATGATGGCTTCTCCTGTTGTAGAGCCCCGGCTCTAGGTGCCTGGGCTCAGTAGTTGAGGTCGGGCTTAGTTGCTCCTTGGCATGTGGAATCTTCCCAGACCAGGGATCAAACCTGCATGCCTTGCATCGGAAGGCGGATTCTTAACTCTGGACCAGCAGGGTAGTCCTCTGTGTCATATTTTGGATTCCACATAGAAGAGAGATCACATGGTTTTTCTCTGTCTCTTTTTGACTTATTTCACTTATCATACCAGGTGCTTCTGTGTTGCTGTAAATCAGTCTATTCCTTTTTAAGCTGCCCATTTTATACTGAAGTCAAACTATCTTTTTTCTTTACCTATATTTGTATTTCCAACTTAAGATGAATAATGAAACCACCTTGCATTATGTTTAAATTTTATATTTTTATGAGGTAAGCCACATATGTTCATTATGTGTGTGTGTGTTAGTTGCTCAGTCATGTCTGACTCTTTGTGACCCCATGGACTGTACGCCAGAGCCAGGTTCCTTTGTTCATGGGATTCTCCAGGTAAGAATACTGGAGTGGGTAGCCATTCCCTCCTCCAGGGGATCTTCCCCACCCAGGGATTGAACCTGGGTCTCCTGTATTGCAAGCAGATTCTTTACTGTCTGAGCCACCAGGAAGCCCTGTGTTCATTATAGAAAATTATAAAATGTAAGAAAAATAACAAATAAAAATTGCTCCTCATAGCCTTGTAATTTTGCTAATCCAGCTCTCTCAGTCATGCTCTGCATTCCTTAAACTCAGGAATAGATTCTTGTCTGTCAAGTTGCTGTTGCCTCAATTATGGTTACTTTGTCTTATCCTTTTCTAATGACCAGCTTATACTCCCTGTGTTAGTCAGGAAAGTTTATTTGTGGTGTGTGTATTCAAAAAGGATTTGATGTTGGCTTAAGTCGAGAATTTGTATGTATGCTTACAATTATGAAAACATAGCTGATATTCAGATTCTCATTATCTTTAGCATAAAATGAAATTCGTGTACTCTTCTTTTCAGGTAGTGTCCAGGGGACAGTTGGTGGCTGTAGGCAAGCAAAATTCAACAACCTTTTCCTTAATACCAGAAAATTCTTGGGCCCCAAAAGCCTGTATCATTGTGTATTATATTGAAGATGATGGGGAAATTATAAATGATGTTCTGAAAATTCCTGTTCAGCTTGTTTTTAAAAATAAGGTAAGATTTAAGGTAATGATGTTTAAAAACAAAACTTCATAAAGTCTGCAAAATGTAATATTTCTTTAGAAAAGTATCATTAAAACAAATTGGTTATAAATTTATATTTTTTCTAGAACTATGGATAAAACTCTTCATATTTAATTACTATATATCTATTTTCACATGTGGAATGATTGGACAATGTGGGTCTTCTGTGTATATTATTATTCTTGGCTTTAAGACTTTAATTCAAATCCACGAAGCCCTCTCAGGATTTTCTAAACGGTGGAGTCGGTATTGCTCTGGCACAGAGTTGTGTGGCCATGTAGAATGTGTATGGTGTTCATACTGGTGTGGCAGTGAAGTGAGGGCTGCAAGAGGGAGTGTGGCCATCTGCAGTGTTGCGGGGAAGCAGAGCTGGACTTTGGTTTATCCATTTCACCAGCCTGGAGACTAACCCAGGGCAAATTTGCAATAAGCTTGGCTGCTTTGCATGTGGAGATCTCTGTGGAGTTTGGTCTCCAAACACAGTAGTGATTTTTTTTTTTCCTACATCCCAGAAATGATATTTAAAAATATTTCTCTATTCCTCCATTCTCATCTCACCTTTGAGAACTCTGATTAGTCTTAGATATATCAGGCACACAGCAGAAGCGACTTAGCATGCATGCATGCATTGGAGAAGGCAATGGCAACCCACTCCAGTACTCTTGCTGGAAAATCCCATGGACGGAGGAGCCTGGTGGGCTGCAGTCCATGGGGTTGCTAAGAGACACGACTGAGTGACTTCACTTTCACTTTTCACTTTCATGCATTGGAGAAGGAAATGGCAACCCACTCCAGTGTTCTTGCCTGGAGAATCCCAGGGACGGGGGAGCCTGGTGGGCTGCCGTCTATGGGGTCGCACAGAGTCGGACACAACTGAAGTGACTTAGTAGCAGCAGCAGTGATTTTTTAATAACCTAAGGTGTATAGCTTGTGTCTGAAACCCCCCTGGGCCCCAACTCTGAAAAGTTACCTAATTGTAAGATTGACAGGTGGAGTTCAGTTATCTCATGAATATTTAAATGGGCCATTGTTCTCACTAAAGACTGCTGCCTTCTCAGGACCTCTGAAGCAAAATAATCATTATTTTAAAGTAATGATTTGTAGAATACACTTCTTCTGGTAGCATCTTCTCCCTTAATTTTTAAAAATTTTGGGAAGTAGAAGTCGCGATCCATGTCTTTTTTATTGAGAACTATTGACTCTAATTTTTATTGTCAAAATAGAATACAAACTTATTTTCTGTCTTATGAAAAGAATTTTAAAAAAACAGTATTGTATTCTGTTAGTTTCAGAGCACAATTTTAGACTTCAAGTGACTCCATTAATCTGAGAAAGGCAAATTTTAAAGTAGGAGTAAGGCTTAAACCTGGAGGCCTACATCTCAAGGTGAGAGCAGGTTCTAAAAAATGTTGCTGTGTAAGAAGCTTTGAGGAAACAGAGTGTATAAATAGCATACTTCCAAGAAACTTCTTAGATATGAGCGATAAGAAATTAGTTTTGGTTGTGTTTGCAAAGATAATTCCTCAATTTTTATATTATAATGTTTACCACATTTACTCCAAAAGAAATTATATATTTGGAAATAAAACGTTTAAACACAAGAAAATTAATGAACCTTTGTGTATGTTCAGTAATGACTGTGGAATAAATGGGTGGGATGTAGAGGGCAAGAGATGTAGTTTTAGAAATTGTCTGCACAGAAGTGCAGTTTGGAGCTATGGAGTCACTGAGGTGCAGAGTAAAGAGTGAGAAGTGCAAAGTTTGCAGATTATAAGTTCCCCTTTCACCTTATTTAAGATATGAGTGGAGAAGAGTAAACCTGACACAGTGGCTCAAGAGGCAAGTGAAAAAAAGATTGTTAAACAGGCAAGGAAGACTTAAGACTATTGCAATATGGGAGAGAGACTGAACTCAACGCCACTGAAACAGAAGGCAGGGAGGTTTTTAAATACGGGGGTGAGTTAATGGAAAAGTACTGGAGGACATTGCGGGAGGGGTTGGTCAATAGGAGCAGGCCATCTATGAGTTTGTAAGTTAGGCTTCTATTCACCCACAGAGACTGGGAGATCAGTCAAGGCTCTTGATGATTAACACTTCAAAGTGAAAAAGCTGGCTTAAAACTCAGCATTCAGAAAACTAAGATCATGGCAACCAGTCCCGTCACTTCATGGCAAATAGATGGGGAAACAATGGAAACAGCAACAGACTTGATTTTCTTGGGCTCCAAAATCACTGCAGATGGTGACTGCAGCCATGAGATTTAAAGACGCTTGTTCATTGGAAGAAAAGCTACGACAAACCTCAGTAGCATATTAAAAAGCAGAGACATTTCTTTGCTAACAAAGGTCCATATAGTCTAAAAGTTACGGTTTTCCCAGTAGTCATATATGGATGTGAGAGTGTTAGTTGCTCAGTCGTGTCTGACTCTTTGTAACCCCATGAACTGTAGCCCACCAGGCTCCTCTGTCCATGGGATTCTCCAGGCAAGAATATTGGATTGGGTTGCCATGTCTTTCAGGGGATCTTCCCAACTGAGGGATCAAACCCAGGTCTCCTGCATTGCAGGTGGATTCTTTACTGTCTAAGCCACCTGGGAAGTTGATATATGGTCCAATGGATATGAGAGTTGGACCATAAAAAATTCTGAGCACCAAAGAATTGATGCTTTCAAACTGTGGTGTTGGAGAAGACTCTTGAGAGTCCCTTGGACTGCAAAGAGATCAAACCAGCCAATCCTAAAGGAAATCAACCCTGAATATTCATTGGAAGGACTGATGCTGAAGCTGAAGCTCCAATACTTTGGCCACTTGATGCAAAGAGCTAACTTATTGGAAAAGATCCTGATGCTGGAAAGGATTGAAGGCAGGAGGAGAAGGGGACAACAGAGGATGAAATGGTTGGATGGCATCACTGACTCAATAGGCATGAGTTCGAGTAAACTCAGGGAAATGGTGTAGGACAGGGAAGCCCGGGATGCTGCAGTCCATGGGCTTGGAAAGGGTCGGACATGACTGAGTGACTGAATGACGACACTTCAAAAGGATGACTCCCAGATCTTTGAGAAAGACATTTCTACTGGTAAAACTAGCAGGAAGCTGGGAGAAGGTTTATATCTCAAAGGAGCAGAGAAAACATTTACAATTGCAGATTTTCTAAGGAAAGGGAAAGCAGGTGGTTAATGTTAGGTAGAACCCTGTCCAATGTTCAGGTAAGCTGAGGGGTTCATTAAGGCCATGTTAATCGGGTGGTACAGCCACTGGGGCATGGGATTGTTGGAATAGAGGTGGGCAAGGTTAACATTCCTAGGAGGAAGAGGCCTTCTGACAAAGCCATTAGGTCCAGCCCTGGGTGAGAGGATTGATGCTCTCTAAGAAGTACCAGTAGGACTATGCTTTGCTGAGGGTTAATGACAGCAAGCTGAGGCAGCCATCGAGGCACAGAGCAGTGGGCCTGACTGGGGTTGGTCTGAGGGCCTCCTCCTGGGGAAAGGCACCCCCGCCCAGCGCAGGCAGTTCTGCGTGTCCCCAGGGGCTCTTACTTGCAGGTGCTCACTTCTGAGTCCAGGTGGCCGACGTGCAGGCACGTTCCTGTCCTCGCTCATGGATGCTGACCCTCCCCACGTATGGCAGACTCTGTCTTCTCTTCAGTACCGCTAGCAGCTATGGGGTGGGAGACGGAGAAAGGGAAGAAGGGTAGGGAAGTGAAGGCAAACTTTGATATGTACCCCAGTGAGAGGTTCCATGACTTGAGAACACTGTGGGAGTGAAGTTTGTTTTTACTCCTTTCCCTGGAGAAGACTTGTGTATGGTTTTGGAATGTCCCTGAGCCAACACAAGTGTAGACTCTTCGTTAGATTTTGTCATTGATCTGCTATTGATAAGACATGAAATGCTTCAAAAAAGTATATTATATCAATACTGCTTTTTCACTTTCTTAGATACAGCTGTTTTGGAGTAAAGCCAATGCTGAACCATCTGAGAAAGTCTCTCTCAGGATCTCTGTGACACAGCCAGATTCAACAGTTGGTATTGTAGCTGTCGACAAGAGTGTGAATCTGATGAATGTCTCAAATGATATTACAATGGAAAATGTGAGTTTAGCCTTTTTTTTCATTTAAAATACACATTGAAAGAGAGAGAAAAAAAAGAAACTTTACCTTGTTACTTCCAAGCTTTAAAGGAAATTTCATTTTTCAAGTATAAGTTGGTAATAGTAAAGCTTCTCAATGAAAGGGAACTGCATTCCAATTGTCATGTTTGAAAGAGTCTATTGTGGTCAACTGTCTTTGCTGTCTTCCATGAAAATTGTCGCCTAGAGTTTCCCCTCATTTTCAAACTATATTTTAACTGAAGACACTTGAGAAAGTACTAGGAATTGGACTTGCACATTTATGAATGACACTGGAGAGAGCTTTAGGTAATTGTAAAATGCTTTCTATTTTGGTTATACATGATGGTTATAAATAATTACAGTCCTCACTGAATCAGGAATTTGCAGTATGTTGAGGGAGTGAAATCATGTTAATCTTCAGAAAACGTACAAGTCAAGAAATATATGAACATCTAGTGTTATATCAGCTAATCCCCTATTCATCAGTCATTTAATTTTTATTTGTAACTCCTTTATATATCCTTGGCAGTAGAAATGCAGACTGCATGAACTATATCCATTGATTGATTAACTACAGTGATTAACAGCACTTCAGGAAGAAAGATATATGTGTATAGGCTAGTTTGGACATATTGTTGTAAAATCAGTCCATTTGAGAAAAATTATGTATTTTTCTTCAGCCTATCCAGCAAATTTTTCTCATTTTCTTTAAAAGAAAAAAAACTTTAAAACCCATCACTCACTTTTTTTCTCTTGACTTTACTTAAATTCATTTATTCTAAAAAATCTATAGCATTTTGCACTTGATTTAACTGATGATAGTATCTTTCATTTTACAACTTGCTAAATATCTTAATAAATACATTATTTCATTTTTTCTTCCATATATATGTGGACACACAGAAACACACACACATGTGCTCTCCCTGAGTCTCTGTCTCTGTATCTCACTGTGCATTTACATTAAATCCTCTCATATATAAGATTGCTATCCCGGCTTTCTTTTGTTTCACACTTGACTGGTATGCTTTTCCATCTTTTTATTTTCAACCTTCTGTAAGTTTTTAAGTATATCTTGTAGACATTATATTATTGTATTTTGGTTTTTTAAAAAAAATCTAATCTGACAGTATCTTAATAAACTTATTTAACCCATTTACAAATTAGTCCTTGTTCTAATTAGGACTTGTTTCTGCTTTTTAATTTGATAATTTAGACTATTTCCTTTTTGTTTCTTTTCATTCTTCTTTCCATGGTTTTGGAAGTTACACATCCTATTTTTGTTCCCATGATAGATGTCCTTATCTCATGAATTGTGCTCATATTTTTTTTATCCTTATTGTTTTTCTTTTGTATCTTTATCTGACAAGTCAAGCATTTTGGTGTGCCCTCATATTCTTACACATCTTTTTCGTTGCTCCCTGTCCCCATCTCCTTCCCCAGCCCTGGCCAGATCATATTGCTGTTGTATAGAATTTTAGTTCTTTGTCATGGTGAATTGCCTGTTCAGTCTATGCTGTCCCTTAATTTTTTGATTCTGGAAATTATTTCTTCCTATAGTTCCTCTTCTTTCCGTTTCTTCTCCTTTTCAGAGATTGGCAGAGATTAGTACTTCTACTTTTTTTCCTCCATATTTCTTAGCTTTTTGTTTTATGCTTTTTTGTCTCTTTCGTCTGTCTTGTCTGTATTTCTTTGGGTGAGTTCCTCAGTTGACTCTTTCAGTTGGTAGATACCCTACTTTTATATCAGCTATTATATTGTTAATTATTATTTTCATCTGTTTTTTTTCCTTGTTTTATATTGCTAATATTTTCTCTTGTTTGTATTGACTATGTTTATTTTAAATTCTTGAGCTGACTTTTCAGTATTCAGCTCACATGCTGTATGTTGTCCAGTTGGATGTCTTTTATGGAAACTATACTTGTTGGATATAGTTTGGATATCCAGTTGGATATCTAGTTGATTTGGCAGCTGTTCTGTCTGTTGGGGAAGGCTGAACACCAGGCTCCAACCCTTGTAACTCTTGTCAGTTTAAAGAGAGGGGATGGGTTGAGCTTCAGGGACTAGAGAACTACTCTTGATTCTCTCTGTGTGCTGTCCCCTTCCACCCAGTGGTTCATTTTTAAGCTCCTCGGGAAAAGCAGCCCAGGAAGAGGTAGTCTCCTGAGGTGATGACCCACCAGCTCGGAGGGGTGGGAGGAGGCGGGGAGGAAAAGTGAATGCTTGAAGGCCAGGGGTCTGTCTAAATGTTTCCTGGTTCTTTCACACCAGAAGGGCAGAGGTGCTAACTTGGAATTATCCTGGCCGTTATTATCCTGGTATTATCAGCGGACTGCCTGCCTGCTGCCTGCTGGTTTGGGCAGTGATTTGCCAGGAATGATTGTCCTAAGGCTACCTCCTGAAGAGAAGCACAAGTAGAATTTAAAAGCCTCTTCCAGACTGCTGCGTGTATCAGTTTTCTGCCATCTGCTTCCTCCAGCACACCAACTGGAGATACCCTTCGCTCTTCCGAGGGTTTTCTTGTTCTACTCATATAAGTTTCTTGCTTGCTTTTCATATTTCTCTAGTGTTGGCTCTAGAGGAAGGAGTCAGGAGCCTATGATAATGGACCATTTTCCTTTCTTTCATTTTTGTTAAATTTATATGTGTTGTCCAGAGACTTGTCAATGCCTTGGAATAATTTAAGTGTCTCAGATCTTCCAGGACTAATCTACAGATTGCAGACTTCCCTTGCTGCAGCTTTCTCACTGAACCAGTGAGAACAAGAGCATCTCTCTTCCTTATGCAAGAGATGCTTCTTCCTAGATAATTCCATTGATTCACACCTGCATTGCACATATAGGTCTTCTGTGGCAGAGTTTGAGTTATGGAATGAAAAACTTGCCTCTCCATCCTATCTGGCTCTGGCTTCATTGACTGTAGTTGGGCTAACTGTACTGGCCAGCTTGTTGAGATATTATGAAATTTTCTGTTTTCTCATTCTGTTGCTTTCTTCTTGATGCCTATTCTAGCATCATGTTTCCTTACCATGGGTGTAGCAGTGCTGTTTTTAGTAAAGCAGAAGCAGTGGTTTGGGTGTTTAATGTTAAACTTGATATGTTTTTAAACTTAGAATCTTCCATAATTCTTTTCCCTGTCTTAATTTCCCAATCTTAATGCTAATGTAATTGAGGTAAATGTATCAAAATAGTTACCAAAAAGTTATAATATCCTAACTTTTTTTTACCATAGTAAAATATATATAACATGAAATTTTCCATTTTAACCATTTTTAAAAGTGTAGTTCAGTGGTATTAATTATTCGTAATATTGTACAACCATCATCACTGTTTATTTCCAAAATTTTCATCATTCTAAATAGAGACTCTGTGACCCTGAAGCAATAACTCTTCATTACCTCCTTCCCTTTGCAACACGGGTAACCTCTAATCAAATTCTGATCTTATGAATTTGCTTATTCTAGATATTTCACATGAGTGGAATCATGCAATATTTGTCCTTTTGTATCTGCTTTATTTCACTTAGAAAAATGTTTTTTTACTTTATTTTTAGTTGAAGGATAATTGTTTTACAACGTGAATCAGCCATAAGTATACATGTGTTCCCTCCCTCTTGGCCCTCCCTCCCACCGCATCCCCTGTCCACCCCTCTGGGTCATCACAGGGCACTTGGTTAAGCTCCCTGTGTCACACAGCACCTTCCCACAAGCTATCTGTTTTACACATGGTTATGTGTATGTTTCAAAGCTACTCTTTCAGTTTATCCCAGCCTTGCCTTTGCCCACTGTGTCTACAAATCTGTTTTCTGTGTCTGCATCTCTATTCCTGCTCTGCAAATGGGTTCATCAGTAGCATTTTTATAGATTTCATAAATATGCATTAATTAATTTTTCTCTTTCTGACTTAACTTCACTCTGTATAACTGGCTCTAGATTCATCCACCTCGCTAGAACTGACTCAGATTCCTAGCTGATATTTTTTAAGGTCTTTGTTAACCATCACACTGACGCTATTTATCTTTGTCAAAAGTACGAGTCATTTTTAATGTTGATCTCTACGTGTTGGCTTTGTCAACAAGCCCACACTTCTTAGGAACTCTTGATTACTGAACAGAATAAAATAAGTTTAAAGAAGAAGTGTATTTTTGGCTGATTGAATTATGAACATGGCATTGACATAATCATTATTTCTCCATTTGTGTCATTTTCAAATTTGATAAGCATATGGTCTATTTGATGTAGCACATTTGATAAGCATGTGTACCTGTCTGTTATTCACAGTACATATCAGAAATGTTGAGAGGGCAGAACACACTGATACGAATGCTTTCATTCTGTATATTTTATCTTCTTCTTAGGTGGTCCATGAATTGGAACTTTATAACACAGGATATTATTTAGGCATGTTCATGAATTCTTTTGCAGTCTTTCAGGTATGTTTAGTTTGCTATATAATTTGAAAAGATATTAATATATTTACTGCTACAAAACTAATTTCAGAATTAATGATCTGAATTATGAAATGTTTTTTTTTTAATTTTATTTTATTTTTAAACTGTACAATATTGTATTAGTTTTGCCAATATGTGTTGCTGAAGTGCAGTGTGTTATATAAGTGTAATTTGAAATTGAAAGATGGTCATCCTTCTAGTCTTAAAAGCAAATGAGTAAATTCATCATTAGAGAAATAATGGAATTACCATTAAACAAGTAATTTCTTTCTATCACTTTCCTTGACTTTGAAATAGCTCTTTCTGCATGTGAGAGTGTGTGTTTGTGTGCTTGTGTGCGTGTCTGTGTGTCTTGTTGTGAGAGACTGTAAACTCATGTATGTGTTTAAACTCTCAAAAATGAGCAAGAGTTAAAAAAGCAAAAGGAGATATTTTCACATGCAACTCAAAAACAAAACAGCAAGAGTGAATTAGAGGTAGAGGCAACTGACAATTTAGAGGGCATTTATTTAAAAGTTTATTTATTTTAAAAGAAAATGAAAATGTTTCTTTCTAGGAGTGTGGCCTCTGGGTATTGACGGATGCAAACCTTGTGAAGGATTACATTGATGGCGTTTGTAAGTGAAATCAGGCAAAGTGCTTTTTAAGTAATTAAGTCATTCATCTCAGGTATTTATAGTTACTTATGTAAGTATGCGTACATTCTGGTTGATTATGGATATTGTAATTTTCATTTTCTGTTCTCTTATCCTATAGTGTTTGGAGTTTAATGTACTTGGAAGTACATCTGGGCCATGACATGGAATGTTCTTCAGCTCCTGTGTAGATGTTTCTAATGATTACTTTCCATTTTCTCTCTGTAACTTTTTGACATGGTTATATTTCTGGACATATTGAAAGATCTTATGCCTCCAATTTGTATTGTAAACTGTGATGTTACTTTGGAATTAGTCAAAAGGAGGCAACATGTTTTTGAAACATTTCTGTTCTCTAGCTTTTTATTGTTCACCTAGAAAATAGCCGAGATGCCACGAAGTATGCTGTCCACACACACACACACACACACACACTCACACATACTCACACACACACACCTTCTCAGTCTGCATTCTTCTCAGGCAGGATCACATCGCACATTCCCATTCCCTGGATTGCTAAGTAGAGTTGACCACCCAACTAATTAAAGGATGTGCTTTAAGGAAAATTCATAAAGCGTTTTACTTGAATTGTTCATTTTAACTTCTTTTAAAAAATTAACTGATTGATTAGACTGTGTCGGGTCTTAGTTGCACTACGCGGGGCCTTTGTCACAACATGTGGGATCCTTTGTGTGGTGCAAGGACTCTCTAGCTGTGTCACGCAGCCTCGGTAGTTGTGGTGTGGGGGCTTAGTTGCTCCATAGCACGTGGGATCTTAGTTCCTGGACCAGGGATCGAACTCCTGTCCCCGGCATAGCAAGGTGGATTCTTAGCCACTGGACCACCAGGGAGGTCCCCATAAAATATTTTGACTGAAGGAAATATATAAATGAGAATGATTAATCCTAGAAGCTGTTCTCACTTCTTTCAGGTAAAATGATACGAAATCATCTCGAAAGACTACAGAACTATCATAGTTGCTATCCACGAATTTCTACCCCATGTTCCCCCACTAAACTCCAGACTCTCCATTTTGGGGTTGGTTCTTGACACTGTAGGACACCTGAGCCTCTGTCCTGAAGTTTTAAGAACAATTTTATATTCTTAAAGATTTTATGAAGTCATTATGATCTCTGTGATTAAAGACACATGGCACTTGTAGCTTTCTTCATATAATCATTTATCCTAGGCAGCCTTCCAGCCAATCTGATTTTCCATGCTCTCTCTGTTGGTCTCAGCTTTTACCCATCTTTGTTTATGTTTACTTATCAAATCCTGGTGCTCACTACCATACTCATTCTATTGTTAGTAACACTCACTGTAATCTTTACCCTTTCTGAGAACCTTCTACCTTTTCACTGTAACAGAAGAAACCTGATACTGTTACTGGTATATTATGTTCCTGGAAACCTTCAAGTAATTGACATTAATTTTTCTGCCTCTCTTCTGGTTCATGGTCTGAAGGTGCATGTTGTTGTTTAGCTGCTAAGGCATGTCTGACTCTTTTTGGGACCCCATGGACTATAGCCTGCCAGGCTCCTGTGTGCATGGAATTTCCCAGGCAAGAAGACTGGAATGGGTTGCCATTTCCTTCTCCAGGGGATCTTCCTGACCCAGGGATCAAACCCACATCCATCTCCTGCATTGGCTGGTGAATTCTTTACCATTGAGCCACCAGGGAAGCCCCCCACCCCCAGTAGGTGTATAGAGTTCAGTATTTTCTTGGCTACTTCAAGACCGCTGTTCAGCAGTCCTCAGTTAGAAGCCCCTTATCATTTGAAACTCAAAAATTTCAATCACATATCCTTTAATGAACATTCAGTCGCCTACTTTCCTTTTCCCTCTGTCTATATTAATGACTCTCACGGAAGATTCAGAGTCTGACTGCTTTGTCTTCTTGGGGGATTTGAATGTGTGGGTGGCCCGTCTACTATGCACTATCAAATGAACATCACCATGGCAACAGTGGTCATAAGGTCATGTCATCACCTACCATGGATCTACCCCTAACATTTCAAATGCCTGTCCTTCTACTTTGTATGTGCCCTCACTCCCCCAATTCTGTTAAGTGTCTTCTTTGGTTTTGACCTCTCCTGGTTATTTCTGGTCACTGACTCCTTCTGCCCATATTTGCCCCTAGTACCTGGACCATGGGCTTCCCAGGTGGCTCAGTGGTAAAGAAACTGCCTGCCAATGCAGGAGATGCAGGTTTGATCCCTGGATAGGGAAAATCCCCTGGAGAAGGAAACGGCAATCCATTCCAGTATTCTGGCCTGGGAAATCCCATGGAGAGAGGAGCCTGGTGGGCTACCGTCCACGGGGTTCCAAAGAGCTGGAACACGACTAAACAACAACACAACAGCAACAACTGGGACCACTTGGTCAGTCAGTTTGGTAGAATTCTTCCCTAGTGCCTGGTCCTTCCCTGACACCTTCCCCATTAAGTTCAACTCTGGAACAACTTGACTGTTTATCTTACCCCTCCTGATTCTGCACCCTGATGCCCCACAAATACCTTAAATTCTATGTGTCACAAACCATTGCTCTTCCCTAATATGATTTGACTAATATATGAGCCCTTGAGTTGATACGATTCCATATATCTGTTAATGAAATCATCATGTACCCACGTGTTTGCATCAGAAACCCGAAACGCATCCTTGGTTCCTTCCTCTCTGCCAGATGCAGAACAGCATAGTGACTAAGAAAGGAATTTACCAAGAAATACTTCTGACTTTCAACCCTGGCTTTATGACACTGAGAAAATTCATTAAGCTCCCTAAACCTCAGGTTTCTCCTTAAATTATAAGCACTAATAATGTTGCCTCTATTACAGGGCTGTTAGGAGTTTAAATCCAGAAGCATGCAAAGTGCCTCGCACTTGTTTGGTACTCAGAAATCTGCAATTACCTATTATCAGTAGATGATACTCATATGTGCCTGGCATGTAGGAAGCAATGGAAGTTCAAGCTTGGTCTAGTAGGGCAAACCACGGAGAAGGCAATGGCACCCCACTCCAGTACTCTTGCCTGGATAATCCCATGGATGGAGGAGCCTGGTAGGCCGCAGTCCATGGTGTCGCTAAGAGTCAGACACGACTGAGCGACTTCACTTTCACTTTTCACTTTCATGCATTGGAGAAGGAAATGGCAACCCACTCCAGTGTTCTTGCCTGTAGAATCCCAGGGACGGGGGAGCCTGGTGGCTGCCGTCTATGGGGTCACACAGAGTCGGACACGACTGAAGTGACTTAGTATAGCATAGCATAGTAGGGCAAACCAACACACAGGTAGAAGAGTGTGCTGAGGGGTGTGATGGGGAGGGAGAGTGCGGTGGGCACACACAGAGCTCATCCAACTGGGAGGCCGAGCAGAGTTATCTTAAGGCTGTCCTTCCTCTCCTCTGCTGGGCCCCGGCTCCTGGGCAGTGCGGGAACCTTCTGTTTCTCCTGCGTCCATTCCCCCATCTCTAAACCACTATTCTCACTGAGACCAGAGTTACCACTGTAAAACATGGAATAGATCATGTTTCTAATTTAAAACCTTCAGTAGATCATCACTGCTTAAAGGATCAAGCCCAAGTCCTTCAGCATGGGATAACTGATATTTTAAAATCTGGACCCAGACATTCTTTCTGTTCTCATTTTATGCCACTCTCCCCTAATAAGCACTGTCATATTCTGGACATGCCTTTGTACTTAGCTTACTTTTCTTTCCCCCTCTTGTATGGGATACTCTTTATCTGAAGATGTAAGGAAAATGTAATGCAATAAACAACACAAGATGGATTTTTTTTTCTAGCCGCACCCTCTTCATTATTCAGTTTCTATGTAAAACCAGCTCTTCTCTGCACGGTGGACGTTTTGCCTGAGTGGACTGTCACTCATGTATTTGTTTGCCTTCTCCGTAGACAGTGGGTGGAGCTCATTGCATTCATCTTTGAATCTTTGGTAACTTCTTCAGTATAATTTTATTTTTTAACGTTTTGTTTTGAAATAGTTTTAGGCTTATAGAAAAGTTGAAAGAATAGAGATAGGTGATCCAGTATCTGTGTATCAATGTGACTGTTTTGTAAGAAAAAAAGCTAATAAGCTGGATTTTTGTAGCAGCAGCAGTGGCAGGTATAGCCAAAGGCATTCAGCACTAGGAATCTAAGAAGAGAATAGCAGAATTGGAGGTAACGTTTAAAAATGGGATTTAACGTATTTTTTTGCAGCTGAACTGCAAGTAGTTTTTTAGGTATTGGTTGTAGGGCCAGAGAACTTTTTTTCCCAGCTCTGCCATAAGTGACCATGTGGCTTGGGGTAAGTCACACGACTTCTGTGGGTCTCGGGTGGCAAATGAGAAGGATTGGAGAAGATAAACTGTAAAGGCCTTGTCAGCTGAGAGATGCTGTAATTCTGTGGACTAGGTTTATGAACATTATCTACCGTGACTTTCCCCTAACAGTT
Organism: Bos mutus; assembly: GCF_027580195.1. Lineage (NCBI taxonomy): Eukaryota > Metazoa > Chordata > Mammalia > Artiodactyla > Bovidae > Bos > Bos mutus. The sequence goes on from NC_091625.1 coordinate 13,334,321, forward strand.
GTCAATGTTTATTTTTAGATGACAGCGTAGAGTTGGCTGAGAGGTTTGTGGATGAAAATGAAGGCTACTTGGTAGATCTTCATGACTTTTCTCTGGGTAGCAGTCCACGTGTGCGAAAGCATTTTCCAGAGACTTGGATTTGGCTAGACACCAACATGGGGTACAGATTAAAGTTCTTTGTCTGAATATATTTTGTTTGGTCTTAGTTTTAAGTAAGTTTTGCCCTCTTTCTAACGTTTCAGTATAAACATAGTGTGATAAAGAACTAAATAGACCAAGAGTTTTTAAAGAATGATATTAATTGTATCTAAATATAGTATTTAATTGGAGAAGGAAATGGCAACCCACTCCACTATTCTTGCCTGGAAAATCCTTTGGATGGAGGAACCTGGTGGGCTATAGTCTATGGGGTTACAGAGAGTTGAACACAGCTGAGCAACTGAACACACGCATGCATAGTATTTAATATAGCTGTATGTGAATTGTGACAGTAAGAGTATCATCAAGGAGAAGACAGGCCTTTTCTAAAGAAGGATGATTTTAATTTCCTTAAAGTCGCATGGCTCTCACTGGGGGAAGACTGCTGGGAGTTCCGTTGTTGCTTGGGGTGGGATGCGCTCATGATTGTTCCTTCTGCCTTGTGATGCCCCATTAAACATCCCTGTGAGCCACAGGCAGAAGAGGTGTGGGTCTTGAAAAGAATTCAGCTTAGCTAACAAACTCTGTGCTACCTGGCGTGATGACTCAACAAGTAAATCATGAAATCTGCATATATTGTGAGTCAGCTATTTATGGAAACTTGAAATAAGACACGAGTCACACCTCCAAAAACAAATAACAGCATTGACAAGAATACAGAGGGAAACTTTTATGCATATTGAGGGAGACAAATGGGAGTTAAATTTGGAAAAGGGTATTTATTATCTACATAAAATTTTTGAAAATGATGCTTGTCTTGAAGATATAAATATTGTAGAAAGATTTTTATTGGAATATGGATCAGTTTGCAGTGTTATGACCTTATTATGACCTGTTCCTTGAGAACTTGGAATGTATTATTTTATGCTTAAATCTTTAAAAAAATCTAGATACATATATTATTTGGAAAATTAAAATTTCCCAAAACACGAAAATTCTTCCAAAACATGGTTTAGGTTACGTTGGCTTATTTTGAAGTGTGTCTGTTCTTGGTTTTGTGACTTTTATGTTTATCTTGACTTCAGTTCCAGGATTTACCAAGAATTCGAAGTTACTGTGCCTGATTCTATCACTTCTTGGGTTGCAACTGCTTTTGTGATCTCTGAGGATTTAGGTCTTGGACTAACAACTGCTCCAGTGGAGGTAGTGTACCAAAGAGCTGCTTATAGATGGTACAATGCCACGAAGTGAAGAGAGTGTCAACTCCTCAGTGGATTTTAAAAAAGTGATTGCTTATGATGTTGATCATAGTTTGGAGATTTCTTGGTGTTTCCTTTTTGTTTTTCATCTGTTTTACATTTTCAAGTGTGAACTGTATTAAACTGTTAACTGTGCTAGCTCTGTATTGAGATTTGGATAGTAAGTTTAGTATTGACTGAGTCCAATCACTTCCAAAGGCCAGAAGAGAGAGAATGCCCTCTTTAAAGACGAGCAGAACTCAGAATGTCCCCTAGCAAACATTCCTTCACAACTCTTTGGTCAAATTATATCCCATGTCACTTCCTAAACCATCACTGACAAGAGGAATATAATGACTGTGATTGGTCTTAGACCAGTAGCTTTCAGCTCTGTCATATCTGAAGCCGGTTTTTAAAAACATAAAAAAATAAAAACGGTTTTATTTTGTTTTGTCCCTCAACCATCTATGCAAATGAAATGCATAGAAAATTTAATATACCTTCATACTTAATTAAAACAATCAATAAGATGTCCTAAGTGAAATACCAAGGAGAAATAAAAGGAAAGTAATGTATAATAAAATAATATACTTTTTAGTATGTAAGTGGGCAGGCATAGTTGCACAAGAAAGCCTAGTAACATATTTGAATATATATGCAGTATATAGAATCACCTTGTGTGCAACAGCTGCAAAATGCAATTTGATATACATGTATTATTTTAGCAATGCAAAAACCTTGAGTGGTGCTGCCTGTGGTGATGTAAAGTTTTGAAATAGTGAAGAAGTTTTGGTGAAGTTACAAAACAAAGGGCAGTTTCCTCTTGACTTACAAAATAGTTATATATTGATAGATGCTTTGGGTTTATATATGTGTTGTCATTAGGTTTTAAGTCCAGGTTATTATAACCAGGTGCTTTATCTACATGAAAGGACATTTAAGAATCATGAGGAACACAGGACAGTTCTTCATTGTCAGGGACTGTCCAGAGCATGCAGACCTTCCCTGCTAAGTGCCAAGAGCACTCACTGTGACAGTCTGAGACTGCCACAGATTTCCAAATAAACTTCTAGGAGAGAATTAACTGCTGCCAGTGAGAAGCTTGGCCAACACTATCAGAGTTTAGGTGACCAACATATATGTATATGTTTATATGTTGGGCTTCCCTGGTAGCTCAGACAGTAAAGAATCTTCCTGCACTCCAGGAGACCCCAGTTTGATCCCTGAGTCAGGAAGATCTCCTGGAGAAGGGAATGGCTACCCACTCCAGTATTCTTGCCTGGAGAATTCCATGGACAGAGGAGCCTGGCGGGCTACAGTCCATAGGGTAGTAGACAAAAAAAGGTCATTTACTTTTCACAGGAGTCTAAGACAGATGCTGTTTCATTTGGGCAGCGGCTTTAAAAGCAGAATGATGGAATTGGCATGGCAGAGTAGTAGAAGAGGAGCCTGGCTATGGCCTCAGACATGGCGGGATCCAGTTCTGGCTCTTGGACTTGCCAGCAGCGTGCTCTTGTACCAGTTACAGAGGTGGCTGAGCTTCAGGTTTCTTTCCTGTAAAATATGACTGTAACACCTGCCTGCATAGGTGTGATGAAATAATTTAAGGTCCCTGGTTCCTAGTAGGAGTTTCATAAAACATAGTGATTACTGTGTTATAAATCACAGCAGTATGCCCCTATTTGTTTAGGATAGGTTGCTGTTTTCTGTTGGTAGGCAAGAGGACATTTCTATGTGAAGCTACTAATAAGTGTCGTAGGTTTTGTGAGATTTAAGTGTGTAAAGTGTGAAGCTCTGGACTTTAAAATCTGTATTCATTGTGTTCTTTCCAGCTCCAAGCCTTCCAACCATTTTTCATTTTTTTGAATCTTCCATACTCTGTCATCAGAGGTGAAGAATTTGCTTTGGAAGTAACCATATTCAATTATTTGAAAGATGCCACTGAGGTAATGTGCTAAAAGGTTTGTTCATCATTTACATGTCAGGAAAAAATGAAGAAAACATGCTGGCATTGGGTTATGTAGTGTTTGGGCATCTAAAAAGTGTATGCATTTCTGGAATATTGAAAATAGCCGTACTTTGCCCACCATTTCTTCAGCTTATTAATGTTGAAGGATATTGCTGGCATGTCCAGACGTTTTCCCCTTAATTTCTAGTGCGAGTTCTCTGCTTTAGTCCCACAAGTTCATTTCTTGGCATCTCTCTTCCTCTTTCCTGCCCCTTTCTCCCCACATTTTTCCCATACTGTACTCCCACACGGAGAATGTCTTACCACTTCACACTGCCATTGAGTGCCCACTGAAACTGGCGAGGATTTATTCCTTTCAAGGACTGGTTTGGAACTAAGGTGTCTTCCTTGAGGCATCTCACTCATGCTGTTAGGCTTGCGGTCCCCATATTTGTACAGTGTTTTCTTTTTTTTAAATCTATTTTTAAATGGAGAATAATTGCTTTACAATGTTGTGTTGGTTTCTGCCATGCATCAACATGAATCAGCCATAGATATACATATGTCCCCTCTCTCTTGGACCCTCCCCGCCCCCCACCATCCCACCCCTCTAGGTTATCACAGGGCACTGGGTTGAGCTCCTGTGTTAATGTATTGTGTTTCCAAGGCTTTGATTTTTGAGTCATGGTCTGGTGTCACCTCAGCCAGTCAGTTCCCTGTAGGGCAGGGGTAGGCCCACTGTTTGTGATGTGCCCATAGTGGTGCTAATGAAATGATTCTCACCCCAACCCGACCAAGACTAGGGACTGTAATTAACCTTACTACCCGAAAATGCCATCATCTCTTTAAGCACTATGTCCAATGGCACCCCCCTCCAGTACTCTTGTCTGGAAAATCCCATGGATGGAGGAGCCTGGTAGGCTGTAGTCCATGGGGTCGCTAAGAGTCGGACACGACTGAGCGACTTCCCTTTCACTTTTCACTTTCATGCATTGGAGAAGGAAGTGGTAACCCACTCCAGTGTTCTTGCCTGGAGAATCCCAGGGACAGGGGAGCCTGGTGGGCTTCCGTCTATGGGGTCGCACAGACTCGGACATGACTGAAGCGACTTACCAGCAGCAGCAGCTAGAGAATAAACTGATTCTTATTTTCTAATTTTACTTTTTAATTTTCTCAACATGGTATAGTGTAAAGAGCAAAAGATCTGGAGTCAGAAGGCCCAGATCCAGTATCTAGCTTGTCCACTTAAGAACAAGTAACTTAATTGCAGTTTACTCATCTGTTAGATAAGAAATATTTTGATAAACAGATGAGAAAATAAGTGGGAAAAACAATTTGTAAAGTCTAAGATCTGGAGAAATACTCTTCTTGATGAGCCTGGCAACTTTGATGTACTCTATGAAAGTTTACAACCAACATGTGCTTCAGGACTAGTGTCTGAGTCATACTTCTCTTGGAATAATTTTAGCAGAGATTCTCAATGAGTGTAATAACATTTCATCCTGTTTGCCTCAGGTTTTTCTAAAGGGACTAGTGTCCCAGGATGACACAGCTGAGTCAGGCTGGTGGTAGTACCATGACATGAAATAACCCAGCTCTCAGAAAATGAGAGAATTTAGTGTTAGTGGGAGTTTAATGTTAGACTTGAAGAATGCCATTTCCCCACTTGTCTTGAGGTAGGTGGAAAAAGTGTGGGAAAGCACTCGGTTTTTCCTGTACCTCTACACGCTCTTCTTGGCTGAACCTTTCTGTCTCGTTTTTCTCTAATCTTGGGCCTCACAGATTTAACTGCAATTAAAAGGGTATGGCAACCCACTCCAGTATTCTTGCCTGCAGAATCCCATGGACAGAGGAGCCTGGCGGGCTGCAGTCCATAGGATTGCAAAGAGTCGACTGAAGCGACTTAGCATGTATGCACAAAGCAGCATTTTACTGAGGAGCAATTT